>NC_080788.1:2597976-2920476 GCF_028018385.1 Neofelis nebulosa
TGATGATGGTGGTGATGATGATCGTGATGATGATGGTGATGATGGTGATGAAGATAGTGATGATGATGTCATGGCAGCATTGCCGAGAGCGGAATGCTCCAAAAGGTAAACTGTCAAGTGGTAACTTTGCCTGGAGGTTTTCAGCAAGCCATGGAGAGAAGGTTGGAGAGTCGAGAGTGGCCACCTCAGGATCCCCTTTATTGACAGACTTTGGACTTTACTGACAATATACTAGAGAACCACTGATGCCCTGGAATCAACAGGGTGTTTCTAGAAGTGGACACTGTCAGCTATTTGCAGAGTGGGTTGGAAGGACAGATCCTGGCATCCAGGGGCCACACTTGGGAGCTGCTATAGGACTCAGAGCCTGATGCAGACGTTGCTGCCATTTACTTGAGGAGGTGACCGGTATTTTCTAGGTGTCTGAAATGCAACTCAAAGAAGCTGTGGCCCAGGCTGTGGAGAACGTCAAGTTTGGAAAGGAGAGGCATCAGTGGAGCCTGGAAGGTAAGAGAAACAGTGAACATTGACTTGAACATCTTTGCCTTCTTAGACAGCTCAGGGTTGAGCCATTGACTTGCCTTCTACCTCAGCGATGTGACTGTCACATCACCGATGAGCCTGCAATGTGGACAAAGGCTGAAAGCTAGCAGCCTACCAGCTGACCTCGGCTCACGTGTTTGCTCTGTTGGGGAGGCACATGATGTTCGAAGCATCTGAATTTGTATGTTTCTTCACTGGGCCGGCACTCCTCTGGCCTCTGTTGTTCCCGCCATCCCCTGTCATCTTATACCAGGCTGTCATTGGCAGTTGCCTCTATACACAGTTGAGTTTTCAATCACAAGTTCATAATAATAGACTCTTCAGAAAAAATATCTAATAATATAATATCTAACCTTTCTTAAGGCCTTGTCATGTCAGACACTGGAACTAATTCATGCGTTATTTTACTGGATCCTTACATATAATTTTTATGCACGTTTCTAAGGAAAAAGCGGGCCGCTGAGAGGCTCTCTTACCCAAAATCACATTGTGTGGTGCACAGAGCATCTGGACGGGAACCAGGTCGACTGACTTCAGTCCCTGGGTGCTAGCGGCCTCTGTGCTCGGCTGAGGGGCATCGGCCAAGCCATCGTGGAGTGTGTGATAGAACAACACGCAAATATTGACAAGGAGGCTACACAGGCTGAAAGCGTTCAGAGAAAAGTTTCTACCCTCTCCACCCACTCAACATTCATGCTCGGGAAAATATCACTGAGAAACTCACACATATTTGGACAGTGGTTCTCTCCAGTGGATCGGACGGCAGGTGGATCTTCACTTTCATTTCTTTCTTTTTGGGGCCGAGTTCCTTCTAATGAGGCTGCATTATTTTATGACCAGGAAAAAGCAAAAGAAATCTTGTTCTTCATCGAGGATTCAAACCGTGAGCTTGGCTGACTTTGGTTTTCTCCTAAGGTCTAGGATTCTCTTCCACGGGGCTCTCCTCGCTCTCCTGGCCTTCCAGAATGAGCTGGAATCTGAGCAAGAGGCTGGGTCTCAGTCTGCTCCCACTCCTTTGAGCTCTGATTGTAGAAAAGAAACACACGGGGGGCGGTTTGCCGCTACAGAAAAGGGCCTCTCAGGATTGTGTGGATGGACGCGGTGCTGAGAATGGGTGTGTGTGCGGGGATGACCCGGGAAGAAAGGCTGGATGGGAGGGAAGGGAAAGGGTACTATGGCTAAGAAAGTGTGGTCCTGAAGCTGTCGATTCGTCCTCAGCTGGAGGAAATGGTATCCTCTTGCTACAAGGCTCAACGCACACTGGCCGGTGTCCTCTCTCTCTCCGATGCTGAGCCCCCAAAACAAGCTCGGTGACCCTATAACTATTATCCCCATTTTACAGGTGAAAAGATGGAGTTTTGCTGGTTGGGTTTCCCAGGAGGCCAGCTTGGCATGCAGGGTGCTATCTCGGAGGGGTCCAAGGGGTCGGAGCCCGTGGAGGGGAGGAGAGAAGAGGGCTGGGCAGAGGGAGGAGGTGAGCTGAGATGCCCTGGAACTGTGGAGCTAAAAGACACGTTAGAATTGTCTGGTTTGGTGGCAGACGCTCCCACCCACCCCCCCTTTACAGCCCATCTCTGTCGGTCATCGGACGCGAGCTCGCCTTGGGGAGACAGCTCCTGTAGGCAGTCCCTAGAGGGGCGGACAGTGGCAGGCATCTGCCACCAGCCCTTCCACAGGTGGGACAGCGAGCCCTTCTTTGACGGGCAAGTTGGGGACACGTCTCCATGCCCATCACACGGAGACTCAGGTTGAGTGATTTTTCCCAAGCTGGAGTCATACGGCTTTTCTGGGACAAACCCGAGACGGCCGGGCTCCAAATCCCCAGTGACCTCAGATGGGAAGCAGACAGCCCCGGGTGCAGCGTGCAGCCCGGGGCGGTCGGGAGCGCGGCCAAGGGTGCATTTGCCTCCCAAGCCCAGCTGTGGGGGTTCCTCGTGCTTCCCCTGCAGGTGTCCCGAGGCTGGAGAGCAGCTGGCATGGGCGGCCGACCTTGGAGAAGGAGAGAGAGAGGAACTCAGCAGGCCCTAATCGCAGGGCTCAGAAGGTCATGATCCGTTCCAGCAGCGACAGCAGCTACGTGTCCGGGTCCCCCGGGGGAAGCCCCGTCAGCGGCAGCGAGCAGCAGCCTTCCGACCCGGAAGTCCACACGCCCAGCCCGAGCCTGTCCCCAGTGCAGGAGCCGGGGACGCTTCCCGTGGCTCCGTCCCAGCCGCCCCAGGAGAGCCCGCCCCGCCCTGGGTTCCCGCACAGCCACCCACCGCTGAGACTGAAGAAATCCTTCGAGATTTTGGTGAGAAAACCCACGACCTCCAAGCCCAAGCCTCCGCCCAGAAAATACTTTAAAAGTGACAGCGACCCTCAGAAGAGTCTGGAAGAGAGAGAGAACTCCCCATGCCCTTCAGGGCCCACTTTGCCGGCGTGTGGCCAGGTGAGAGAGGGGCCGGACGGGTCGAATGTTCTCTCGAGCGCCAGAGCCGGGAGGAGCGGTTGGTTTTGTGGTTGTCGTTGGTTGTTTACATTTCGCTTTTTTGCACGGTGGTTCCCGAGCGAGCACCAAGCAGCAGTGGTGGCCCCGGGGAGGGAAGGTTTCTCCTGCTCCGTCAGACAGAAGGGGCTCAGCTCAAGCCTAGGGCTGCCTGTGCAAGGACTCGAGGCTTGCCAGGCCCAGAACTGAAGCCCCGTTCCTGCTGCTGGCCTCCGGGCTCCCTTCCAAAATATACTGGAATTTACGATGGAGTCCAGCAGCGCCCCCAGAAGGCCGTTCCGTGCCAGGCGGGCAGGGGGTGTTTCGCACACGCTTCTTCAGGCGTGGTGCTTTTGCTGGGAGATTGGCCTACCGTGAGGCTCGAAGTCGCCAAGAGCTAGCTGGCGTCTGTCATTAGCGAGTTGACCCATGTGACGGCGAGAAACTGTTTCGGGCTTCTTTCCCAATCAGCTCTGCCCACCCACTTCCTTGTAGGTGCGGCTTGGGGGGGGGATCCCAAGCTCTCGGAGCCTCAGTTTCCTTAGCTGTTCACTGGGGCTGTATAGAGGCTCCCAGCGAGGGCTGTGGTGCCCATTAAACAGAGCCACCTAGCAAACCTCAGGTGCACGAGCATCATCGCTGTGATTGTCCCTCCATCACATCTGTTCAGGACCTCAGTTTCCTTCCTCTGCCCCACGCCGCCCCGTAGGGGAAGGCGGACTGATGGCCGGGAGCACCATTGAGCACCGGGAGACCAATTCTCTCCTATCCAATGAGCTCAAACCATCACTGAAATCCCTGCCCCCCGTCTCCCCTGTAAGCCCACACTTTTCTCCTCCCTTGAGCACTGCGGGTGCCTGGCCCCAGTTCAGCCCTACCCCACCCAGAGGCGAGGGTCCCAACCACGAAAAGAGTGGACTGAGCGCAAGCTCCCACTGCCAGTGGGTCGACCCCCAGCTACGCTGCCTGTCACATCCCCGCCTTGGCCGGGCAGGTGGGCGTGGGGCCCCGGGACACTCCTCCGCCCGTCTGTGACTGGGGCTGATGACAGACTCCGGGAACGGAAGCCCCCCCCCCCCCCCCCGGAGCGGTGGGGTGGGCAGGTGGGGGAGGAAGGTTCTGAGAGGGAGGGTGACAGGGACGGAAGGAGGAAGCACGGTCCCGTGGAGAGCTGCAGGATGTGGCTGCCCTAGCCACACCTGGTGGGCTTGTCCAGGTGGGTCCCGTCCCCTCTGCCCCGCCCCCCGTAGGCAAATGTCACATTTCCCTGTGGGTCCAGAAGGGCGGATGAGGGACAGACAGGCTGAGGAGCCAGGCTCTTTGCTTTGTTCCTGGAGAAAAGGGGGGGCGGCTTTGCCAGGACAGGGGCAGGGCGCAGAGAAATGGCAAAACCAGGACGCAAAGGTGGATGTCACTCTTCAAGTTCCCTCGACAGTTTCTGGGGACTTCTCACTGGATGTGTCCCTCCGTGGCCCCAGTGTACAATATCTGTCTGTCCTTTTCTCCCCCCCGACCCCCTGCAGTCCTTCCTCCCCAGGACGACCCCCAAACCTCACCCGTCCTGTAACTCACGAGGACTTAACTTCCACAACCAAAATGACCTCAGGGAGACCAGTTCTCTCCTATCTAATGAGCTCAAACCATCATTGAAATCCCCGCCCCCCCGTCTCCCCTGTAAGCCCACGCTTTTCTCCTCCCTTCCCCTCTCTCTCTGTCGCCTGCCGAGCACTGTGCTAGGGAAGACCCCTTGGAGGAAAACGTGAGTAAAACTGAGCTGAATTCAGGGGCCATTTAAGAAAAAATAAATAGGGGCGCCTGGGTGGCTCAGTCGGTTAAGCGTCCGACTTCAGCTCAGGTCACGATCTCGCGGTCCGCGAGTTCGAGCCCCGCATGGGGCTCTGGGCCGACGGCTCGGAGCCTGGAGCCTGCTTCCGATTCTGTGTCTCCCTCTCTCTCTGCCCCTCCCCCACTCATGCTCCGTCTCTTTCCCTCTCTCAAAAATAAATACAGGTTAGGGGTGCCTGGGTGGCGCCGTCGGTTAAGCATCCGACTTCAGCCGGGTCACGATCTCGCGGTCTGTGAGTCCGAGCCCCGCGTCGGGCTCTGGGCCGACGGCTCGGAGCCTGGAGCCTGCTTCCGATTCTGTGTCTCCCTCTCTCTCTGCCCCTCCCCCGTTCATGCTCTGTCTCTCTCTGTCCCAAAAATAAATGTTAACAAAAAATTAAAAAAAAAAAAAGAAAAAATAAATAAAAAAGCACCTCCCTCACAGAAGGGACAATGAAAACAACAGACGAGGTCTGTGTCTGCTCTGAGTACTGGGCTCGGTACCTGAGTGTCAGCCTGTAACACTGTCAGCAGCTCGTGGACGGGGATAAGTGTCACCTTGAGGAGCCCCCAGAGGAGCGAAGCTAAGTTGTAGCCACCCGCCTCGTACGTAAAGCTTTGAACGCCATGGCCGAGCCTTGCTCCTTCAAAGGTCTAGTTCGAGGAGCGCACTGACTCTGGGGTTGTTTGGTGTCTCCCCGAGCTCCGTTCTCCGACCGGGACCTTGGGCGGGGGCGATGCTTTGCGAACACGCTTCTCACTCTGGTAGCCCTCACGTTCTCGAAGACCGTTCATTGCCAACGTAGGTGTTAGTCTCGGGCCCCGGACGCTTGCCGTTTCTGTTTTAGTCCCAAGCGATGCGTTTGTTCCCCCTTCTGTCCTTCGTCCCGGGAGGAAGCCTGTGGCCTTGTCCAATAGCCAGCTGGCCATCCGCCTGACTCGGGACCGAAAGGACACAGAGGCGGCCACGGCGTCGCCCTGGTGACCCCTCTCTTGTCCTTCTTCTTGTCGCGGCTGGCTTCTTGCTGCTGCTCTGCCCGCGGGTGTCCGGCTCTCTGGAGCGCTCTTGTTCTGCTTCTCTGCCTGGAAAATTCTCACTCTTTGTTCGAGAACCAGACAGAAAGCAGTTCTCTGGGAAGCCTCCTTCAGCTCTCTGCTTCCTCCGGGCCCCAGGAGCATCTCGTTGGTGCCGCGCGGACGGGCAAACTCCGGGCAGGTGGTAGACGGGCGCGTGGAGCCCCGTCCGCCTCGTCCCGAGGCTGTTTCATGAGGGAGCCCGGGACCGCGTTGGGCTCAGTGGGGACAACACGTCTGCCTGGGCGGACGCGGGGCCAGGGCAGGTGCTGCAGGGGCAGGCGATGGCTCGGGTCCCCAGGCTCCGTTGTCCTCCCAACGCGCTTATGAAACGTCACTGCGCGGAACGGTGCAGAAGGCGATCGACTCCCATTTTGTCCTAAGACTGGCGGCCCCCTGCGCCCTCCCCACCCGGGGCGGTGGCCCAGCTGCTGCAGGGGCAAATGCGACGGGGCCAGGCTCCTTCCACACCCCTGCTTCTTGTCCCTGTCCCGGGGGCCGGGGGGCTTCACGGTCCGTAAGGAGGGGTGTGCCCTGGAGGTGGGCCTCCGACGACGCGGGTGGCCCAGGGTGCCGGGGAACCTGTGGTGGGAGCACCTCAGGGGGCTCTCCAGCCCAGGTGCACCTTGCATTCTGACGGCTGGAGGCCACCGTCTCCACGTGCCCTCACTTCCTGTTTACACTACAGGAAGCCAGCGGGCTGCCGCCAGCGCCTCGGCCGCCAGGGCAGGAAGACACGGCGGGGAGAGCCCCCCGCGCCCTCGCCTGCTGCCCGGGGCCCGCAGCGGGCCCGTCCTCGGAGGCCGAGCCAGCGAGGAGAGGAGCCAGCCCAGGTAGGCTTTCGTTTCGGTCTTCTGGAAGGAAGGACCTCTCGGGTAAAGGTCTGGGGAATGAGGTAAGATTGTGGGTTTGGCCTGAGGTTGGAGGTTCTGACCCCAGGGACAGGGGGTTCTGACCCTGGGGAGGGGGGTTCTGACCCTGGGGATGTAGGGTTCTGACCCCGGGGAGGGGGGCTCTGACCCTGAGGATGTAGGATTCTGACCCCAGGGAGGGGGGGTTCTTACCCCAGGGATGTAGGGTTCTGACCCTGGGGAGGGGGGTTTTGACCCCAAGGATGTAGGGTTCTGACCCCGGGGAGGGGTGGTTCTGACTCTGGGAAGGGGAGTTCTGATCCTGGGGATGTAGGGTTCTGATCCCAGGGAGGGAGGGTTCTGACCCTGGGGAGGGGCTTCTGACCCCAAGGATGAGGGTTCTGACCCCGGGGATGTAGGGTTCTGACCCCGAGGAGGGGCGTTTCTGACCCCGAGGATAGGGGTTCTGACCCCGGGGAAGGGTGGCTTTGACCCTGGGAGGGGGGGTTCTGACCCCGGAAACGTAGGGTTCTGACCCCGAGCATGGACACAGCAGCTGCACTCAGGCTGACGAGCAGGCAGGAGCCCTGGGGCGCCCGGACGGCAGGACAGGGGGTCACTGCCGGTCTGGGGAGCTCGTGGTCAGGCTGACAATGCAGTGGGCAGTCAGCTGGGGGACAGATGGTGACCGGCTGTCGCACACAGCGTCCAGCCCGTCCTGGCTGAGGGCAGCATGGCTCGTGCTGGCGGGCGCTGTGCCCGTGGGGGTGGCTGTGCTCGCGTGGCGTCCCTGCCATTGCTGAGACGTGGGCTGCGTGTGTGGTGGCAGCCTGTGGCCTGCTAGAACGGGCACAGGACCTGGGGTCAGGAAGACCCCCGTGGGACACCCGGCTCTGCCCCTCCGGACAGCCCTCTTTGCTTTTCTGAGCTGCAACCACTCATCAGCAAGACGTGCATTGCACGCTGGCTTCGTGCGGCCCAGTGCCAGGTGCTGGACGGAGGGAGGGGCGGGGGGACAGAGAGAGGGGGCTGACCGGCTCCTGCCACCAAGGAGCCCCCGCTAGTGGCAGAGAAAAAAACTCTGTAGGCTACAAGCCACACAGATGGCTTCTCTGTCTGAGAAACGCTACGTGAAAAGTACACGAATGGGCTCCTGGAGGGTCGGGGGGCGTTATGGGTGGAAACGTCTGGCCCGTCTCGCCCGGAGCAGGTGCCCCACGGCTGCCGGCTCCCCCCGCACTCTGCCTTCCCTTAGTCACCCCGATAGAGGAACACGGTAGGGAACGCCTCGGTGCTCTGCCTGCAAGAGAGCCTCACCCCAGCGTGCAGAGGGCTTGCGGGCGGACGCTCTGACCACGGAGCCTCTGACAGCCCTTTGCAGCAGAGCGACTTTTAAATGCAGAACCAGAACCGGGCGGGGAGGGCCGGGCTCCCTCGGCAGAGCCCTGGAGTCGGCAGTAACCACGCACGTCTTCCCGACTGTGCGGGGCGCCTCTGGTATCTTTGGGGCTCAACTAAGGCTCTCACGGTCTATTTTCGTTGAAGCCAGGCACTGGGACGAGGGGAGAGCAAGGGTCAGTCCTCCTCACCCTGGGCCGTGTCACCCCTCACCCCCCCCTCCCCAGAGCGCAAATCCAGAGTCACAGCCTCTGAACCAGGGAAAGGGCGGGCCTGGGGGCCCCGGAAGGGTCGCCCGTCCGCTTGGCCTTGTTGCTGTGTGGGGCTTGGAGGCCGGCCTCCCTCTGTCCCTGGGTAAGAGAGCGTCCCCAGCCTTCCAGAAGGGATGCGCAAATATGTAAGATGCTGACCGGCGAGGGGGGCGGAGAACCAAGGTGGCCAGGTGCGCCCCCTCTGAAGGCCCGTCCTCGCTGCTTCTTAACGAGGCAGGCGGTCCAAACCAGATACGGCCACCAATCTGTGAGCTGGGGCTGTAAAGCTGGGAAGGTAGGCAAATTGCTTTGGCTTTTCCATTTGTGACGGCTTGCTGGCGGGCTGCTTGGAGCCGCGGAAAGGGCACAAGGAACCAGCGGTTGGGGTCTCGCCCTGGCTGGGCCAGCAGGCGGTCCCTTACCCTCCCGAATGCTGGATTCCTCAGTTGTGAGATGCCAGACAGAGGCCCAGGTGCGCCCTGCAAACGCGTCCGGCCCTGAAATGCTGAGAAGCTAACTGTGGTTCTGAAGGGGTTGCTAGTGGGGGCTTACGCCCCAGGGCCCAGCATGGGTACTCACCGCCCCCCCAGCCCCCGAGGCCTCCTTGGCGTCTCGCTCTGAGACTAGAACTCAGGGGCAATGTTTCTGCGCTGCAGGGGTCCCAACGTCCCCGGTGAAACACCCGCTCCTTAAGAGGCAGGCCCGGATGGACTATAGCCTCGACATCGCGGCCGAAGAGCCCTGGGTGAGAATTTCCGACTGCATCAAGAACCTGTTCGGCCCCATCATGAGTGACGGCCACGGCCACAGGCCGCTGCAGCCCGGTGCCAGTCTGGGCGAAGAAGACAGGGTGCAGGGCCGCCCGGACGGGACCCCGCCGGAGCTGGGCGCCACCGGTGCTGCCCCCAAGGTCTGCAAGTCGGTGGACAGCGGCACCGTGAAGAAGGGTCCTCCCGTGGCCCCCAAGCCGGCCTGGTTCCGCCACAGCTCGAAAAGTCTGAGGACGCGTGCTGCAGACCCGAGGCGGCCGCCCGACCCGGCCTCCCCCGCCCAGCCGGCACCTGCTTCCAGGGAGCGCCCCCCGGGGCCGCCCACGCGGGCCTTCTCCTCCATCAAGCAGAGAATCAGCTCTTTTGAGACCTTCGGCTCCTGTCAGCTGCCCAGCAGAGGAGCCCAGAGAGCGAGCCTCGAGGCCTCCGTCGGGGAGGCAGCACGGCCCCCGGGGGAGCGAGAGGGAGGTCGGCTTTCTGGCCTCTCGGGGCGAGGGGCCGCCCCCACCTCCGAGCAGCAGCAGCAGCCAGAGCGAGAGCAGGTGCCGCAGGGCCCCCCCCCCCACCCCGAGCCCGGGGACCCGGGTGCGTCGGGGTCCCCTCTCCCGGGACGGCAGTCCAGCCAGAAAGCCCCCCTCCCTGACCCCGACCCTCTCCTGAGGCTGCTGTCGACACACGCGGAGGAACCTCGAGGCCCGGTGGTCAAGGTGCCCGGCCAGCGGGCACGAAGCTTCCCGCTGTCCAGGACCCAGTCCTGCGAGGTGAAGCCGCCGGGCGAGAAGACCAGTCAGCTCTACTCCATCAGTAGCCGGGTGTCGTCGGCTGTCATGAAGTCCTTGCTGTGCCTCCCGTCCTCTGTCTCCTGGGGCCAGGCTGCCTGCACCCCCAAGGACGGGGGCTGTCCCGCGTCGTCGGCCAGTGACGCCCCGGCCGCGAGCAGTGCTGCAGAACCGCCTGCCTCGGACATGGGGTTCTCCCTCAAGTGAGTACGGCCGGTGCCCGCCTCCCCCTCCCGTCTTCTCTGCTTCCCCATCGTCCTTTCTCTCGCAACTGTGCGTGTCCTTGAAACTTGGTCTCGGGGGTACCGAAGGGCCGTTCTGCCTGCTCTTTTCTGTGCGTGTGCGTGAGCGTTACACGTTCCCTGCGAAGGAGGAGTCTCACGGCACCTGTCCTGGGAGGGATGGGGTCGGGGGAGGCGCCGGTGGCCCACGGAGGTTTGGAAAGCGAATGCTCCTGCTCGGGAAGGCCAGACTGGAGCCGGGAGGTGACGACCGCCCCCCTCCCCGCCCCGGAAGGAATCCAGGCCCACCCTGCACGGGGGTTCAGGCCCCCGGAACCGGGTGCCGGGGGGTCCGGCTCCGGCGCTGACTCCCCGACCCCCTCAGTTCGCTCTTCAGTTGAGATAAGGAGGGGGTCTCCCCACGGTCCCGTCCCGGATCAGAACAAGTCTGCGTTTGCCCGGCTTTACTTCTTATTCTGATACTGCCCGCAAGTGCTTGGGACCCGCTGACCCTGACGTCTCGTGTGGCAGCCGCTGCAGACAGCCTGGGAAGGAGCAGGGGTGACCCTGGAAACACTGAGAGCAGGGTCTAGACGGCCAGACCGACGCACGGGTCGCTAGCCAGAGCGGGCAGCTGTGGAGGTACCCCGTAACGTTGAGGGTGCCCGGCCGGGAGCTCTCGCCGAGGCTCCCCGTTAGAATTTACTGCCGCGGGACGTCTCCCCCTGCTGGCGGTAAAGATCTGCCAGCCAGAGGGAGCCGTAGTTTCCTGTCAGTGAAACCACGGTTTCCTGCAAAATATGAGGTGTAGCTGGAAAAACCCGGCTACAAATATCAAAACGAGTTCCGAAGAAAACGGAAGGCCAGATGCTGGCTGCATGGGCGCTGTCTGTGGTCGTTCGGTGCCGACGGGGGTCGCGCAGGTGCCGATGGGGGACGCGCAGGTGCAGACGCACCACGGTCTGCGATTATGAGTCCCAGATCTGGGCATTCCGTAGCCATGTGACCACAGACGAGGCGTCGACCCTCGGGGAGCCCCAGTTTCCTCACGGCTGTCGTGGAGGGGTGCCGGCACCTGCTCGGATTTCTTGCGCCAAATAATAGCATGCACATCGGTGCTCAGCCCCGTATCTGCCGCCGAGCGGCCATGCGCTAAATGTGAGCTCCCATCAATATTCTGATCCGTCCCGTGCACTGTGTCTGTACGAAAGCCTTTCAGAGCTGAGAGAGTACACGGAGGGGCTCGGGGAGCCCACGGAAGCCGACAGCCGGGACCACTGCTCCCCTCAGTCTGGCCAATCGGTTATCTCCCTGCTGAGCGCCGAGGAGTTAAAGAAGCTCATCGAGGAAGTGAAGGTTCTGGATGAAGCGACCTTAAAGGTAGGCTTCCTTTGCAAGCGCCCGCAGTGACCAAGGCCGTACTCCGAGCCGTGGCCGGAGCGGGGTCGGAGCCCGCGGGGGCGGGACAGGGCCTCACTGGACCCCCGAGACTCGACCCGCCACTCGAACGGAGCTTGGTGGCTTCTCAAGCGCTTGCGATCATTGGCTCCTTGCATCTTGGTAGCCATTTTGTAAAGGAGCCAGGTGAGCTCAGCTCAAGGTCACAGAGGTTTTCTGCCCCCAAGTTCTGTGCCTCGTGCACATCCCACGGCCTGCCGGCCTGGCGTTCACGTCCAGGAGATGCTTCAGGGCACCGTGCTGTTGTAAGCCGCGGGAATTTCCGAGCTCTGACCCCGGAGACCTCCCCTGCCCACCGAGAGAGGGGGCTCCTTCCAGGGCTTGTGAGGCCCCGCCCCCAAAGTCACTCAAGTCATTGCGAAAGTGCCACTTCCCATAGGCTTCTGAGCACGACCGCAAGATGTGTGGAGAGGAAGTGGCCGGGCAGAGCTGAGGTCCGCTCAGCTCAGGCGCTCAAGGGCTTGCCCCCTCCTGCGTTGCCCCAGATCTGCAAAGGCTTTCCGCACCAGAATCGTCCAAGATTCTGCAAGAATTAGGGAGGCATCGTAGTTGGAATTCTCCAGGCCAAGGGTGTGGCTTAGCCTGAGCCGCACAAGACGCCCTGGGCTACGACTCACCCATCACCCGTAGCACCCTGGCACCATCGTCCCCCGGGGCCTTATTCACATGAAATAGCGCAGGCAAAAGTGTGTAGAACACAGAGAGCTGTCTTGTGCAGGGTGTCACCGGGAGACCATTTGCTTTTCTGCCGGACGAGGGCCCCTTACAGGGCAAGTAACCTGATACTTGGGTCAAAGTGGGGAGATGCGGGCCAGTGCTGGGGTAGAGCTGGGTGGTGAGATCCCTTCGTCCCTCTGGGTCGTGGGGGCTCCAAGCCCAAGGGTCACAGAGCCAGCTGCGCGACAGGTGCCCCGGTGGTGCCAGAGCGAGTGAATTGTGCACGTGAGGTCGTTCCCTCCCAGCGAGGGCCAACTCGTGGGCCGAGAGCCACGTGGAAGCGCAGGTGTATTTTCGTTGATCCGCGTGGGGATGTTATAAATCATCATAGTCTGAATGTTCTGAAACCTGAACTGACACCCGGTTGTCCGGCTTCTCTCTTTGCTTAAAGGGAACGGTCGGGTAGCGCTGGGTCTACGCGGCCACGTAGCAGGTTCCTTTGGGCGGGGGGACGTGCTGCCTGGTCCCCGGCAGTTCCCGTCACCCCTAAATCTCTCACGTCTGCACAGTCCGCTCCTGTAAGCGGTCTGCCTGGCCCCCCGGATGCATTTCAGCTTGGGGCCTCGGGTCAAGACCAGAAGGAGCTTCTCTGATTCCAGACAGCGCAGAAGGATTGTTTTGGCTCCTGTGAGCCCACGTGCAGGCCGGAAGCATGTGTGTGCGTGGGTTCTTGTGGGGGCGCGCGTGTGTGCGTGGGCGTGCGTGTGTGCGTGGGCTCTTAGGGGCGTGCGTGTGTGCGTGGGCTCTTAGGGGTGCGCGTGTGTCCGTGGGCGCGCGTGTGTGCGTGAGCTCTTAGGGGCGCGCGTGTGTGCGTGTGTGTGCGCGTGAGTATGGGCTCTTGGGGGCGCGCGTGTGTGCGTGGGCGCGCATGTGTATGGGCTCTTGTGAGCACGCGTGTGTGCGTGGGTTCTTGTGGGTGCGCGTGTGTGCGTGTGTGTGCGCGTGTGTATGGGCTCTTGTGGGCGCGCATGTGTGCGTGGGCGTGCGTGTGTGCGTGGGTTCTTGTGGGGGCGCGCGTGTGTGCGTGGGCGTGCGTGTGTGCGTGGGCTCTTAGGGGCGTGCGTGTGTGCGTGGGCTCTTAGGGGCGCGCGTGTGTCCGTGGGCGCGCGTGTGTGCGTGGGCTCTTAGGGGCACGCGTGTGTGCGTGGGCGTGCGTGTGTGCGTGGGCTCTTAGGGGCGCGCGTGTGTGCGTGGGCGTGCGCGTGTGCGTGGGTGTGCGCGTGCGCGTGTACTGCGGCCGGGAGTCCGCTGGGTTCCTTCCCGTGCTGCTCTACCCCCAGGAGGAGCAGGAAGAGAGAAGGAGCAGGCACTCCCTGCAGAACGGCCGTAACCCCTGGGGTTGCCGGTGTCCCAGGGGCCGGCCTGGCCCCACGCTGCAATGGTGGAGCTGCGTCACCCCACACGCTGGGTTTCCCCGACCTAGTGGCGCCCGGCCGGGTTGGGACAGGTGTGGGTGAGGGCGGGGCGGCCAGGGGAGGAGACGGGAACCGCACCTGACATAACACGCTTTTTCTCTTCTAAGCTTCCTAGGACTCCAGAAAGCACAGTCCTCTCTGTCCAGAGGACGGAACAGGTTTGAGGAGGTGACATCGCTTGGCACGTGGCCAAGCCCCATGGGGCTCGAGATCAAATCAGCCCGAGGTCCCACGCGCGTTAAACTGCTCAGGCTGGCGCGGTGGACGTTTTAAACGTCTGTGTTTCCCTCCACAGCAACTGGACAGCATCCACGTCACCGTGTTGCACAAAGAGGAAGGGGCCGGCCTTGGGTTCAGCCTGGCAGGAGGAGCGGATCTAGAAAACAAGGTGATCACGGTGAGTGGCCCGACGCTGGGGGTGCGTGAGAGCCAGAGGCAGTGGCCCCCGGAGGGAGAACACGTGCCAGCCACACAGGGGGCCGGAGGAGTGCCTGGCACCAGGCCACCGTGCGGGGTTCCGAAGGGGGGCTGTCAGGACCCACCCTTCCCAGGAAGCATAGTAACGGTGGCCTGTGTGGCCCCATAGCCTACCTTCGTCTCGATCCTTAATTTAACGAAGAAGGGCTCTGTCTACCCCAGAGAACGTGAACATGCCAAAAGGATTCGGAATCACCTTAAGAAAATCACAGGGGTCTGGGCCCCTCCAGGACTGCCGGATCGGAATCTCGCAAGGTTTAACGCCTGCATTGTTGCAGGTCCTGTCTGGAGGAGCGTTTCCCAAAAAATCCTCCAACCCCGCTAAATGTCACTGGATAGGACGCTTCAAAATGGTTCGTTGCACGTTACGGGAATTGCAGGCCAGCAACAACAGCAGAAATTCGAGGCAAATCTTATCCGACGTCTCTCGTGTGGGGCGAGTAGACCAGCAAGGTGCCAACTACTAAACGTCGAGACGAGAATGATTTATGACCCCGGGCCTTTTTGGAAGGCCGCACCGCCAGGGCTCGAGGTTGACGACCTGGCCGTGATACCTAGCCCAGGCCACGAGGCAGGGGGGGCCTCACCTGGATGGAAAGGCGCCTTGGGAAGAAGGCGCGTTCTGTCGAGGAGGCTGCTTCCCCGGTTGTGCCCACTTGGAGAGTTGGGGGCTGTTGGCTTGGACACCAGAGAGGCCGATGATGGTTGGCTGGGGCATTGGGGCCATGCTGGACAGAAGAAGGAGCGGTTCCTGTGCAAGATCCGCAGAGCACAGCCCCGGCTGCATCCCGAGGCTTCGGGTCCTGGGGGCTCGCCCCTGTTCGGGGAGAGCCGGAGACGGCAGCCGGTATCACCTGCGCCCCTTCCCGCCGACCCTGTTATTCTGGCTGCTCCGTGGCCCCAAAGCCGAGCGCCCTCCTGCCCGATGGCCGTGTCGTCTCAGCGTGGTCTTTATGCGGACTCGCACGCACTTCCTCACCCGGCTGGAAACGACCCCCCCAGCTCAGCATCAGCCAGCATTAAACACGGCACGCCTCCCGGCGGGTGACTCGGCCGGTTCCTGCTGGCCGTCTCGGAGTCGCCCGGGTGCGAACGGTGACTTCCTTCTTGGCCAGCAGGCCCTCTACCGCACACAAAAGCACATAGGACCACCGAGGCCCGATTTCTGTCACCGAGCACACAGCAGAGAACCGTAATCCCTGGTTGTGCAGTCCACTTTCTGTTGGAAGGGACGAGAGAGCCGGCCCGCGGGAATAGCACTGGGGATCTTTGTCTGCCGAGTCGCGACGTCTCCCCGCCCCGTTTGGCCGGCGAGCCTGAGACGCTGCGGCCACTCAAACCCCAGGAGGAAGCAGTGCGCGCGGGCCAGGCGTGGACACTTCTGTACCTTTCCCGAGTCACTGAAAGAACTAACCCTGAGCACCGTCCACGGCCAAGGCCATGCTGGGCGCTCACTGGCTTGTCCCTTTTAACTGGATCAGCATTTCTGCGGGAGGAGCTCTGAGAATGTCCAGACCTCCCAGGTGAGCGTTTCTCCAAAAAGCGTATTCTGCGGAAGGTGGAGGCCCGAGGATTTCTGCCCGGAAGAAAAGGATTCTGTACCGAAACACTGTCGGGGGTCGCTGCCTCCCGCTGCCCGTTCTTACGGAGGTGTCAAGGTCTCCAATACCTTCTTAAGCTGTGTAGACATTTTTCAGAACTTTTGTTTTCTCCAGGGTTCTTCACTTTGTCAGACCTTGGAAACCTTTTTTGTTTCTTCGGATACAATGCCTATGAACGTGGCACAGAATCGGGGCTTCAGGGAAACCACTCGGGGCGATGCTGCAGGGAAGGAAAGGTGGAACTGGGATTGTGGTGATGTGGTCTAGGACGCGGTGTTAGGAGGGGTTCTGAGGACCAGGCTGGCCATCACTGAGTGATCTCTGCTCGGGGTGGCCGCTGAAGGAGGTCCTGAACCGGCAGCCCTGGTTTGAGACATGTTTATTTTAATTTTCTTTCCCCTAAGCAGCCTCTAGGCCTTGACTGGTTGGAACTTTCCTGCCGGAAGGTTCTGGATCTGACGCCAGTGACCTCTGGGTCTTGACTTCCTGTGGCTTTTCAGGTGCACAGAGTGTTCCCCAACGGGCTGGCCTCCCAGGAAGGAACTATTCAGAAGGGCAACGAGGTTCTCTCCATCAACGGCAAGTCCCTCAAAGGGGCCACGCACAACGACGCCCTGGCCATCCTCCGCCAAGCTCGGGACCCCAGGCAAGCTGTGATTGTCACACGGAAGCCGGCTCTGGAGGCCGCGCCCGACCTGAACTCATCCACAGATTCTACAAACTCGGCTTCTGTGGCCAGTGACGTTTCTGGGGATTCCAGTAAGTGCCCCCCAGCTCGGGGGAGGAAGCCCCCTGGCCGCGTGGGGCCAGTCCTGCTGTGGCTGCTCAGTGACGCGTGGCCCTAAGAACGCGTGGGCTGCAGGAGACGCGTCTGTGTCTACCCGTGCACGTGCGAGGGCGGCCGGCAGCCTTCGTGGGGCTCGCGTGACGCCCAGGCGTGCGCGGCCCGGAGAGGAGGGCGTCCCTAACACTGTCCCCGTGCTTCCCCTGCAGCGGAGGCCACGGTGCACACGGTGACGCTGGAGAAGACGTCCACGGGGCTGGGCTTCAGCCTGGAAGGCGGCAAGGGCTCCCTGCTCGGGGACAAGCCTCTCACCGTGAACAGGATTTTCAAAGGTGAGCTGTGCGTCTGGCTCTCGGGGGTTCCCTCCGGCTGCGAGTGGCGGGCCAGGCCCCCAAAGGCCTCTGAGCACCTTCTGGGCCATGGCTGTTTCCAAGTCCACGCCCTCTAGGAGGCAGGCAGGCCATTTAGGGACTCGATTCTGCGGTTGCTGCCTGTTCTCCTTGGCTCGGATGTCCCCTTACTACTTCTGTTTCCCTGGGTCCTCGCCAGTGACTGAGCCCTGGGCCTGGCTCAGCTGGGCAGGCCTGGGCCAAGGTGAGGCCCCGAAACCCGCAGTAATCGATGTGATGGTTGTTTTTAATTTTTAAAAATTTATTTATTTTGGGGAGAGAGACAGAGACAGAGAGCAGGCAGGGGAGGGGCAGAGAGAGAGGGAGACACGGAATCCGAAGCAGGTTCCGGGCTCCGAGCTGTCAGCACAGAGCCCGACCCGGGGCTCGAACTCACGAACCGTGAGATCGTGACCTGAGCCGAAGTCGGACGCTTAACCGACTGAGCCACCCAGGCGCCCCCAATGTGATGGTTTTAAACAATTAAAATTAATTTTAATTTTTAAAAAATCCATAATGAACAAAGCACCAGAGCTTAAAATGAGGACACAGTCTTGACTTTCTACTTGCACACACTCGGCCTCCCTGGGCTCCCTTCAGTCCTGGTCCCGTCAGCTTCTGCCTTTATTAAAAATTTTGACATTTCGTTCGTCACGGGGTTGAGGTGCACTAGAGCGGGGGTCGCTCGGGTTTCCCTGTGAAAAGCGTGAATGGCCCGCAGCTACCACAGAACCCCCTCCCCCACCCCCGGGTCTTCACCGCTTTTCTAGCTGGAGTCCCTGCGTTGTGGGGCCCTGGGCAGGAGTCTGGAGACCTGGGTTCTAGTCCCGGCTCTGCCTCTCACCTGCTGAGTGACCGCTGCCCCTCGGGGCCTGAGGCTCCTTGTCCGCACGGAGGTGTGGGGTGTGTCTGGGCTTGTCAGACTGAGCCCCGCAGTGGCGGCTGGGCCCCGGGGGGGACCGAGGGTCACTGCGGGGGGGCTCCCCCAGGAACCCGTGTTTACTCCAACTCTGGGAAAGACCCTTTGGAGGTCGACTTGGGCTGAGCATGTGGCTCAAAGTCAAGAGACTTGGCTCCTAGTGGGAGCCGTGCTTCCGAGGGAGACCACTCTCCACCCTCGTCCCGTCTGCATCCGCGGGGCCGGGCCGGCCAGCTGCCGGGAGATGCGGACGCTGGGGCCAGAAAGTCTGGGCTCAAACCCAGACCCCGCTACCTAGCGGCTCTGACGCTCGGCTGGGCTGCGGAACTCTTGGTTTCCTCGCGTGCGCAACGGGGCTACTGACACGCTCGCGGGGCGTCCGCGCAGAACCTGATGTGCACAACGGCCCAGCACATCTCACCAACTTCTTATCGTTGTCATTACTATTATCTTTTATTCGGTATTTCTGAATACCGTAGAATAGCGTTCCATGTGAACGATAACGCTCCTCCCGGACACAGCTTTGAGAGTGGGAGCCACATAGGATTACGTCCCTCTTCACACGGACGCAGGGGTCTTCTCCAGGCCGTTCAGGGGCAGCGTGCCTGGGGGGTTCACCGGCCCCCTCCCCACGCCACCCAATGCCTGGTGAGCTCGTCGGAAGGGAGAGACCACATGCGGACGGAGGTTGCTGGGCTGGTGTGCGTGGAGGTTGGAGGGGATCGGCCCCCCAGAGGGCTCCGTGACTCACGGAAGTCTCCTCGGCCGGGCTCTGGGCTCGGAGCTGCCCGCGGCCGCCCTCCTCTGGGGATACAACGGGCTACACCTTTCCCAAGGGCCACAGAGCAGGAGCCTGGCATGCCAGCCTCAAAGCCACCATTTGATGAGCTGCCCCATTCCAGATCCAGCACCGAGCCCCTGAGGGATGGGCCCCCCCGTTCCCTTCTGAGCCGTCCTGGCTCCCCAGAGACCGAGGCTAGGAGGTAACCTTCCTTGTTCCCCTGTCACCCGAGCAGCCTGTTATCTATTTTTCTTCCTCTCAGGGGCAGCCTCAGAACAGAGCGAGACGATCCAGCCGGGAGATGAAATCTTACACTTGGCCGGCACTGCCGTGCAGGGGCTCACGCGGTTTGAAGCCTGGAACGTTATCAAGACGTTGCCTGACGGCCCCGTCACGATCGTCATCAGGAGGAGAAGCGTCCAGTCCTCGGGGACCATAGCGGCTGGGGAGCCCTAGGTAGGCCCGCACCGACACCAAAGCCGGGGACAGACAGCTCCTCACAACTGCTAATTCTCAGGGTCACTGCTCACCCCTGCCTGGACGGGGGAGGCAGCAGAGTCGCGCTTCCTGGTCGCTGCTGCCCTGGTCCAGACCTTCTGGGACACGCCCAGCCAGGGGAAGGGCCCGGTCACGCCGGGGAGGCCGCCAGTGCCTACAGACTATGTCCAGAGAGCGTAACGGTAATACTATGGTGCTGTAAATAAAACGGACACGTTACAGTTTGATATGAAACCCGTGTCCCGCTTCGCAGATTTCCCACGTCCTAGAACGGCAGAATGGCCGACTCCCCAAATAGCATTTGTGTTTCTTGTGAGCCTGCCTCGAGGGCACGCTGGGAGAGGACAGGTCATCCTGTCCTACTGGGCACGAGCCAGGGCAACTCAAAGGCTGGGGGCCACAACCCCCCCAAGGGTCGTTGTCTCACACACCTGGCCGTTGGTGCTGGCGGGTGGCTGGGCACAGAGTGGGGGCTGTGAGCCCGGACGCTCATGGGCGGCCTCGCCCCATGGCCCGGACCTCCTCGCAACATGGCGGCCGGGTGCCAGGGTGAGCGTCCCCGGAGAGTGAGGGGCAGGTGGCAGTCGTGTCCTTCCTGTGACACGCTCCGCTGGCTGTGAAGCCACACAGGTGTCTTCCTCAGTCCCTGACCCGTGGGGGCCGGCCCGGGTGCGAGGGGAGGGGAGATGCTTCTGGGCTCTTTTGGGAAAACACAATCTACCACTCGCAGCATCTGCAAAACTGGTTTGGGTTGGGCCGGAGACTCATCCTCGCAAGGGTGCTGCCTGGTGGGGGGGGCAAGGTAGCAGAGGACGGGTGAAACTCCGGGCACGGGCAGGTGTACCAAGAGCACGGGCCAGCGCGAGCAAGAGAGAGTAAAAGAAACTGCTACCACTTACCTAGCACGCGCCCAGCACTGGGTTGGTGTTCAGTGGACCCTGTCTTCCTAATGACAGTAACGTCTCCAGAGCATGGTCTGTGCCATCGTATTCACGGGGGGGGGGGGGGGGGGAGGGCACCAGGACGCGGAGACGGCAGGTAACTTGTCCACGCCGGTAAACGATGAGGTCAATAACCAGAGGGATATGTGGTTCAGTCACCTCTTCACGCCCGATTGCCAAGCTCGGGACAAAGAAATGTCTAGAAGCAGCCAGAGCGCTCTTTGACGCCACCCCGGGCGGCGTTCCAGCCCCGTCCCGGCCCCACGTCTATTGCGAAAACCACAGACAACAGGGGCCAGGAGCGCCGGGCCATGCCGGCGGGACCTGGTGGCTTCTCCGGGGCAGTGAACTCTCAGAAAAGGCCCCCGGGGCCTCCTCTTTACACGAGTGCCGCAGTGACCTCACGGCGGTGGCCGTCCCCTCGCCGTCCCGTTCACCCCGGGAAGCCGTTGGGCTCGGCGTGGTCGTGTCCTGCCTGCTGCCCCCCTGCGTCCCCTTGTGAATCCCGTGAAGCCCCGGGCGGAGGCAGGAGCTGAGCCGCCACGTGGACCAGTTCTTCAGGTTTCATAGAAACCCTGAAGACGCAGCCCCGGAAGGCGTGACTCAGTCCTGCAGCCATCCGCGGGGTCCCACCTGCGTGACGAGGCCACGGGGACCCGGAGGCACACCCCCGCCCCCACCACCTCGCGCAGAGACGATTCCGATCATCGGGCCGTTGTCAGGCAAGCGGCCAGGTCAGGCACGTGGACCAGCGCAGGGAAGGAGGACGCGGCCTTCCGTCGGGACTGGGAGGAGGGGACACGCATGAGCACAGTGCCGGCCGGGGCCAGGGACACACAGAAAGCCTCCCGCCGGGCCGGACAAGCCAAGTGAGCGACAGGGACAGGCTGGTCTCGGGGCTGGGGCGCGGCCGTGGGTGTCGGAAGGGCCCCCGGCTCGTTAGGAACGGCCACGAGGCCAGGCCCAGAACAGCCTCTGCAGACGGTGTTTCCAGCCACCCACAGGGACCCCAGCGTCACGGTTCCCAACCTCGTCAACGCGGCACGGAAACGAGCCTCCCCGAGGGCCTCTCCCGGCTGCCCCGGTCCTCTGCTTTGGGCAGTGACCTTGCCCGTCCCTCCATCCGCACGGACTCCCGAGCAGCGGGCTGGGGCCGGCATTCGTGTCCCCGTGTCGTCCTAGAGACAGGAAGTCGACGCGCAGGGATGCGAGGGGTCTGAGTGGCGGGCACGGGACCAGACGCATGCTTTCGGACTCCTAGTCCAGTGCTCAGTTTACCCCGACGCCGGCAGGTGGGCGGGGTGCCCGGGGGGCCCCGTGAGACGTGCGCCGGGCAGCACGGCTCTCCACGTCGCTGGACGGCCCGGCACAGGCAGCCCCGTCTCGCTAAGACCACCGCCTCCCGGGGACTCCTGAGCCAGTGCGCCCAGACCTGGCTGCACCTGAGGAGGCGACTCAGGAGGCACTGACACAGGACAGTGCCGGGCAGTTCTTCACGAAGGAAGGGAATCGAAATAAAGTCAAGAGTCTGATGACGACTTCCCGAGAAGCTAGCGGGGTGATCCCGACGGCACGACCGTGGGATCTGTGGTCGCATCACCACCCAGGGAGAAGGGGGCTTTCTCAGCCCCGGACACGGAGCCTCCCGTTTTAAAGGCTGCTCGGGCTTCGGCACATTCAGGAGACGGGCGGGCCAGGCAGATGTGAGGACACGATGCACAGGACTCTGGAAACTTCCTGCAGGCACTTCCAGCTGCCACACAAGGGGACTCCGGTCAGACACGCAGGGATCTTCCGCACCAGCAAGGCGGGGGACCGCAGGGGAGGGGGTGCCGGAGAACTCCACACGACTGTGTGGTCCTGACCGGGGAGAGGCAAGGGACCTCGTGGGGCTGCTGAGGCCCCTCCCAGGTGGCAAGGCCGGGCTCCCCGGGTCCGACGGCCCACCGCGGTGGGCAGGGCCCGTGCAGGCCCGTGCGGGCACTCTGGCCGGCGCTGCTGGAGGGGACCTGCTCTCCCAGCCTTCCTGCTGACCCCGGCACGGCCCGACCCGGGCCTCTAGCACGGAGGGTAAGAGAAGTTAACTCAGGGGAAAGAGACAAAACAACCCGTTCAAATGGAAGATACAACAAACGAAATATTGGACGAATTTTTCCTTAACGCTCATCTCATCTGTTAAAGCAGTATTTTCTAAGCTTTTTTTTCAGGGACATCTTTTTAAAGGGGAGACCCTGGTGCGGTGTCATCAGGAAAACAGATGTCAGGTCTGCGGCAACAGGTCGGACAGAGTCCCGGACGCTGAAGAGGCAGGAGAGCCTGGTTTCCGGTATCAACAGGGGTTCCCTCTGACCAACAGGGACAGGAAGTCTCAGACAGTGACTGGCACGGAAATTTGGACCGCGGAGTATCACCCTGTGGGCGGCGGCGGCTGGAGGGCTGGGTGTGCCGGCTGGAGGAGGTGTGCAGACAGCCGGCAGACAGGGCACCGGGGCGGGTCCCCCAAGGGGGCCCCGAGTGGGAGGAGAAGGAGCGGGACAGGGGGGCCTCTCTGGCCGGCCTCTTGGGAGACGAGCGGTCCCCAAGCGGCTTCCACAGAGGGAAAAGCGGTACCCCAGCACCTGGAGCTCTGTGACGAGCGACGCAAGTTCTGGGCCAGCGGGCGAGCACGTCAGCTGTAGAATTTCTTCACGGCTTTCTCCAGGTTGGCGTAGAAGCCAGCCATGCTGCGGGGGAAGAAGGAGTCCACCACACTCCGTGGGAGGTACCCGCTGAGGTCAGTCTGGAAGAATGTGACCAGGTGGGTCTGGTCGGGCTCCCTGGAGAAACCAGATCAGAGTCACGTCACGTGTCCGTGGCAGGGCACTGGGGCCACACAGCAGGGCCGGCGAGGAGGGCCCGCCCCCCCCACCGCGGAGAAACAGCCGGGACGTGGAGATTCGTCCTCAGGAACCCCATGCAGCTCTGCGCCTGCCCATCAGACTTGCTCCAACGTCATGTAGGTCAAGGGCCTGGAGGAGGAGACCCTTTAGAACCCTGCCCTCCTCCCAGATGTACAGAAAGGGAAGTGAGGCCCGGAGACAGACGGGCTGAGCAGACAAGCAATGTCGGCCAGCACGTGCTGCTCTGGGCTGTGGCTTTTCCGGTCTGCGCGGACCATCCAGTCTGGGGCCACGACTCCCTCCGTCTCAAAGCTTCACATCCTCCGCCCCCCCCGCCCGCTGAGCCCGGGTGGCACCCCCCTCCTCTGTCTGCTCCTTCTCCCGGGGTTCGCCTGAGCCCTAGCATCCCTCTGCATGAACTCTTTGCCTGGAAACATGAGCAGGTAAAGGAGACACCTCTTGGGCGGTGGGGGGGGGGGGGGCATGGAGGGAGGTAAACACACGCCAGGCCGGGTGGGAAGAGGCAGCCCCCAGAGGCTACGGACAAGAAAACAAGGACAAGAGGGGGCGCCTGGGTGGCTCAGTCGGTTAAGCCTCCAACTTCAGCTCAGGTCACGATCTCACGGTCCGTGAGTTCGAGCCCCGCATCGGGCTCTGGGCTGACGGCTCAGAGCCGGGAGCCTGCTTCCGATTCTGTGTCTCCCTCTCTCTCTGCCCCTCCCCTGTTCATGCTCTGTCTCTCTGTCTCAAAAATAAATAAACGTTAAAAAAAAAAGAAAACAAGGACAAGAAAACAAGGCAGAAGTTCATGGTCTCGGTCAGGGCACCTGTGCATGCGGGGGACCAAAACCGCATGCAGCTGTGTGTCGCGGGGTGTGTGACTAAGCGATTTTCAAACTCCCGAAAGGAGTTTTAGCAAAACCCTGTTGCAAGGCCCTTCGAGGACTGTGTGGTTGAAGGCGCCCCCCCCCCCCCCCCCCCAGTCCCGCCGCCCGTCCCCGACGGAAGCGTTACTCTGGGTCACAGTCTCGGGTGCAATTTCTTTCACTGTCAACTGACCTCCAGTTATTACTTACCCAGAAAGTTCTAGTAAAAACCTGCCCCGAGCTATGAGAAAATGGGACAGAACCGCCCCTGAGTGCAGGGTCAGGGCTGGCTCACGCGTGCTCTCAGAACCGCCCGTCAGCCCCTAGCACTGCCAGCCTCTTCCGTGTTGGGGGGACCCAAGCCCTGTGTGGGACACGGGGTGGGGATGGCCAGCCACTCAGCCACCCTGGGTCCTCCAACTCTGCACCGCCGGCCTCTGAAACCTTTCACCCGGCATAGATAACATGACCTCCTCCGGCCTCAGTTTCCTCATCTGCTAAATGGGACCATGACGTTTGCCCAGCCTGTCTTATGGGGTGGGAGGGAGCAGTCCACATTGAACAGCAAGAACAAGGCCTCCCACGGTCCCTTCCCCTGGGCCCGGTGCTTTGGGACATTGCATCACTGACGAGTAATGTCAAAGCCTACAGAGCCATAAGGCATTTTTATGACTGCAAATCATAATTAACGTGCCCCATGAACGAAAGGTCCACAATTAAGCTACGCGTGGGTCTGGGCACGTTATTCCATGCAGGAGATTAATCTCACCCGGGCAGAGGTTCGCAGAAGCAACCACAAGGGTGGTTGAATCCTCTCACGTACCCCGGCCTTGGGGGGCATGACGGATGTTCCACGTTGACAGCTGGAAGACAGCACAAAGTGGTCAGTGAGCTGCGACCTCAGACAGTCGGGGCACCGTGGCCCCTCCTGCCCACAGACCCCACCATCTGGGGCCCGAGGAGTCAGCATGGGCGCCCCGGGACCTGCCCCTGAGCATCTCCCCCCACCCGTGTCCCTCACACCCACACACACACACGTGCGCACATGCTCATGGGCGTCCACACATGTGCACGGCCTCCCCAAGCCTGCCAGCTTCTTAGAGAAAAGAACACTGCACGGGCCGAGGCACGGCGGTAGGAGAGGCACCCCCCTCAAGCCCGCCACGCGCCCCCCCCCCCCCCCCTGCCGGGATCCGGAGGAACAGCAGGGGCTGCGGGTTCCCCGGGTGAAATACGCTGTGGCAGGACTCTGTTCCCCACTGGGAAGGAGGGGACGGCCCACAGCCCCTCGGGGACGCGCCCCCACGGGCCCAGCGACTCGTTGCACACGGAGGCTCCGTGCAGTCAAACCAGGCGACACGTGTTGGGCGTGGACGATGAGCCTTGGCGGCCAGCGGGGCGCTGGCCACATCTGAGACTTAGACGTAAAATTACGGGGCGCCTGGGGGGGCTCAGCCGGTTAAGCGTCCGCCTTCGGCTCAGGTCATGATCTCGCGGTTCGTGGGTTCCAGCCCCGCGTCGGGCCCTGTGCCGATGGCTCAGAGCCTGGAGCTGCTTCGGATTCTGTGTCTCCCCCTCTCTCTGCCCCTCCCCTGCTTGCACTCTGTCTCTCTCTCTTGAATAAACATTTATTAAAGGAAAACATACATATATATGAAATTACTAGCATGTGGGCCCTCCCCCTCGGCCCTCCGTGGCACACGATCCTACCCAAGCTGACGAGCAGAGGCCCGTGCACAAGGGACGCAGGACGTGATCCCGGGGCGGCCGGCGGCACTCACCGTTGGAGCTGAGAGTCCCATCCTCGTACTTCTTGACCAACACCAAGTCCACGAAATCTCTGGGGGAAATGAGCTTCATGGCGGCCGAGGGGGTGGCGGTTCTGCTGATACACAGCGTCTGTCAAAGCCAAGGGGAGTCCAGCAGCTGGCCGGAGGTCTCCCTGCTCCCACCCCACACCCCGGGGTCTGGGAAACTGGTGAGGGGGCAGCGCTGACCGTGGACTGCAGGCTCTAGATCAGGGCCACTCTGAGCTTAAGTCTCAGGGTCCCCAGAGTTGCCACTGACTGTGCGTCCAGGGAGAGCCTGGCTGGGCAAAGCTCTCGGGCACCTCCCCCCGCCACTGAGCTCTGAGAACTGGGTGTCATGAACCCATTTGACAGGTGAGGACACGGGGGCTGGGAGAGGTGAAGCAGCTCACCGCTAAGCTCAGGCGGGGAGGTGTGAACCGCCTGAGAGGCAGGAGGGGTGCTGGTTTTTGGCTAACCCTGCACCTGCCTGACCCTGAGAGGCTGAGCCAGGCAGCTTTCTGCTTCCCCACGTCCCGGCCCTGGAGGACGTGCCCCAGGAACCCCACCCCGTCCCAGAGCACCCCACCAGTCCTCTCTCCCACCCTGTAAGCCAAGGTCACCCTAAACCCACCCGGGCTCTAGTCCACTTTCCCCTGGTGCAGCGGGGCCCCGCCCTCTCAGGCTCACAAAGGAGAACAGGTGGAGGACGGGGCGGGCCGCCTGGGGGCGAGGGACAGCACGATTGGCAGGTGTTTTCTCAGCCACCTCTGTCCCCAGGGTTTGAGTCTGCAGCCAGGCAGGCAATCCCTGGGGGGAACCGGGAATCCTTTTCCAGATGACCCGGCCTCCCCCGTGTGCTTCCTAAAACCACCTGCCCGAGAACGGGCTCACCTCGACTCAGGCCCTCCCTCCCCACTGGAGACACGGGCACAGCACGCCCGACCTGTCTGGAATCCTGTCACTCGCGCCCGAGTCCCCCAGGGCGCCAAAGGGATACGTCAGGATGCTGATTCCAACAGCAAAGGAGGGCACGCAGGAGTGAGAATGTCCTGCCCTCCCCTCTCTTGAGCAGATTCTTTTTTTTTTTTTTAAAGCATATTGTTTCTAAAGGCCAAAGCTTCTGTTAGAAATAAGGCAGTCCGGCCTTGTCTGAGTCCTCATACTGTGCAGCAGGACCAGCAGAAGCGATTTGTTCTTAGTAACAACACGGCTGGCTTCTACTCCCGATTCCTGCCGCAGGATGCCTCGTTCCTGAAGGAGGGTGTTTGGGGACGGAGGTAAAGAGGACACGGGTAAGAGATCCTGAAGGTGTCAGCGCGTGTCCTCAATGCCACAAGCTTGCGGCGTGGCCCTGTGTCTCATCCACCCGTCTGTCCATCCATCATCTATCTATCAACTCAGAGATTCGTCACAATCTGGCTGATACACACCGCCCTGCAGGGGAGGGCTCCTTCCCCCCATTGTCACTGCTTCACGGAGAGGTCAGGTGCCGTGGTCAGCCGCTTCCCCCGCTGAGCTCACCAGCAGCCCGTGTGTTCCCCTCTTTTATAGCTATTGTCCACTAAAGGCTCTTTCTTCCTTGTTTGTTTGTTTTTTTTTTGAAGATTTTATTGTTAAGTAATCTCTACACCCAACGTGGGGCTTGAACCTGCAACCCCAAGATCAAGACTCAACACGTGCCATCGACTGAGCCAGAGAGGTGTCCCCTCTAACTTTCTAAGTGGAAAGTCTTATCTTTTCACGGACACGTGAATTAATTCAAGGAGAAAAGACCCCCTGTTCCTCTCATGAGAGATGTAAAATAGTTTACTTTTATAGCTTATAGTCCTTCATCAACATTGGTAATCTAATCATGTTATTTTACTAAATTTTAATCCTATCCTCAGTCCAGATTTGAAAAAATTTTAATGTACTTTTTAATTTTTTTTAACGTTCATTTATTTTTGAAGCAGGGGAGGGGCAGAGAGAGCGGGAGACACAGAATCCGAAGCAGGCCCCAGGCTCTGAGCTGTCCGCACAGAGCCCAACATGGGGCTCAAACTCACAGACTGTGAGATCATGACCTGAGCCAATGCTTAACCAACTGGGCCCCCCAGGCACCCTGGGTAAATTTATTTTAAAATGAAGCTATTTAGGGGTGCCTGGGTGGCTCGGTCGGTTGAGCGTCCGACTTCGGCTCAGGTCATGATCTCGTGGTTCGCGGGTTCGAGCCCCGCATCGGGCTCTGTGCTAACAGCTCGGAGCCCGGGGCCTGCTTCGGATTCTGTGTCTCCCTCTCTCTCTGCCCCTCCCCCACTCGCGTTCTGTCTGTCTCTCTCAAAAATAAATAAACATTAAAAAAAAATTTTAAAAAGAGAAAATGAAACTATTTAACTATCCCAAGATGGGGGGCGGGGGGTGGAAATATCACTTGGCATAAAGGCCACCGCAAAATATACAGGCAAAGGATTGTTGGACTGTAATTCTAAGGGGACTAGCAGATGTCAAACGGGGTCAAAGTCACATTAGTCCCCGAGACCCCCCTCTTCAGACTGTCAGAGAGTAAACTGAGATGGGGCGATCTCACCATGTGGGATTCCATTTCAGCTCTGGCCTGACGTCTTTTGTATCCCAGGGGTGTGTGCCCCACCCCTCAGGAAACGGGGACATACACTATGACAAGGGACTGCAATGTGACTTTTGGCCGAGGCAGAGAACACCTGGGTCCTACCGACTGACCAACACACAGCACTATGTCTTGAAGGTTTCACAGCGTCGTCTGTGTAAACAGCCGAGAGGCGGTCACGTCCACAGATGGCAAAATCAAATCGGGTGGCAACATTTCCCCCCAAGGCAACTGGCTTATTAGTTTTGTCTACGACTTTGTTTTGTTTCCTTAACTTCCGTAATCAGAATGAGGTGGGTTCTTCCTGCTTACAAGCTCCTGAGGCTTAATGTTCTGAAGACACAACCATCTAGAAATGTGTCCCTATGGTGGCTGGTATCTCCATGTGGCTGTTTAAACTGACATCGAGAGTAACGACAAACAAATAAAATTAGCAATTCACATCCTCAATTCATTTCCTTCACTTTCTTGACACGTTTCAAGGGCTCTGTGGCCAACCGGGGCTAGTGGCTACTGTAGTAGGCGTGGTTACAGCACAATTCCATTATGGTGGAAAGTTCTACTGGGCGGGGTAGCTTAGACGACGCACGTCTTACCAATGGAGAAACTGTAATCCAGAGCCGCCACCTGGCATAGCCCCGCAGCTGGCAGAGAACCCCGACGCTGGGGCCAGGACTCTGGATTCATGATCACGGCCCCATCAGAGGGCGATATTTCAAACCAGGGCTGGGAGGTCAAGGTCAAGTCCAGGCACTGGCCCGGCAGCTGCAGGGCCCACATTCACACCCCCCTTTTCGTCAGCTGCTGTGTTTTCTGCACTCTGCTCAGGGCTCCTCCGCCTCGCCAGCCACGCCATCTCCTACCTGGACCTGGCCAGCGGGCAGCCTGTGTTTGCTGGGTACCAGGGGTTTGCAGGGTCCTCCCCTTGCCAAGAGCTGCCGCTGACCAGCTCCAGAGGGAGGTGACTGCCAGGGTAAGAGCGCTCGCAAAGACTTACATCCGTGAGGCTTTCGATAATTTCAAAGCTGCTCACATTCTCATCCCACTGGTCTCTCAGGGTCCCAGCAAGTGGCTTAACGCAGCCCCACACCTTCTCTGGCGTCCCATTCACGATGCCTTCTCCCCGGTACCTGGAGCACAAGGAGGAAGGTGATGCCAGGCATCAACCAAACGCTTTTTATCCTGGGATCGTACACAAGGACTCGGTGCCACATCTGTCACCGCTCTTTGAGACAGCCTCGCGGATTGGGGGCTGAGGTTTACCAGCCCGCCTCCCCTCAGGCCTGCAGGAATGGACAGTGAGCTTTCGCAAGAGACAGTTTGCTGGAAATGGTTGAGATAAAAACAGGAAGGTTTTCTGGACGACAACTGGCCAGCTGATTCCAGGGTGCTAGGGGAGACTGGAATTATTTTAGGAAGCAAACCCACAGAGACATCCAGAGCGGTGTGGCACTTCTGATGAACTTGGACAAGGCACTTACAGGTTCCCTGGAAACTCCATAGATGGCCTCCAGGAAACCGAGACTCCATTCTGTCAAAAGGCACAGAATCGCAGAATTTAGAGCTAGAAGGGCTCTGGGAGATCACCTGGCCCCTTCCCCTGGTCTGGAAGTCTGGAGCCTCGAGAGGTGGGATTCTCCAAGGTGCGTGACCCCACTCGTGTGCCAGGGCGGGGGTCCTGGACCAAGCTCAACGTGATGGAGCAAGGGCTCTTAACTGGATTCCAGGGGCTCAGGGCGGTTTTCCAGCCTCTCCAAATCACCACGCATTTTGTTTCCTCCAGCAATGTCAGTCTGCTCGTTAAAAGTCATGAGCTGCGCAGGCAAAAACTATTCCCGTGCCGCCCTCCCGGGAACACAGAGAGAGGTGCAGGCTTTGGAACCTGGTGTTTTGGCTCGACTCCAAACCACCGTGTGCTAGCAAGGTGGCCTTGGACAAGTCACACAAGGAAAGGGGTCTTATCTCCCGGGGTCACAGTGCGCACAATAGGCCTAGGATTTTTTTTTTTTTTTTTTTTTAAGGAAACAACCCTCAAGGGAATCTCCTCCTAATCCAGCTCCAAGGTATTGGAATGCAGAAAGGAGCGGGAAGAGGAGGAGCCTGGGGTCTACGGAGGAGACCCTGGCCCCAGGGAGCAAAGGCCCCACGACCCCTTCCTGCCCAGCTCCTCACTCACGGCTTCCCGGCAAATTTTCCATCCTGACTTGTCTCGCCGGTACTGGAGCATCTTCTCCGCCACCGCCTCGCCCATCTGCGCGGCCAGCGCCGGGTCCATAGCGCCAAGGGCCGCGCGTGGCTGCGGGGTCGCGGCCCGGCTGAGCGGCGGCGGGCGCCGGGTCCGGGAGGCCGCAGCTCGCGGGCCCGGGCGGAACCTGGGCCTCGGCCCCGCCTCGCGCTCGGGATTGGCCCAGGTCGGCAGACGGGCCCCGCCCCGCGATCGGGATTGGCCCAGACCGGCAGACGGGCCCCGCCCCGCGCTCGGGATTGGCCCAGACCGGCAGACGGGCCCCGCCCCGCGCTCGGGATTGGCCCAGACCGGCAGACGGGCCCCGCCCCGCGCTCGGGATTGGCCCAGGCAGGCAGACCGGCGGCCGGAGACTGGCAGGGCCCGCGAGCGCCAGACCCGGCTGGGCGGGTCCGGGGATCACGGCGCAGACCTGCCGGGTCCGCCTCCCGCCCGCCGGGTCCCGGGAGCCGCCTTGCACCCCGAGCTCGGGGCGGCCCCGCGGAGGCCCAGGCGGGCCGGAAGCGCGCACCGGTGCTCGGAGCGCCCGCAGGCCTGCAGCCGGGCCGGGCGACCGTGCAGTTCGCGTCGGAGATGAGCTTCTGGGGTGGCTGCTGCGGGGGCGCGGGGGGGGGGGGGCGGTGCGCGGGGACGCGGGGTAGGGGCCGCAGCCGCGGAGGGGAGACGGTTGGGCCGGGGAGGAGAGGGCTCCGCCGCCGGTGCCCAGACGGGGGAGGCTGGAGGTCTGTGCCAGTGACGTGGGGGCTGCAGAACGGCGGCCGCCCCTGAGGCCTGAGCCCCTGGGGACCGTGGTGCCCTCAGTTCTGGGCACTTGGGGTCGGAGGGCTGAACGACCTAACTGGAGGGGCCCAGGAGGCGTGGGATGCGGGGGCCTCTGGGGCAGAGTGGGGCTCCGGGTAAGAGGTACAGGCTTCTGCGCATCCAGGTGGCCTCGGTCTTGGGGAGCGAGTGGGGCCACATCCCCCTGGTGCGAATGGCAAGGGCAGCCTCGGTCTCTCCTCTTCTGGAACCAACCAAATGTGTGAAGAGGTCAGCACTGAGGTCTGTGTGTGCGTGTGTCCCTGTGCCTGTTGTTTCTTGTAAAGGTGTGAAAAATGGTTGTAAACCAAAAGACGACTTGAAAATCCTTTTCGGAGATTGTGATGGGCTGCCGGGCTGTAAGGAAGCCCTGGACGGGGACTTGGGGACTTAGGGATTCCCCAGTGCCCGACCCCGGCTTCACCCCGTAGTGGCTGTGTGATTTGGGGCAAGTCACTTAACCTCTCTGAGCCTCAGTTTGTTCCAAGATGAAGCGAGACACTAATCAATGTCTCCGTGCCAAGTGAAGTCACACATGGGTATTCCTAGGAGGCAGCAAAGGAAAGACCAATGAGGTAACCACATTAAAAAGAATTAAGCACAGGGGCGCTTGGATGGTTCAGTCGGTTGACCTCGGGACTCTGGATTTTGGCTCTGGTCATGATCCCAGGGCTTGGGATCCAGCCCCGCTTTGGGCTCTGCGCAGAGCATGCAGCCTGCTTAAGAGTCTGTCTCTCCCTCTGCCCCTCTGCCCCTCTGCCCCTCTCCCCCACTCTCTCGCTCTGTCTGTAAAAATAAAATAATTTTTTATTAAATTTTTTTTTAACATTTATTTATTTTTGAGACAGAGAGAGACAGAGCATGAATGGGGGAGGGGCAGAGAGAGAGGAAGACACAGAATCCGAAGCAGGCTCCAGGCTCGGAGCCATCAGCCCAGAGCCTGACGGGGGACTCGAACTCACGGACCGCGAGATCGTGACCCGAGCTGAAGTCGGATGCTCAACCGACTGAGCCACCCAGGCGCCCCTAAAATAATTTTTAAAGATAGGGAAAAAAGATGTTTTAAAAAAATTAAGCACATCAAAAATGCCACAAAAATATCTGAAGGAAAAATTGGAGCACTGTTTATCTAAAAGTAAGTTTTTGTCATGTACAAAGTGCTCTTAGGAATTATTAGGATATATGCAAATAACCGAACAGACAAAACGAATGCATCAGATGGGAACAGATACTCTGCAGAAAAATTGACAGGGCTAAGAAGGCAGTGAAAAGTTGCAGGACCTCCCTCATAGGGAATCCGTCACTAAAACATTAAAACAAGCGTCCACTTTCACACCTATCAGCCGGGCAGATAAAGAGGTCTGTTAATTCCGGGTAGGAGGGTGTATGTTTTAATACGCTGCGGGCAGGAGTCTAAATTTATGTAACCTTCTGGGAGGAGAACAGCCTATCAAAATGTGAGTTTACTTGTGCTTTGACCTAGAAACTCCTGCACAAAGCCAAAGATTGATCATGCAACCGGAAAGAAATCTGTTTGTTGGCGGAGTAAAGAAAGTACAGGGTATTCATTCAGTGGACTATTAGGTAGCCATTAAAACAGTGAGACACAGAGGAAGGGGAGCCCGGCTGGGACAGGAAATATTCTTTGGAGCACAGGCAGCAGGCTGGAAACGGTTGATGGGAAGTCGGCTGTTCTAGCCAAGAGCAATTTATTCTCTATGAAGGAAAAAAATGGTGTTGAAAACTCAGTTTATGAGGGCTGATGGGGGGTGGGAGGGAGCGGAGGGTGGGTGATGGGTATTGAAGAGGGCGTCTTTTGGGAGGAGCACTGGGTGTTGTATGGAAACCAATTTGACAATAAATTTCGTATATTAAAAAAAAACTCAGTTTAAGAATTGGCTTAGTATTATTTAAATTCTTAACTCTCCCCTATGAATGTTTTATATGTGCAATGTGCACTGACAGGGAATATATATGTATATATATATTTTTTTTTCCCGAAAATATATATTAAAAGACAAGGGTATTGTAGGTAGGAGAGTCAGTGCGCAGCTCTGATTGCCTGGATTCAGATCCCAGCATCGCCAACTAGCTGTGACCCTGGCAAGTCACTGACCCTTATAGACTTTAGCGTCCTCATTCGGAAAGTGAGAAAAATCATAGCGCTAACTCCTGGGGTTGACATATGAGCCGAAGGTTTTTTGTTTTTTTGTTTTTTTTAATTTTTTTTTTCAACGTTTTTAATTTATTTTTGGGACAGAGAGAGACAGAGCATGAACGGGGGAGGGGCAGAGAGAGAGGGAGACACAGAATCGGAAGCAGGCTCCAGGCTCTGAGCCATCAGCCCAGAGCCTGACGCGGGGCTCGAACTCACGGACCGCGAGATCGTGACCTGGCTGAAGTCGGACGCTTAACCGACTGCATCACCCAGGCGCCCCAAGCCGAAGGTTTTAGCGGATGGGTTGGCAATCGGAATGGTGGCTGGCGTACCATGAATGTTCATATGTAACATATATGTGTCTTGAGTGAGAAAAAAAACTAGAGGTGTTTGTGTATGTTTATACATCGATGCGTTTAGAAGATTGGCTTCTAGCAAGATACAAACTGTGAGCAGGAGGGAGTGATGCCAAAGGCCGTTACTCTTTTTATTTTGTATCCTCATACACTGTGTGTAATGATTCTAATTCCTAACATGTAAGACTTTTTAAATTAATAAAAGCCTCCTTGACAAATTCAGTGTAGGCTTTCTGTAAAGCTGCAGCTCAAGACCTCGTCAGCTGGGACCTGTCAGAGATTTTTTGTTTGGGGATAAAACACAGTGAAAGCATAGCTCAGGGAAAGTCAGTCTTTCTGTAGAAAGTGATTTTCTTTTCTTTTTTCTTTTTTTTTTTAGTGTTTATTTACTTTTGAGAAACAGAGCATGAGTGGGGGAGGGGCAGAGAGAGGAGGAGACACAGAATCCGAAGCAGGTTCCAGGCTCTGAGCCATCAGCACAGAGCCTGATGCAGGGCTGAAACCCACGAGCTGTGAGATCGTGACCTGAGTCAAAATCAAGAGTCAGACGCTCAACCAAAGGAGCCACCAAGGTGCCCCATAAGGTTACAGATTCTTTTTTTTTTTTTTTAATTTCCTTTAATGTTACTTTATTTTTGAGACAGCATGAGTGGGGGAGGGCAGAGAGAGAGGGAGACAGAATCAGAAGCGGGCTCCAGGCTCCAAGCTGCCAGCCCAGAGCCCAACGCGGGGCTGGAACCCACGAACCATGAGATCACGACCTGAGCCGAAGTCAGATGCTTAGCCGACTGAGCCACCCAGGCGCCTGGAAGGTGACTTTAAAGTAGACATCAAACACTTAAGAGACTTATTCTTATATAAATGGAACATGTTTTTTTTTTTAAAAAAAAAAGCGTTAGCACTGTAAGAGTGTTTAATGTTTGCTCCCAGAAAACAAGGAGCCCGGAGACCTGTGGAGGTTGTGGGGGCCGGGCAGGGGCGGGGGTCGGCCCACAGGACTAGCCGCTCACAGGGCCTGGGGCTGACGTTCAGAGCTGATGGGAAGGAGGATGGAGCCACCCTGCCGTCCCCACTGATCAGAGCCCCTCCCACCACGTCCTCAGGCCTCTGAGTAACCCAGCTGTGAGAGCAGATCGCGCTGGAATCCTAGTCGAATATTAAATCAGTGTAGATGGCGGGAGGGTGGGGTGGGGGGGTGGGGGGAGCCCGGCGGCCTCCACCCCACCCCAGCTCCAGACCGCGGAGGGGTGGGCCCCTGTGTGCACACCCTCCAGCCCTAAGAGCTCCTGAATGGGGTATTTGCGTTCTCCTTGGACGATGGCGAGGGATCGGGTGTGCATTTCCGACGTTCATTCCGGCAGGTGCTGTCTCCACAGGCGAGTTTTTACCTGTAAGCACGCATATGCTTGTTCTTAGCCGCAGCTGGTTGTTTTCGGCGGGTCCTACTTGCCACTGTCCCGAGCACCTGCTCTGCGTGGTGCCTTTGAGCCCTCACGGCATTAGGAGATGCTGACTATCATCCCATTGCACAGGTTGAGAAACTGAGAATCCCCCAGGGTGTCCATGGCCCCGTAGCTAGTAAGGGGCAGAGCTGTGGCACACGCCCAGGCTCTGTTTACTTAACAAGCTTTACCGCCTCCGGCTTCCTGTGAGGAAACGCAGTGTTTACCACGAAACGGGCAAAGAGCAAAATCCAAACCGAGGCAATCCTGAAGAGGGAAAACACGCACACACGTCCACGGAGTCGCCGGAAAACAGGAGGGCCACCCGAGCCTACAGAAGTCAGTCTTTTCGAGATGCACAGAAACTGCTCTCTAAATACTCTGGCCTTCGCGAATTTGGAGACAGGAGCAGTGACCGAGGGAGGCGCCTTTAGGGGCCTAAGGCATTTGCCAGACTGTTCCCATCAAGAGGAATTCACGCACCTCGATTTAGTGGATACCGTTGTCCCGATCTCTGAGACCTGAGAGGAGTTTGTTGCATAGACATGGTTAGGAGAGATTTTTAATAACGGTGTGGACCATGTCCTCAGTGATAGTTTTACTGGAGGGTGGATGTGAATCGCCCCCTGCCCCCCACGGCCCGCAGGGACCGTCCCCGAAAGCCCAAGCCGTGCTGTGAAGGGTCAGTTACGAGAAGGTGTTTTGGTAGCGTGGACTGGGGCTTTCTGCTGGCTGCGGCTCAGGTAAGGGCCAGAGCTGGTGGCCACTGACAACAGAAGACCGAGCAAAAGGCGGACAGGCTGTCCGTTCGCAGATGAGAAAACGCGAGCAACCAGTCAACACAGGGAAAGAGGCTAACGACCAGAGACATGCGGATTAATTCAAATAACTTGGAATTTGGGGCTCCCGGGCGGCTCGGTCGGTTAAGCATTCGACTTCCGCTCAGGTCACGATCTCGCTGTTTGTGAGTCTGACCCCTCGCGTCGGGTTCTGTGCGGACGGCTCGGAGCCTGGAGCCTGCTTCGGATTCGGTGTCTCCCTCTCTCTCCCCGCCCCTCCCCGCTTGTCCTCTCTCTCTCAAAAATATGTAACCACTGGGGCGCCTGGGTGGCTCAGTCGGTTAAGCGTCCGACTTTGGCTCAGGTCACGATCTCGCGGTCTGTGAGTTCGAGCCCCGAGTCGGGCTCTGTGCTGACGGCTCAGAGCCTGGAGCCTGTTTCAGACTCTGTGTCTCCCTCTCTCTCTCTGACCCTCCCCTGTTCATCCTCTGTCTCTCTCTGTCTCAAAAGTAAATAAACGTTAAAAAAAAATTTTTTTTAAATTAAAAAAAAATAAAATTAAAAAAAATATGTAACCACTAAAAAAAAAATTTTTTTTTTTAATTAACCTGAATTTTTTTTTTTTTTTCCGGCAGGTGGCAAAAATTGCCTCGTGGTGACGATACCAAGTTCTGGTGACGCGGTGAGTAAAATGGCCCTCATCATCCGCAGAGGGGGCTGTGAAGGTCGGGGCGCACGGGGATTCACAGAGGAGCAGCCGGTGAAAGTGAACACACACCTGCCCTGTGCACCAGGGACCTGCCCTTCGGGAGAACCAGCACCCCCGTCGCTCAGCATCAGCACGGGGGGCAGCCGAGACCGTGTAGAAGATGTTGATTGCCGCATGATCTTTAGCTGACGCGGGGATGACTTCAACGCCCATCGACAGGAAATGGAACGGTACTGAGTTTATTCCTACGGTGAAATACTCGGCAGCAGTTACAAGGGAACTTGATCTTTATATTTTATCGATAGGCCTCGAACACATAAAGATGTAAAGTGATACAGGCAATACGATAGTATTTGCTTAAGCAAAACATGCTTGCGTATGTTTACGGATGTTTCTACACACATATTTACACACACACACACACACACACACACACCATACGTAGCTGTAAACAACTATGGACGTATACGAAATTCTTGGCAGGGCGAGAGGGGTGTGGACCTCTGCGTAGGGATTACAACGCACTCTGGTTGTATCTATAATTTTTTCTCACGACTGATAACACGGTGATCGATGGAAATCAAGTAAAATTGTAGCAGTCGTTGATCCAGCGGGGGTGGGGGCTTTGTATTCATCTGTATCTTACACTGACTGCGGGCTCCCAGGTCAACTGTGTCGCCTGCTCCCTGCTGCACGTTTCCGGCACTCGCGAATATGATGAGCTCTCACTCCCACCGTCAGGTGCTGTTCCACGGTAAAGACGGTTCTGGAGATGTAATGGAGGTCTCTGACCGGTTAACGTTGACGTGATGAGAAGGGAGATCCCTCTGGGGGGGCCTGACCCGATCAGATGGGCTCTTTGACAAGAGTGTCTGGGACTTCCCTGGAGGAGATTCAGAGCCGACGGGGTATCCTCTCGCTGCTTGGTGAGACAGACGGCCGCGTTGCGCAGAGGGCCACGCAGCAGGGACGTGTGTCCGGCCTCTGGGAGCGGAGGGCCGGCCACAGCCTCCAGCAGATGAATTCTGCCAACAGTCACGCGAGCTGCTCCGAAAGGGCCCCCAGCCGCGATGAGATGCCTGGTGGACAGCCTGGCGGGGACCTTGGACGGAGCACCCAGCTGCATCTGTGCTCGGCCCACAGACACCGTAGGATGAAAGCTGTGTGCTGCTTTAAGCCACCAAGTGTCACACAGCAACGGAAGAGGAGGACAAGCCCTGCCCCGTGTCGGTTCTGGGGGCGGGGGGAGGGCCCAGAAATGAACAAACACCACTTCGTTCCACAGGCTGGTGGAGGCGACGGAAAAGTTGAAAGACATAATCTGGAGTGGCGAGAGGGGTCATGGAGATAGGACGAGGGGGTGGCCTCCGGTTGGCCACGGCCGACTGAACCCACACTGCTACAGAGCCCTGCGCAGTGCCCGCGAATGGGGCGTCAGCCACCACAGGTGCAGATCACGTGACGGGACGGACACCTCCCTTCCTTCCCCCGGGCCCATCGGCTGGCTGGTCTCCACCTGGCGTTTTCTGCCTCCGTGACTTCCTCTTCCACCTACAACCTGGAGGAAGCCTGTCGCCAGTGGGAGAAAATGAGGTCGACACACAGGGAGAGCTGGGAGGTTAAAAGACAGGGGATCCTGAAGACGTTCGACACCCAGGTCCAGCTGAGCCTGAAGCCGGCTTGATTCCCATCCTTCCCAGTTAGAGGAACCACTAAACCCCGGGGATCCCGTTACTTCCTATCCTTGCGTCCTCGTTAATACGGACGTTCACGCAGCCCAGTAAACAGCAGCAGAAGTTCTCACACCGTACTCACTCCCACCATTCCTAGACTGACGGTTCATATGAACTAATTAAGCGCCGTGAAGTCTTGGAGGGCAGGCGCCTCGTGCCTGGGTGTTATCAGGGAGCCTGCAGGGAGCTCCATGTGCCGAGACAGACGTGACGGGCGTCACGGTTCAAACGGTGCACACGCGTGAGTAAGGACAACACAGACATCTCACAAGGGGTTCTGCCGTCAGGCTGAGCTGTCTGGCTTGCCCGTGACCTGTGGCCACCCTGAATGGAGGGAGGGGATGGAAGCTTTTGAAACGACAGCCTGATGCTCCGGACGTGCTGGCCACAAAGAGACCCGTGGACGCAGCCCAGCGCAGGCGGTTGCTGGAGAAACCAGGGGCTGTGTGTTCGAGTCTCCTTCCAGAAGTGGGGGGGGGGGGACCATTCGCCGTCAGACCAGCAGACCGGCACTCCAACTGGGCTCCGAACCAACAGGACGAAGTCTCTAGACGTTAGAACAAACCAGGTCATTCAGATCCGCGATCAGCTCCTGCCTGGATGTGGCCTTTCTCCTGCCGAGCTGGAGCGCAGGCCTTGGGAACCTGCCCTTGCCGTGGGGGACCCAGAAGTATCGCTCACAGCTGCTGTCCCGCTGGTCGCTGCTGGACGCTGCTGACACGGAGTCCAGTTCCATCAGGGGTGGCTCAAACTCCGGCCTGTCCCTGAGGTTCGGGGGGTGCTGTGGGTACTGGGAGCCCCGGGAGCGTGGTTTCTTGTGCACGTACACCGGCCTGTCGAGTTGAGTCTCCAAGCCGTCACTCCAGGACCCGTGGGGCACCCTTCCCTGGTGCTTGGGGGCCGGGGTCTGCCTCTCTGACCTTTCGCCAACACGGAAGTGAGGAGCCCCTCGGAGGCCCGCCGGGGCGTGTGGGTGGAAAGAACCTTCCATCAGCTGCCTCCGCGGGGCGTCCTCGTCTTCCTCACTCAGCTGCGGGGAGCCACCCTGCCGGGGGCCCCGGGACACAGCTTGTCGCGTGCTCCTGGGGTACACCTCCACCAGGTCCCCCAGGGCATCCATCCGGAAATGTCTCTCTGGCCAGAAAGTTGGATGGGAATTTTTGTGAGAGTCTCGCTCATTAACGATGTAGTAGCTGGGGGCCCGGGGCCTGCGACCACGCGGTGCCCAGGCCGAGGGGCCCGGTCCGCCAAGGGGAGGGCTGATGTGCTGAAAGCCTTTTTGGAAAAGAGGTTCTGAGTGAGCGTCTTCGATGGGCTTTGTCAGCATCACAGGTGAGCGGGGTCTGCTCCTGCGCCGGTCACCTGTGCTCACGCAAGGACCACGCGGGCGCCTGCAAGACAGAGGTGGGTAAGCGCCTGGTCCGAGCCCCTGCCTCCCGAGCGCCGCCAGCCAGGGAGGCCATGTTCTCGGCCTTTCCCTGACCACGTCCCAGAGCGTTAACATGTGCTCTGCGGATGCACGCACAGGATGGTTTGGGGACCCGGGAGAAACAGAAGCCTTTGCTCCTGGAATTCTAGAACACCTACTGGAATGATGCGCGCAGTGCATCTCCATGGAGGGAGTAGGGCAGAGGGCGCTTTGCTAACATATCTCACCCTGAGCCCCCGTTTTGTCCAGGAGCACACAGTGGGGCTAATATTAGGCCAGCGCGTGTCGGGAACGCTCCTCCGTGTCATCCCTGCCGTGGGCTGTCCGGCCGCTCAGGCACTCCCTGCCCACCCGAGGGTACGGGATCCCTCCTCCCTGTCAAGGCCCCGTAGATACACTCTCTTATCGCAAGATTTCAAGTCCTCCGTGAACTTGGTCACTGTCTTTAAGAAAAAAAAGCCCAAACCCCAACAAACCCCACCCCCTCGCCCCAGCATTTTATCTGAATTGCTTTCACGGTTGTCACGATCAATTCCAACCACATCCTCCGTGAGTTGGGGTCAGTGCGCACTCCCAGAGTGCATCCGCTGCTGCCTTATGTGTGAGGAAGGCTCAAACAACGACAATGGACCCCAGGTAACACAGAACGACCTTGCCAATAACTTGGCCAGCCCGGAACTGAAATATAAAAGGTCTTGCCAATAATATGGCCAGTGTGGACTTAAAAAAATAAAAGAACCAACAATTATAAAAGGTATTTTTTTTCCCCCTGAGGCTGTAGAAACACCTACCCTAGGTTGGTAGGAACGTTTGCTTACAGGTGATCCGGCAAAAGGCGGAGGGGGAAGAATGTGTCCTGTTTTACCCACTTTGTCCCCCCCATTTCTTCTCAGTACCAGCTGGCCCCGTGGCCGGCTGGCAGAGCTGGAATTCGACGGCCTGGCCTCCTGAAACTGCTGAGGCCCTCAGATCCCTAAGGGTTCTTCAACCTGCACTTCACGGCCCTGGCCATCACCGGCAGGTGTCACGGTCAGGGAGGCAGGTTTCCAGCTGATCTGCAGATAAGCTCACCTGTTCGTGTCCTGCCCCGGCCTGGGTTTGGACGTGCCGGGAAGAGGCGAGCTGGGGCTGCGGGGGCCTGGCTGGGGACTCGGGGGTGTGTGCTGGGCAGCGGCCTCTACCCTGCCCCTCTCACTGCTGCATGAGTCCCAATTGACCACGGCGCCGTTGCTCTGGGGTGTCCCCGAGTGAGCTGAGGACAGCTGGCTGCCGAGGTCGCCGTCCTTGGGAAGCCTCTTGCTGCTTTCTTCTTGGGCTTGGATTCGGGCTGCGGGAAGAGGGTGGGACGTGAGAAGGCAGGGGTGACCCGTCGGGGCTGGTTTAGCTGCAGGAACGTCAGGACCTCCAGCTGCTGGGTGTGCAAACCATTGTGTGCCTGGGGACACACCTATCCCGCGGGCAGCCAACGTTCCGTAACCCCGATCATATCCTCACGGGGAGCCGGAAGGGAGTGTGGACTCCCATGAACCCCGAGGCTTTATAGATGCATCATGTGGGGCCCCCCAGAGGCAAAGCGGGTCGTTGCCCAGCTTTGGGGCTCTGGTCGTTTACCTACACAATGCATATCATAAAGCTTATACGACAATTATGAGCTTTTGGAAGCAGTTCACAGAGCATTCTGGAAGAAGACGTAGCCTGGAGCTGAAAGAGGGCCATCGGACAAAGCCACTGCCCTCCCGAGAGAGCTCCCGAGACCCTCGGTTTTAAGGACCACCCGAACTAAATTATGTCCCGTTGGCAAGTAGTCCTTGACTTTCAGTGGGGTTTGATCGTGTGAGCTTCAGTCTCTTTCTGTAGCGGATTTTCATACATAGGGTGCTTTCTGAAAAGGGGGAGGGGCAAGGCTAACCCTTGGGCCTCCTGGCTCTTCCTCAGCGCCCCCCCCCAAACCCCCACACCCCCACGAGGGGGACGGATCTAATTAGCTCTGCAGCACAGCAGACACAGAGCCGGCCCGCGGAGCCTTTTAGGGCCTCAATCTCATTCATTTTCCGCAGGACAACGTGGCCTGTGCCGTTTCAGCACCGCGGGGTGATCTCTCTGCGGTCTCTTCGTGGTCCCCGGGGGCAGATGGGTTCCCCTGCCCACCTTCCTTCCTTCCTTCCGGCCACACCAGCTCTCTGCCGGAGGGGGAGCCTGGGCGGGAACAAGTTTGTTGGGGCCCCTGGAGAATTTGGGGAGAGAAGGCCGGGCCCAGCTGGCATTGCCCTGCGGGAGTGGGACGAGGGGTGCCCTCAGAAGGCTGCACCTGGGGCACCGACGGGGGGAGGGGGTCTCGCAAGGAGGAAATGGCCATCGAGAAGTACAGAAAAGTTAACAAGACAAGGGCGTCCGTATGGGTTTGCTCCAGATTTCTCTGTTGCTTTTTCTCTCCCGACTCAAACCCTCCTTCTGATTTCAGACATGTTTCGGTGCCATTCACAGGCCTGGGTATGACGGAAAAATTATAAGTTTAAACCAATATTTATAGCCCTATTTTATTTTATGGTGCCTAGTTCATTGTGAAAACCACAGTTTATCAGGCATTTGTATTGGTAGCACACCTTAAACGGCTGTATTTCAAACATTTTTTTTAATGTTCTTTATTTTTGAGACAGCGAGAGGCAGGGTGTGAGCAGGGGAGGGGCAGGGAGAGAGGGAGACACGGAATCGGAAAACAGGCTCCAGGCTCTGAGCCGTCAGCCCAGAGCCCAGCGCGGGGCTTGAACCCACAAACCGTGAGATCACGACCTGAGCTGAAGTCGGACGCTCAACTGACTCAGCCACCCAGGTGCCCCGAACTGCTGTATTTTTAAATGCCCCCCCTGCCCCAACTGAGGCAGAAGGCATTTTCGTCTCTACTTACCCTCTACCATTTGGGCAACCTTTTTCTTGTCTTCAGATCTGGCCTAAAATACAAATAATAAGCATGTTTGTTTTGGTTTTAGCAGGAAGAAGTAATGAACACTATTCTGGGGGAGGGGGGGATTCACGTGTGACGGCTCACGCCTTGGGCCAAGAGCCTTCGACTGCTATCACTTGGGGACAGCGTACTCAGGGACTCGGGCCTTGCTTAAATGAATAAATGCTGACACCCCAGAGCTGAAGTGTTACCCAGCAGGTTTTACTTTTAGGGCCAGCTGTTCGACAGACCGGGTGTCGATTCTGCCACTATGGTCAACCTGAGACACAGATGAGAAAATACAGATCAACATGGGACGTGTATGTTTCCCCAAAACGCCTCTGTAGCTCCCCATCCGTTTCTTATGATTGTTCACGGAACTGTTTCTTTGCCTGAGCCGATACTCCCAGGAGTTATGGTTTTCAAAGTTGCAAAAGGCGGATGTTTTTTGCGTGGGGCTCTGGGACTGGGGTGGCGCGAGGAGGCACCCAGGAGTGGAATTGTAGGGAGGCACCGCCCGCTCTCGGCTGCGTGGGGCAGGGTCAGCGGGAGCCCGAGAGCCCGTGCCTCCCTTGCCTCACCCCGTCCTGGCCGGGGCGGTGTGCAGAGAGGGGACACCGTGCCCACGCTGGACCTGTTAGTCTCCTTCTGACCGTCCTGAGAGCTAAGTCCCAGATGGGAGAGAGGGTGACGACACCGGAGCCTGAAAGTCATGAAAAAGGTGCGTCTTTGGGTCCAAACAGAGTGCGTGGGCTCAGATGTGCAAGTTGACACAGAACGGGAAAGGGGCCCTTTTTCCTTCCTCTGAGTGGGTGGCGGCCCACAGAAGAGCCCTGCACCCTGACTCCCTGGGGCAGCCACAAGAGGGCGCTGACGCGCTCAGGGCATCGGCAAGGCCGCGGTGGGGGGTGGGGGGGGGAGTCAGCTAGTTCCTGGGCCAATGGGAGCTGTCCCTGGGATTTCTTAGAACTCTGCTGGAGCCTGGGGGAGGCGTGGCCTTGTGCCCCGGAGGTGGCCAAGAGCCCTCGGAATCCGGAAACGTGACCTCACCGGTAGTCCCTTGCGGGCGAGAGCTGCCCCGCGGCGGACACGCAGTCACGACGGCAGAGACGAGGCGGTGCTTACGTTTTGGATTTGCATTCTGAGCTGCTGGTTGCTGAGCTTTAAGGATCTTGCGATGCTCTGAAGGTAATAGATGACCATGCTGGGACGGAAGAACACAGGCCACGCGTGAGCCCCCCTCGCCTCCCGCTGCCGGCCGCCCGGGGCGCGCTCGCGGCCAGGCTGGTGCGGGATCATTTCAGCGTCTGTCCCACAAGACGACGATTGCGGCATTCGGCCCCATCGCAGCGGCCTCAGCGGAACGAAGCCCGCCGTCCCTCCCTCTGCGGCTCCCGCCTGGGTCATCAGGCTCTACGCGGGACTTTGCAATGAACTCGTGGCTTTTATTTGGTTATTGGAGAGCAGCGCTCTCTCGGTGGCCAGAGCTTGCAGAAGTCCCCCAAGCCTGGCGGGGAGGGGGGTGTGTGCGTCGCGTGTGGTACTCACAACAGCAGCAGTGTGGCCGGCAGGATGACCACGGGGCTGCTGACGTACCCCACCACGGAGCCGAACCACGCGGGGAAGTCCTCCTCGATGGTCTCCGACACGACGTCGTACATCTTCTCTTGTCCGCTGCGAGGAAGACAGAACCCCAGATGGCGTTGCTTTTGGCGGGAGGACTCTACGGACCGTCAAGCAACAGCCGTATGGCCGGAGCCCCGTCCTCGGAGTCAGGTGCCAAGGGAGGGTAGATACCCCAAAGTGTAACACATGCAACATTCCTAAGCTTTTGTATGACTTGTCCGACTGATGGGAGATTTGAAGGTGGAGTCAGCGATCACCGTGTGTGCGTGTGCGTTTTAAGGACGGTAAATGTCCCCGATAGTTTTGAAACCGACCTGAAGGGAAAGCTAGGCAGAGCGCTCTGGGCCCTGCTACCCTGATGCAGTTAGAGAAGTAACGGAGAATGATAAGGGACGTGGGTTAGCGTTTGATAACGGCTTCCTGAGCTCTGGAAGGGACGAGCGCCCAGGTGACCTCCTCTGTCGCACAGCAGGCTGTACTGTTTTGATAGGCGCTATCTCTTCCAGAGGAGCACGGAGATGATGCCTCTGGAGGGCAGCCTGCCGTCAGGGAAAGGGCGCTCACCGGTCCTGGACTCCCAGGCTGTGGGTTCGAGACCCTTCTCTGCTGTTGACCTGTTCCGTCGGCCGGGAAGAGAATCCCCTTCAAGGCAGGGGCGCTTCCCCTAGAGCTCAGTCGCTCAGGGCAGAGGAGACAGACCCGAAGTAACTTACCTGAAGGGCCCGCAGTTCAGAGACGGCTTGTACCGAGCAATAGCAAAGACAGTGGGCAGCATGCACAGAAACAGCATGAACAGGAGCATCGCCACGCAGAAGTTGTTGGATCTGCGAAGAAACCGCGTGCCGCGTGCCGAGTCCCTTCTGTGACAGTTGACACGATGGTATGCCCAAACCAACACCCACACCGAGGCCCTGGCTCTTTAGACAGAAAAATCCTCCTCCTGTAGGAGGTGCCCGGGGCGGTGGGGTGGGGGGAGGTGGGGAGCTCAGCCCATTGAGCCTCCGACTTGGGCTCAGGTCACGATCTCGCGGTCTGTGGGTTCGAGCCCCGCGTCGGGCTCTGTGCGGACGGCTCGGAGCCTGGCGCCTGCTTCGGACTCTGTGCCTCCCTCTCTCTCTCTGCCTTTCCCCTGCTTGCACTCTGTCTCTGTCTCTCTTCCAAAAATAAATAAATATTTTAAAAATTAAAAAAACAAAAGATGCTCGGGGGGCGCAGGAGTGGCTCAGTCAGTTAAGCGTCTGACTCTTGATTTCTGCTCAGGTCATGATCTCAAGGTTCGTGGGTTCTGCCCACATCAGGTTCTGTGCTGCTGCACGGGGCCTGCTCGAGACTCGCTCTCCCTCTCTCTCTGACCCTCCCCTGCTCGCTGGCTCTCTCTTTCTCAAAACAAAGAAACATTTTTTTAAAAGTTTAAAAGGACGCTCAGGGGACTGTCGAAGGCAGCGCTGTTCCTAGCAGGGCGGGGAACACCCCACGCGCCCACCGACAGGAGCAGGGATAAAGGCCCTGGGGTGCTCTCCTTAGGAAGCACCGCACGAGCACAGGGCTGACGGTACACAAAGCAAGAAACCGGGAAACGCGGCGCCCTTAGGAGTCGGTAACGAGGGGAATCGAGTGCAAGGGGGGCTTCCGGGTATGACTCTGGGTCTGCTTCTTGATCTGGGTGCTGGTTCCCTACTCGCATTCGGTTCGTGCACGTTTACGCCTTGTGCCTTTTCTAGATGGTTCTTAGACCAGGAAAGCATTTCAAAACAAATGTGAGGAGCTGGGGAGGAGTGAATCGGAGTTGATCTGAGGGTGGGGCACGGGCAGGGGCTTCAGGGGACGTGCGACCGGAGGGCGGACGGGCCAGGGCCAGGCGGCCCCTGGGACACCCCTTGCGGCACGTGGCCCCGGGGGTGGGAGGCCCGATGAGCCCTCCGTGTGCAGCGGCCGCGGTTCCCACTCACCTGGAGGCCCGGAACACCTGCTGGTGGGGCACGTTGCAGGTGAGCACGGCCCAGCTCCTCAGGTACATGAGCCCGATCAGCTTGAGCACGTTGAACGCCGGGAGGCACGGGGAGAAGAAGGCCCCCATCCTGCAACACAGGGGAGGCGGTGGGCTGTGCCACTTCGGACGCTTGGGGTGTCCCCGCGATGCTTAAGGAACCGGAGACACCCCGGAGGGGCCGGGAGCCCGGCCGCCCGGCTCGCGGACACGGCCGGTCACCCCTGCGGGCGAGGAGTGACCCTGTGACGTGCCCCTGCCACGCGGGTGTGCTCGGCCTTTGTGTCTGCCTCCTCGTGCGGCGGGGGGCACACACGTTCACCCCAACACCTGGCAGTTGGCCTCGGGCCGCTCCACTTTCCCGAGAGACCCGCCTTAGTACCTCTTGTCACGAATAGAAATCCCAAGAGGATCTTTGCTTTCTCGCTTTGACAAAATTGCCCATACGGCAGTCCCCTCCTGGTCTGCAGGGCTCTGTTCCAAGACCCTCGCGCTGGGGGACAGTGCTGAACCCCGCATACACCGGGTTTTCCTACACATTCCCCCCCCACCAGGGGATGAAGTTTAACCTGTAAAGTAGGCACTACGAGATTAACAAGAACTCCCAGTAAAACAGAACCATTAGAAGATAATGTAACAAAAGGTCTATGAATGTGGCCTCCCTCTCAAACTATCTTATGAACTGCACTCACCCTTCTTCTTGCCACGATGCGAGATTACTGTAGTTATAAAAGTGCCTGATACTGAGCAAAATATTAAATAAGCGTTGGGTGTGGCCTTAAATACTGCATTTGTGAAAACTGTGCAAAAGGGAGCAGACTATAAGGGTACAGACTTTGAGAAATGTTACTCGATGCTTCTCTATGCCTCATGCATTTTACTGAATGATTAGGGAGAGAGATTGTGTTTTCTGAATGCACGGAGCCTCCGAAAAGAAGGATGGAAACTTCTTTTCCTTGCCTGTATTTGAACAGACAGCACTGCGTGTGGTCCGATAGGCAAAGCCAGAGGAGGGGGCTTGACTCGGGGAGCTCCCCGCCGTGCCCCCACAGACACGCGCGTATGTGGGGGTCCCTTTGCGTCTTCGGTGTCTTTAGGAAAAAGATTGCTTTGGCCGGGAGTTGCCCCGCGTGAATGGATTTCATCCCAGGATGGGTCTCTCCGTCTGGACGATGGCCATGCTCTGGGCTCAGTGTCTCCATGAAAATATGGAGGCACATGGGAGGGACAGTGGGGGGCTGAGGGCGGGCCTGGACCCAGCTGTGACACAGCCACTCCCTGGAATTCCTGGGGGCTCAGCAGACTGTGTTCCCAGCTGTCCCTCAACCTCCCAGCAGCTTATTCTAATGGTTCCTGTGCAGATATATATATATATATATATATATATATATATATATATATATATTTGGTGGGGGGCTGTGACTAACAGTGGCCTAAATACAGACTATTTCTTTTCTCGTTCCTTTCTGCAAAATGCTTAGAAAGCCATTGCTAAAAAGCCATTGTAAAATTACTACACTTGCAAGATAGTCTAGTTAGGAACTGTTTATGTCACTTTTAATTCTTGTGACTGTGTTTGTTACAATCGTGTCCCTTCCAGACCGAGTAAGGCAAAATCTTAGTCCGGGGGCGGCTGGGGGGCTCAGTTAGTTAAGCATCTGACTCTTGATTTCGGGTCAGGTCATGGTCTCATGGTTTGTGAGTTGGAGGCCCGCATCGGGCTCAGCGCTGACGGCACGGAGCCTGCTTGGGATTCTGTCTCTGTCTCTTTCTCCCTGCCCCTCCCCCGTTCACGCTCCCTCTCTCAAAATAAATAAATAAACTTAAAAAAAAAATCTTAGCCTGGATGAGAGGTACACAAAGGTAAGAAGGAGCTTTGATACTTACCAAATCATTCCTTGGTTGTAGACTAAATGTAACACGTTCTCTGCTATTTTGAATTCCCCGTATTCAGGCTACAAGAGAAAAGGAAATTTCACATTAAAAAACGGTTCCAGGGGTGCCTGGGTGGCTCAGTGGGTTAAGCATCCAACTCCGGCTCGGGTCATGATCTCACGGTTCGTGAGTGCGAGCCCCGCGTCGGGCTCTGGGCTGACAGCTCGGAGCCTGGCGCCTGGTTCGGATTCTGTGCCTCCCTCTCTCTCTGCCCCTCCCCTGCTCACACTCTGTCTCTGTCTCTCTCTCTCAAAGATAATAAATAAATGTTAAAAAAATAAATAAACGGTTCCAAAGTTCCTTGTGCAAACCAGTTCACGATAGTCACGTGCAAAGGGTTCTTTGGTGTTACAGACACAGAGAGATCGCGGTCTGCGTGGCCACCCCAGGAAACAGTACGGCTGAGAATGAGAAGGCAACTCAGCCCTGTGCACCCTCCCCTCTTCCCTCCCATTTCAGCCACATCAGGAGAGGAGGGTGCAGCCATAGGAGCTTCCCCGTGGACCCAGCATCTCACTCACAAACTTGCTTTCCAGGTCCCAGCACCAGTAGTCGCTTAGGTACCGGACGAAAAGTCCTCGGAAGAAGTCGATGAGCAGAATGCTGGCCACGGTGAAGAGCATGTCGATGATGGAAAGCTTCAGCATCTCCTGGAACACAGGGGGTCCTTGGGGCCACCTCCTCCCGCAGGGCCCCCAACCTCTGCCAGTCCCCCTGCCCCCGCACCGTGGCATCTTCGCGTCTGGTGCCTAATGGGCGCTCAACGAATATTTGTTCATCTGAATTTGAATTTTGGTATCTGAGTCCAACCTGACACGAAACCAGGACAGAACCTGAGGTCTGTGGTTCTGAGCCACTGGAGACCACTTGGGGCCAGTGATTCAAGTTCACAGGACAGACAATAACCTGGGGGGGGGGTGTGGGGGGTTGCTGAGATTCTCTGCATGAGATCCCGTACGGGGAGACCAAGTCTGGAGCGGATGCCCGGGTTCAGACCTGCCTTCTGCTCTTTACTGTCTGTGTCCACGGGCAAGTACCTTCACCCCTTGAGTCTCAGTTTCCCCGCGTGTGTCTACAAGGAGGGTCACGATAGGGTCTCACGAGGACTAAGCGCTTAACACGGGGCCGGCACGTAGCCAACACTGCACGGGTCTTTGTGCTGATTGTTACCATTGAATCGGAGAAAATCGGAAACTCACTGAACCTGAGTTTCCTTTCCTATAAAACAGAGGTAGTGACCCTTCACAACGAAGTGATGAATGGCTGTGGAGGGGCTTTGCGGGGGACCGAGGGAGCCACCTGGCCGACGTATGTCTCCCAGCACTGGTCTTGAAGACTCTGGGTGTAGATGGCGGTCTTGTTGGCCCCCGCGAGGGGCAAGGTGGGGGTCGGCAGGCCAGCCTCCTCTGGGGTCCACATTCCGCCTCTCCCGAGCCCGGTCCCGGGCCCACGTGTGGCCCATTTCTCCCCTTCCGGGGCCGCACTGGCAGCCAAGAAGACAGTAGAACCCGTCCAGTGGCTCGCGTTACTGCTGGTGGCAGCTTCCTGCGGGGGCGACGGAAGGAAGCAAAAAAGATTGCTGCGTGTTTGTAAATAAGCATGGTAGACACCCAGAACAGCACTGCTTGGGAAAGATCTCCCTCCGCCTCTCTCTTTCTCACTGTGTCTGTCTCCCTGTCCGTCTCTGTCTGTCTGTCCACTCTCTCTCTGTCTCTCTCTCTCTCTCTAGCTGGGTGGTTGGCCCCTTCAGCCCCGGCCTCCAGACACCATCCGGGTTAACACCCGGCGCATCTTCTCGCCCCCGCGAGCGCGTCGGGACAGTCGTCACCCCCTGTTACAGAGGAGCAGGCTGAGGCTGACGGGGACGCTCCGGGGCGGTGTGCGGGCGCATCGCGAGTAGGGGCCCGGTCCGTGCGGCGCCACGGCCGCTTCTGCCCGTGGGAGCCTTCGGAAGGTGGCGCCGGCGACGCCCCCTCCCCCCTCCCCCCTCCCCCACCACGTGGGGCGCCTCACAGGTGCCGCGGGCTTACAAGGGGCGCCGGAGCTGCCCTGGGCGGGCCCGGGAGGGGGGCCCCCTCTGAACTGTCCCCACGCGTGCTCGCGTTCTCCCCAGCGCCTCAGTGAGTCTCACGGCCAGCCTCCCTTCCCGGGATCGTCCGCTGTCGCCGCAGACGCCCGCCTCGACCCCATGGATGGAGCTCACAGAGGCGGGGCGGCCCCGGGCAAGGGAGCGGGAGTCGAGACGCCCCCGCTCCCCTCTCCCGGCTGGGTCACTCGCTAGCCATAAGCTCCGGCCTCAGTTTCTTTAGCTTGGAAACGAGGCTAATTCTGCTCCCTTTACCTTGAGAAGGCCACAGCTGAGTTGAGTGGTGAACGAGACGAATGGAGGGCAAGAGTAAGCGGTGATAATGTCCGCAAGGGCGATGGCCCCGGTGGGTGTGCGTGTGCGCGCGTGTGTACGTGTGCGCGCATGTGTGAGTACGTGTGTGCATGTGTATGTGTGCGCGTGCACGTGTATATCTATGTGCACGCACATGCATGTGTGTATGCACGTGCATGTGTGCTGCACGTGTGTGCATGTGTTTGTATGTGCACGTGCAGGCATGTGTGTGCACATGTATGTGCGCACGCCCATGTGTGTGCATGTGTGCATGTGTATGTGTGTACGCATGCATGTGTACATCTGTGTGCACGTACCTGCGTGTACACGTGTGTATGCGTGTGCACGTGTATGTGCCGCACGTGTGTGCATGTGTATGTGTGCGCGTGCACGTGTATATCTGTGCACACGCACGTGCATGTGTGTGCACGTGCGTGTGTGCTGTACGTGTGTGTGTGTTTGTATGTGCACGTGCAGGCATGTGTGTGCACATGTATGTGCGCACACCCATGTGTGTATGTGTGCATGTGTGCACGCATGCACGTGTACATCTGTGTGCACGTACATGCGTGTACATATGTGTGTGTGCATGTGCACGTGTATGTGCTGCACGTGTGCATGTGTGCGTGTGTCTGTATGTGCGCGTGCAGGCATGTGTGTGCATGCATGTGCGTGCGTGCACAAGTGGGCATGCATGCATGTGTGTGCGTGTGTGTGTGTGTGTGTGCATGTGCGCGTGCAGGCGTGGCAGCGAGGATGGGACGGGGGCCTCTGCCGAGGACAGCACTCACCTCAGCGCTCATGCTGTTAACTTTGTCCAGGAGAGCGATGATCAGGCTGTAGAGGTTCCCCAGGTACAGCACGAGGACCCTGAAAACACACGCCCGCCTCGAGAGACAGCCCCACACGCAAGCCCGAGGTTCTGGACGTGCCCCACTTGGGAGGGAATCTCACGGTCACCCCGAGACAGTGGCTGCCCCACGCGGTTCCCTTCAGAATCGTATGGGGGGAGGAAATAAAAATTCCAGAGCGCGTCCTGCTCCGCCGGTCTGGGTGGGGCCTGGGGACCCCTTCAGGCCCCGTCCTGGGGGCAACATACTAAAGCCGCTAGTGTCGCAGGAAGTGTGTGAGCTGAGGAGGTGGGGCTCCAGAGGGTCGTGTAAATTACGTGTCCTTGTGCCCCCATTCCTGGTTCGTAAAGTGATTTTCCAGGCAGGATCTCATTCGAGCCTCCCAACCGGTCAGGCGCACGCTGAAGGGACAAGTGGATTGCAACACGGGGCCCAGTGAGCGGCTCAGGTCCAGAGTTCTCCAGAGGCGGAACACCACCTGAGCGCCGCGGGGTCTGCTTCCCACATGCGGGTCAGGCCGCCAGCCGCTCGGGGGACTCTGGGCAGCTGCGAGCGGGGGGTCAGTCGGCCACCTATCAGAGACACGCTCCCGGCCCGGCCAACAAGCCCTGGGATCTCCCAGCACACGGCCTGAGCCTTGGCAGACGCGCGTCGGGGACAACGAGGCCAGACAGGCGAGCGACGGGTTCACCAGCTCCTCCCGGGGACCCTGACTGGCACTTAGGGGGTCACGAAACCGGTACAGGTGCATGAAGAAGAGAAACGGCTTTATCCCGAGGACCAGACTCCAAGCTGATGCTTGGCATCGCCCCTCGGTCCCCAAGGCCCCGTTGTTCACAGGTGCAGTTCAGACACGTGGGTGGGAGCCAGCAGGGGGGTCTGGGGCATCACTGCCACCGGCCCTGGCTCGCCCCTCCACTCCCTGCACAGAGGAGCCCTGGATCCCCCCTCGACTCCCTGCACAGAGGAGCCCTGCCTCGCGCCTCAACTCCCTGTGCACTCAGCCCTGGCTCACCCCTCCACTCCCTGCACAGAGGATTCCTGGCTCGCCCCTCGACTCCCTGCGCACCCAGCTCTGGCTCTCTCCTCTACTCCCTGCACAGAGGAGCCCTGGCTCTCCCTCGACTCCCGGTGCACCCAGCCAGAACCCGTTTGTCTCTGCATCTGGGGCACCTGCACAGGGCAGGACCCTCCGAATATGCTCAGAAGTGCTGCCCGACAGGAGAACAGAGGATTAACACGTGCTTTCCTGGTTCCCCCTTTGCTCTGGGCCTCCCCGGGCCCTGGACAAAAGGTGACATGATCTACTGTGGTGAGTTAATGGGACTAAAACAATATGTCTTGCTCTTATGACCAGAATTAGCCCTAATTTGTCTCGGGCGAGTCTCTTGATGACTCTGTTTCTCTAGTTTTGACCGTGAATAACGAGACCGATCTGTATAATACGATTGCTGTTAGAACCAACGCAGTAATAGAATTGATCCTCCCCAATGCTTGCTGGTGAGGACAGAGCTGAGGCAGACACTTCTCTCTCTCAGGTCAAGATCGGGGCTGGGCACAGGAGGAGGACCGGGTTTGGGCCGGTTTGGAATCTCATCCCGGAGCCACCCTGGGTGGGGAGGTTTCTGCAGACCCCTTGCCGGCTCTTTCTTTATTTTCTTCCTTCCTTCCGTCCTTCCTTCCTTCCTTCCTTCCTTGCTTCTTTTTTCTTTCCTTCCTTCTTTTCTTTCTTTCTTTCTTTCTTTCTTTCTTTCCTTCTTTCTTTTCTTTCTTTCTTTCTTTCTTTCTTTCTTTCTTTCTTTCTTTCTTTCTCTTTCTTTCTTTCTTTCCTTCTTTCTTTCTTTCTTTCTTTCCTTCTTTCTTTTCTTTCTTTCTTTCTTTCTTTCTTTCTCTTTCTTTCTTTCTTTCTTTCTTTCTCTTTCTTTCTTTCTTTCTTTCTTTCTTTCTTTCTTTCTTTCCTTCTTTCTTTCTTTCTTTCCTTCTTTCTTATTTAATTCCAGTTAGCTAACATATACAACACCCAGCGCTCATCCCAACAGGTGCCCTCCTTAATGCCCATCCCCCATCTAGCCCATCCCCCCCACCCCTCTCCAGTGACCCTCAGTTTGTTCTCTGTATTTAAGAGTCTCTTACGGTTTTTAACCCCCTCTCTGTTTTTATCTTACTTTTCTTCCCTTCCCCTATGTTCATCTGTTATGTTTCTCGAATTCCACTTGTGAGTGACTTAGTTTGCTTAGCGTAACACACTCTAGTTCTATCCACGTTGTTGCAAATGGCAAGATTTCCTCCTTTTTGATCGCTGAGTAGTATTCTGTTATGTATGCCATACACAAAAACAAATTCAAAATGGGTGAAAGACCTAAAAGTGAGACAGGACGCGATCAAAATCCTACAGGAGAAAACAGGCCGCAGCAACCTCTTACTAGACAATCTCCGGAGGCAAGGGGGATAAGAGCACAAATGAGCTAGTGGGACGTCATCAGAATAAAAGGCTTCTGGGGCGCCTGGGGGGCTCAGTCGGTTAAGCGTCTGACTCTCGATTTTGGCTCAGGTCATGACCTCACAGTTTGTGGGACTGAGCCCCACATCAGGCTTTGCTCCGACAGCAAGAAGTCTGCTTGAGATTCTCTCTCTTCCCCTCTCTCTCTGCCCCTCCCCCGCTAACACACATGTACCCTCTCTCTCAAAATAAACATTTTTTAAAAAAAAGATACAAAAGCTTCCGCACAGCAAAGGAAACAACAAAACTAAAAGGCAACTGACGGAATGGGAGAAGATATTTACAAATAACATATTGGACACAGGGTTAGGATCCAAAATCTATAAAGGACTTACCAAAATCAACACCCAAGAAATAAATAATCCAGTGAAGAAACAGGCAAAAGACCTGAACAGACACTTCTCCAAAGAAGACATCCAGACGGCCCACAGACCCATGAAAAGATGCTCCGCATCACTCGTCATCAGGGAGATACAGATCGAAACCACAGTGAGACCCCTCGATCTTTCTAGTAGTGTTTTCCTGCCTTTGAGATGACAGTTGGGTTTTAGGGAGAGGCAAACAGCCCTCAGGCCAAATCCTAGCCTCACCTATTGTTGTCCGTAAAGTTGTGAGGGACACGGCCACACCCACCTGCTCCTTTGCAAATTGCCCCGGCCACTGTCCTGATGTAACAACCTCGGGGCTGAGCAGAAGCCACAGAGACCTATCTCACAGCACCCAAACCGTTCACCCTCTGGTCTTTCGGGACAACGTTTCCCACTCCTGAACGAGAGCAACCTAGCCCGAAGCTGGCGGGCGACTGGTTCTGCAGAATGTCACCGAGCGGCACAAGAGACGATGCAGAGGCAGATGTGAGGCGGGGCTGTGTGGCGCCTCCCCGGCCCCGCTCGGCCAACAGTCCCCGCTCCTGGTCTACCGCATGGACGAGGGGACCGCCCTCTGGGGGCAGTGGAGTTTTCAGGGAGACGGGGCGAAGCCAGCACTAGAAACGGATGTGGGTGCCCTGTCCCCATGGGCGGTCCCAGGACACCCCGTCAGACCCAGCAGCTGCCACGCCTCGGGCCTCCAGCACCCCCAGCCGTCGCGTCCAGCCACCAGCCTCGCACCGCCCTGTCCACCCCTCTCTCCCGGCCTCCTTTTCCTCCTCCTTCCCCCTTTCTCTCCTGCGCATCCTGCTTTCCTTGAGAGGGGAAGTTCTGTGCTAAGCTTGAAGGGCAGCGAACAAGCTGGGCTCTTGAGGGACGCGGGTCCCCCGTGTGCGGGGCACACGGGTGCCCCCCGCGTGGCATTTCCCACGGGGCTCCCGTACCTCGCCAGCTGAAAACGCAGCGTGGTCCGCGGGTGGTACATCTCCAGGGCGGCGATGAGGTCGAAGGCTGATGGGGCCAGCATGGTGACCAGGGAGACGACCACACTCACCTGCCGAGAGAGCGCGAGCCGGCCGTGAGTCCCCAGTCCCCCCCCGGCCCGGACTCACGTGTCTCCCGCTGGCCTCCTGGCCTTCCGTGCGGTCGGTGGGCACCCGGAGGGCTGTGCGGCTCCCACGCGGAAACCCTCCCCCAGATCCCTGCCGATTCGATGTTTCGGAGAGGCCCCTGCCACCCTGTCGCGGGCTTTACTCCTTTTAGGAGCCGGCTTTAATCCGAGATGCTGACGTTTGCCCCCGGGGATTTGTGAGCAGTCCCGCCACGTCTCCCAATTGCCCTGCTGGTCACTTGGGTGGCGGGTGGAGGCGACCCGACTATTACACACAGGAAAGGGGGGTGCCGACAGGTGATCGGATACACTTTCTGCACACGGAAGAGTAAATATCTCGAGGGTCACGCCTGGGTCCCGTTTGTCTGCCTTTCTGACGACGAAAGAAGGACGTTTAGCTGGTACCCGGGCGGTGTGAGCTAAGGAAAGATGCCGTATCTGAATATGCCTTTAAAAACCTGGTCTCTCTGCAAACACACGTAACCCACTTACCTGGCATGAAATAAGAGGCCTGAGAAAACCTGACCTGATGCCGTCTCAGGTTCTGAACAACGAGGGTCGCTTGAGGAAAACCTGAGAACGGCCTCTCCCCTACGCACTTTGCTCCGTAAATTCCAAGGATGACGCTCGTTTCTACAACAGCAGTCGGCGGGACGGTCTCTGCATCTGCCTTTTAGACCTTGGCGGGAAAAGCCAACGGGGCTTTGGAGGCAGCGGCCTTACAACAGATACTAAGAATTAGCAGAGTGGTCGTAACGTTTCTCTCGGCCGCTTCCATCATGGGAATATTCACATCGACCAAGAGAAGAGACCTTTTAGCAAACAAGCCTGGTTTGGGATTTAGAAATCCCTGTTAATTTAGAAATACGGAAGGGGCGCCTGGCCAGTCCATCCATTAAGGGTCCGACTTCCGCTCAGGTCATGATCTCATGGTTGGTGGGTTCGAGCCCCGCGTCGGGCTCCGTGCTGACAGCTCAGAGCCTGGAGCCTGCTTCGGATTCTGTGTCTCCCTCTCTCTGTGCCCCTCCTCTGCTTGTGCTCTCTCTCTCTCTCTTTCAAAAATAAATAAACGTTTAATTGTGCTCTCTCTCTCTCTTTTTCAAAAATAAATAAATGTTTAAAAAAAAAAAGACATAGAAAAACAACCTAAGGGGCGCCTGGGTGGCGCAGTCGGTTAAGCGTCCGACTTCAGCCAGGTCACGATCTCGCGGTCCGTGGGTTCGTGTCCCGCGTCGGGCTCTGGGCTGATGGCTCGGAGCCTGGACCTGTTTCCGATTCTGTGTCTCCCTCTCTCTCTGCCCCTCCCCCGTTCATGCTCTGTCTCTCTCTGTCCCCAAAATAAATAAAAAATGTTGAAAAAAAAAAAAAGAAAAACAACCTAAGTGTTTAAGAGCTGGCGTGTGGTCAGCTATGACAGGTGCCACGGACTGCGATTTGGTCATTAAAGCGAGTCTGCGGGGGATGTCTGTGTCTGGAAACGTGTGTGTGTGAAGAACCACCACGAGAGAGCAGCAAACCACAGTCTGCGAGACCCAAAGGCGAAGAAGGAAACAAACACTTGAAGGTGACGTTGAATCGGAACCGTTCCCGACAGCGACCAACCAAACCATCCCTCCAGGTCTTGGTGTGGCCCCTGTGGCTCAGAGCCCGTGCAGTCGGTGTTCTGGGACAGGGGGACTAGGTTGTCCAGGGGGATATTTCCAGCCCACCTGCCTAAGGAACAGCCGGGAAGGGGAGGGCAGGCTGCTCTCGCGTCTCTCCTGGAGGGCGCGTGCGGGGAAGGCGGTGAGTACCTCGTTCTTCTCCCAGAGCGTCAGCTCCTTCTTTGACTGCTCCAGCTTCTGGGACCGGTCCACCACGAGGTAGATGAGGCAGATGCTCCCGGCGAGCAACAGAAGCACCAGGACGTTGGCAACAACCCTCAGGCACACGGTCACTGCCCTGCGGGGAGAGGCGGGCTGCGCTGGGCTGCGCTCCGGGCACCGCGTGAACGACGGGACCCACCTCGTGTCGTGTGAACCCTCTGCCCTGAAGCGTCCTCCTCTCCTAAGGGACGTCGGTGCTCCCCCTACCCACCCCCAAACTCCTCCTCTCCTAAGGGATCAACAAGGACTTCTAAGCCCACCCAACTGCCCTCAGGGGGACTCGAAACAAGTCTTGCGAATCTGACACTGTGCACAGGTCCATGCGGTAGGTGATCAGCTGTCTTTCCCTCGAGAACATACGCTCTGAAATGGTTTACTCTTCCTCGCCGTGGTATTCTCAGCTCCTGGAACGGGCCCAGCGCGTATAAACACATCCTAGCTCTTTTCTAGATGATGAACGAGGAATGGAACAGGGGTTTGCTCTTTCCTTTCTAACTCTGGGGGCAAACTCACTGATTCCAACTGCTTATATATATATATATTTCTTATCTTTTTATTAAAAAAATTTTTTTTTTAGTGTTTATTTGTTTTTGAGACAGAGAGAGAGAGAGAGAGACCGAGCATGAGAGGGGAAGAGGGAGAAAAAGGAAGACACAGAATCCGAAGCAGGCTCCAGGCTCCGAGCTGTCAGCACAGAGCCCGACGCGGGGCTCGAACCCACGGACCGCGAGATCGTGACCTGAGCCGAAGTCGGACGCTCGACCGACTGAGCCCCCGAGGCGCCCCAACCAACTGCCTTATTTTTAAGGCGTCTTCTTCCAACTTTGGGGCCAGACTTAGCCTGGGTTTCCCTGCAAACAGAGCATCAGGCAGAGGCCTGTTTGCAAGTACTTTACTCGGGATGTGATCCCAGGAGGTCTATGGGGGAGACGGGAAAAAGAGCAGTCAGGGCAGGGTACGTGACGGACTTGGCCACAGCTCGCGGCAACGGCAGGGCCTTCTGAGGGGCGTGCGGGCTGTGTCTCAGAACGGTCTGCCCGGCGAGAAGTAGGAAGCCTCTGTCATCGCTTTCCTCCCTGCTGGTCAAGGGTGGCTCCCCGAGAGTGAACCCCCGGCGTTGCCCCTAGCCTGTCAGATTCCCGTGCACGCACGCTGGCCGGGGTTCGGTGGGTGCCCCACACTGCAGCCTCAGAGGGGCCGTGGGGGGGCACTGAGCAGCGGGTACCGGTGAGGGGTGAGGGGTGCGAGGGGCCGTTTGCACGCAGCTGTGGCGCCCCCACGGCCCTGCCCCGCAGCAGGTGCCACAGGAAGGGGCGTGGCCAAGGAGGACGTGAAGGGCACAGAAGAGGTGTACCAGCCTCTCTGTAAAGCATAATTCCACCCTCTGGGTGACCTCGGGCTGGTCGCGACACCCCCGTCCACATCAGTGGCGGCCCTTCATCATCTGTACAAGGGGGAAGCTCACCCCCAAATGATCTGATGAACGTCACCTTGTCTTTCTGTGCAGAACTTTAGATGAAGAGTCAGAGCACTGCCGATGGAGGATCTGAGAGAGGGTGAGGTCCATTCATAGCGTCCTGTGCTTTCTCACCTGCTCCTGTGCCCAGACCACGCTGCCGTCCTTGGTGGGGGCCAACCAGGGCGCCCAGGCCACGCTATGGTCATTGGGTGGGGGGGGGCAACCTGTCGGTCCCCGTGCTGACTGCGCCCAACAGGGCACGTGACGGGCACAGGCTGGGGTTGCCAGTCAAGGGTTAATTTCCCCCGTCTCTACCCAATCCTTCCGCGTCCTGTGATAATATCCTGGATATCCCAGAAAGCCTATCGCGGGCCTATTCTCCCCAGGCTTTGGCAGCCGCGGGAAGATTCAGGATTCGCTTGTGGACGAGACTTGGGGAACAGGCTATTCTTGCTGTTGACGTATTTGCTTATCATGATGGGTCATGCGTTATCTTGCAGCCAGACGCTGCAGTTTTTAAATGTGGGGGGACAGCAAAATCACCTGCTAAGAATGTGGATCGTGGTGGCCCACATCCAGACGTTCTAACTCAGGGAATCGGGGTGGGCGCCAAAGTGGTCGGCATGTTTTGTGCCCGGGGGGTGACTGTGATGGGTGGGTGCTCTCTGCCCTCTGAGTAGCTTCTATGGAGCCCCATTCTCCTTTCACAGGGGAGGAAGTGGAGGCCCGGAAGGGCCAGGGGACCGTCCCGGGTCGTGGGAGCTAAGGACGAAGGGAGAGTAGGCGCCCCTCCCCTGCCTCCCTGTGGGGAATCCTTCCCACCTGCTTCCTCAGGGGCTTGCGTGGGCTTGCGCACCTCCCCACGTCCACGGCATGGCTCCGACAGGCTTTCTGCATCACGGAAACGAATCCAGGGGCTCAAGACCCAGGGAGGATGTCAGAGAGTTGTCCCATGAGGACAGGTCACTGTCCCTTGGGGGATTGGCCCTTCCGGGTCAACTCTCTGGCTAAAGGGCCTCACCTCACCCAGACAGCCCTCAAATCCCAGAGAAGTTCAGATCTGAGCCATCACTTTGGAAGGCTTGTCGACAAGAATTGGTCGTCTTGTGACTTCCGGGATTTGTTGCTAAATAAAGTAGTCTTTGCTCGGGGACCTGGGTGGCGCAGTAGGTTGGGTGTCCGACTTCCGCTCAGGTCGTGATCTCGCGGTTTGTGGGTTCGGGCCCCGCGTCGGGCTCTGTGCTGACAGCTCGGAGCCTGGAGCCTGCTTCCGATTCTGTGTCTCCCTCTCTCTCTGACCCTCCCCCGCTCACGCTCTATCTCTCTTTCTTTCTCTCAGAAATAAATAACCATTAAAAAGAATAAAGTACTCTTTGCTTAATTTAGCAAACTAGAAATTGGTCCTAAAAATGCCTCATCTAAGTAAAAGAACTCCCACGCTATGGCCTGATCTAAGGAGGAAGGAGCCACTCTTGACTACTGCTATTGACCGATTAGATTACAGGCTTCCCACGTGTCACATTACTAGAAAGACGGATTTTAAGAAGGAAGAAGAGGGGCATCTGGATTGCTCAGTCAGTCAAATGTCCAATTCTTGGTTTCAGCTCAACCTATGACCTTGCAGTTTGTGAGTTCGAGCCCTGCATCGGGCTCCATGCTGACCGTAGGGAGCCTGCTTGGGATTCTCTCTCCCTTCTCTCTTTGGTCCTCACCTGCTCTCTCTCTCTCTCTCTCTCTCTCTCTGTCTCAAAACAAATAAATGAACTTAAAAATATTTTTAAAAACGAAGAAGAGCCACCTGACGATGTGTGAAAATAAGATATAGATAGTTGGATCATTTTTGTACCAAATTAAAGTAGCATTTCAATGAATGAAGCATGGGGAGTCTCCATACATACAGGTTTTTACTTTTCTCCTTCTCCTGTTCTTCCAGGATGGCCTCCTTTAAGGAAAGACACATTCAGTTAGAAGCTTAGCGTTACCATTCATCATAAGTCTTTAGAATTATTTCATGATAAGAAATGATGAGTCAGTATCTGGAACCACTCCTTGAGACGTTGTTGACATCAGTGCTTTGTATAATAATAAGTAGATAAAAATGGAGGGGCGCCTGGGTGGCTCGGCTGGTTAATTGCCCAACTTTGGCTCAGGTCTGGACCTCGCTGTTCATGAGTTCGAGCCCCGCATCGGGCTCTGCGCTCACAGCTCAGAGCCTGGAGCCTGCATCGGATTCTGTGTCTCCCCTCTCTCTGTCCCTCTCCTGCTTGCACGCTGTCTCTCTCTCTCTCAAAAATGAATAAACATTAAAAAATAATTAAAATAAAATAAATGCAGATGGGGGCTTGGGGAGACGAGGGGGCAGAGCATGTTATTTAATAAATGAAATGATCTAATGGTGTTTCCCGAAAGGGGCAGCATTGAGCTGTCGGGTTGCTCAGTAGACCCGAGTCCCTGCGAGCTTCTAACTGCTTCCTCTCCTGAGCTACCACTAAAGCTCACATCGCCAACACGCGTGTATTTTTTCACTCACAAATTACCTGCAATATGGAGGCAATCCCTTATGCAAATTACCAGCAATGCACCAACTGAAATTTTCGGGGGATGAAATTTAGAAAATTGAAATAAAGAGTTTTTCAATGCCTCGTTCTGTATTCCATGGGATTGTGGGTGCACGGGGCCGGTCCCCTCGCTGAGGAAGACTCGGACTCTCGCGGAGGCCCTGGGCCTCCGCGGTCAAGGCTGCGGGCGAGGTCGGAGGTCCCCTGACTGCCCTCGGCCCCCCCCTGAGCCGCCCCACTCACCCTGATGCTGTTTACGATGGCGGCCGTTTTGCTCTCGGCGGCCTCTGGGTTTCCGATGAGGTAATCCCAGGCACAGAACACCCGCCAGCAGAACGTGTAGTTTTCATTGGAGGCTCTGGCGAGGCTCATGCGCGAGTTCTTGGCCATCCTGCAAGAGAGGAGCCGGGACGAGCATGTGAGGGCGGCGGCAGATGGGCCCCGGCCGCCCCTGGGGGGCACCGGTGGGTCCGGCGCCCCTCTTGTGCAAATGGCATTGGCCACTCTGGTGGCCGGGAGGTCACTGAAGGCATGTGTGCCCGGGGCCGGGCAGTGTGATTGTGAAATCAAACTCTCCCTTGAGCTGACTTCTTCTTCCTGCCCACTGAAGGGAGCCTGTCAGGCGCCTCCTGCCCATGACACCCTTGAGATGCCTCTGAAGGCAGGAGCCGCCGTCCCTCTTCCTTCAGACTGAAGGTCAAAGTCCCTCTGCCTTCAGACTGTCTCTGGTGATAAGCTTTTATCTGTTCTCTCTCCACAGTCCTTGCTCCTGAGTTGGCTCTCATCCGTCTCTTAGATTGTAACATCGAGGAAAAGGCCTGTCCTCCAGGTGGGGGTTTTGAGGACCCCCCAGAAGCCAGGCTGGAAAGCTTCTTGCCAAGTGGAGACCCCTGGGTCACTGTGCACCTCCTTAGGCTTTTGTTTTTTGATGGTGATGGTGCCCACGAGGCCGACAGAAGCAGCCGGTGAGCCACGCAGGGCGGGGCCAGGTTCTCCCTGGACTCCCAGCCCGTCAGTCAGTCCGCTGTGTCTGGCCCCAGTACAGAAGCGGGGCGTGTGAAGGCTGGCAGGGCACCTGGCCGTCTTGGGAGCCAACCTGCCCATTTTAGTAATGAGGCCCAGGGAGGGGAAGTGAGTGGCTGTGGGTCTCGCGGTGGGGACCGTGCGGGACTCCTCACCCCCAGCCACTTCCTCCCACTGTCTTCCTCCCACTGTGTCTCCTCTCGGTGATGGACCGGGTGTGCCAACCGCATCATGACGCGCACGAGCCTGTCCCTTACCGAACTCGTAGCTCGGTCACAGGCCGACGTGCGGCCAACGGAGAATGTTTGGCTTTCTGCAAGCTCTGGTCACTTAGACCATCCTGTTCCTATCTCTGTCACCGCACTTACTAAATTGCCTGAAATTACGTTAACTGGCAAGTCTATGGGATTCTTGTCTCTCCAGACCCAGCTCGGAACCTGGCACACAGCTGCTGGTTAAAATGAGCACATCTCTCTTTAGCTTTGGTCCCCCCACCTACAAAGTGGGTACAGTTCTGCCTTAACTTTGCATGATATTGACCAGCTTGAGACCACACCTATCACTCTTGGCATGTATTTGGAGAAACTGAGCAGCCATACTTTTTTAAGAGGATGATGAAGCTGTAAGCAAACACAGCCATGCCCACCAGGAAGTACGCCAGGGGCAGCCGGTAGCCCACTCTCCCGATCCTTCTCTCCCTGCCGTAATAGCCGTAGAAGAGGACAGAGTACTGTAGATAACCCTGCGAAGAGAGAACACTCAGTGTCACTTCCAGGCTCCAGAACTGTGGCTCCCGTTCAGCCCTCCCTCAAGATGAGAGTGCCACCCAGCCTCCACCTCACCCCCAGGGACCAGACGGTGTCCAGGTCTCGGGCAGACATAACACTCTCCTTGGGGATCGTCTTGCTGTCCGTGCTTCCGAAGGGCTGGCCCGCAATGAGCTGGTGGGAGAGAACAGGATGTCATGGGATCCTCAGAGAGGGGAGGGGACCAGAAGCAAAGGGGTGGCCGATCCCCACGGCCTGTGAAGGCGTTGCATGTGTGAGATCTCTAGGGGCTGGATTTCTGCTTGATTCTCACTGATGGAGAGGTAATCCTGGGTGGGCAGATTTTCTCTTCGCTTGATCAGCCCGCCCGGGTATTCTGTCTCTGGGCTGGACGGGGCTTCCACAGATGGGTTTTTGAGGTCACCGGGTTTCTTTGATGGCACGGAAAATAACCCCATTTACTTTGGGAGGACAAAGGTTAGTTGAGAAGTGGGTTTTATTTTACCAGCACACTGGCCCAGATGCCGAATCTGGCCTGTCACCTCTTTTTGAACAGCCTAAGAGCTAAGAAGCGTGTTTGCACTTTTAAATGGTTGGAAAAGAATTAAAAGAAGAATGATATATTGTGACGCTTAAGAACGATCTGAAAGTCAAATTTCAGTATCCATAAATAGGATTTGACTGGGGGCGCCTGGGTGGTTCAGCCGGTTGAGCGGCCCACTTCAGCTCAGGTCGTGATCTTGAGGTTCATGGATTCCAGCCCCCGCATCAGGGCTCTGTGCCGACAGCTCGGAGCCTGGAGCCTGCTGCGGATTCTGTGCCTCCCTCTCTCTCTGCCCCTCCCCTGCTCGCTCTCGCTCTCTCAAAAATAAGCAAACATCAAAAAAATTAAAAAACAATAGAATTCTACTGGAGTACAGCCACACTGTTCATGTGCCGTCCGTGGCCACTTTCACACCGCGTGGCAGACAGAAGGGGTGTGACGGGGGCCGCGTGGCCCCGCAAAGCCTGAGCTGTTTCCTAGCTGGCCCTCCGCAGAAAAAGTTTGCTTGAACACAAGGATGATGAGGGGAGTCGTGTTATGAAACTGCTCTCACATCTCTTGTTTTTAACGACTGGCATTTTTATCTCTCCTGGACTAGTTCTTACCTCTGGAATGACGATAAAAGCACCTGTCATCACTGTGAGCACAATATTAATTCCAAATAACCATCTCAAGAATATGAAGTAGGAGGCGACACCAGATCCAAAATGACCTAAAGAAAGACAAGATAATAAGAATGATTAACGAAAAAAACCAAAAAACCAAAAAAACCCAAAACCCAAGACAAACAAACAAACCCCCCCCCCCCCCCCCCGCACACAAAAACCAAAAACCAAAAACCAAAAACCAAAACAGTATAAACAGGATGAACAATATAAAACCCTCACGGTGCCAAGTTCTCTGTAAGCAGTGTTGTAGTTGTTTGTCTATCGGGGCACAGACCAAGAAGGCCAACTCGGGTGTTCCCCCAAAATAGTCATTTACGTGGGGCAAGATGTTCCCTAGTATTTCCAGTTATAAGCACAAAAAAAATGCCTAATTTCATAATTTCCCTAATGACATATTCATTATGTCATTATACTTCAAATTCATTATGTCCAAATACTTCTCAAATACTCGTCAAATTTACAACATTTCATGTATGTTCAGAAGAATCAGCATCTTTTGAGGGGAGCCTGGGTGGCTCAGTCGGTTGAGGGTCTGACTCGTGACTTCTACTCAGGTCATAATCCCAGGGTGGTGAGATCGAGTCCCGCCTCTGGCTTGGCACTGGGAGCCTGCGTGGGATTCTCTCTCTCCCTCTGTTCCTCTCCCCTGCTCATGTGCTCTCCTTATAAAAATAAAATTAAAAAAAAAAACAACTCTTTTAAAAAAAGAATCAGCATCTTTTGAGAATTTGGTATCTATCTATCTATCTATATATATATATATTTGTTATAGTTTTGAGAATTCCCAGGATTTTTCTTAGAATTCTTTTGTCTTAATTTCAAGATACATAGCAATTGGCTAGATGTTAACATTAGGGGAAACTGGGTAAAGCAATTATAGAAACTCCTTACAACTTTCCTATATATTTTATTCTAAATAAAAAGTGTATTCAAAACCTAATTTCTATTAAGAAGATAAGGGAGTGTGTGATTCGTACCATACTTACAAAAAAATCCCCTGAATCTGTATTTCAAATTTAGTTTATGTTGGTCACAATAAATAGGAAAACACAAAATATCACAAAGAAAAAAAACATTACCTATTCTAGAACACTAAATTAAAATTACTATTAGAGTTTCTGGGGTGCCTGGGTGGCTCTGTCGATTAGGCATCCGACTTCGGCTCAGGTCATGATCTCGCGGTTTGTGAGTTCGAGCCCCGCGTCGGGCTCTGTGCTGACAGTCGGATCCTGAGGCCTGCTTCAGATTCTGTGTCTCTCTCCCTCTCTCTGCCCCTCCCAGGCTCATGCTCTGTCTCTCTCTGTCTCCCAATAATAAATAAACGTTAAAAAAATTTTTTTTAATTACCATTAGAGTTTCTAACAAGCTTTTCGTGTGACCCCTCATTGTTATTCTCCACGTATAGATTTTTTGTATAAAATTCGCATCTGTCTACAACATGCATCTTGAGTTATTAATTATTATCAGCATTTTCTCACGCAAAAAAAAATTCTTCCATGAAATAAATTGTATTGCTTCATCAGTTGAATTTTCCGTAGTTTACTTAACCTCGCCCCACTCCCGGCCATCTCGGAAGTTTCTGACTTTTCACTTGGTGGGGGATTCACTGGGGTGAATAAGTCTGCCGTAGACCATTTCTGTCCAAGGTCAGGGCACACTGGGCAAGTGCTCTCTGGAGAAAGGGAGTGTGGGGGTCAGGGCAGGTCAGGGGAAAGGGCCAAGCAAGGATACGGTGCTGGAGCCTGGCTTCCGCCGATCCCACGGAGGATCCTGGAAGGCAGATTGCACAACACGGTGGGTTGGCCCCACTTGGCACAAGGAGCTGGACTTCGTCCATCACGGCCTCTGCGCCCTCAGCTGGGGCAGGTGATGTGTGCCCCGCATCTGGAACAGTGTTGGCCCAGGGTGACGCTCCGGAGACCTGGGGTGGGGGGTGGGGTGGAGGGGTGGGGTGGGGAGGGGCAGCCGTGAGTCACAGCGTCCACACCCAGAGCTGCTGGGAAAAGCTGGACCAGCCAAGTCGAGAAATCCGGGTGGGGCACCGACTTTGTCCGCCTGCGATGATTTTGTCGTGGCTCTCGTTTCTTCTGTCATTAAGGGATGGGGGAGTTTTATCGAAGGGCACAAACAGCATGAAGGTTTTTGCTACAAATTTTAACTTTGCCCCGGAGACGCCTTCCCAGTGGGCAGTCCCGCCCATCGCGTGTGCCGGTGCTAAATTCCACTGAAATGCTGAAAATGGGCTTTTCTCCCTTTGACTGTCAGCTTTGCTGTCTCAAGGATGCAGGTTGCCTTCATAGGTGACCAAATGCAGCCCTCTCTTCCTTGATGATTTCCTTCTTCGCCTTCGGGATTGGACGGGCTTCTGTCCTGATCCGTTCGGCGATCACACGCTCTCTCTTAATTCTTTCGTGGTTTCCCTATTTTATATTTAATAGCTAATGGGACTTTAAGTGGAGGATCTGACAGAACTCTGTAAGAATCCAGTGTATCTGCAGTGCTGTGCTACAGATTCAAGGGCGCTAGTGTTCCTCATTGTACTTGAACCCTTTGGTTACGCAAGCTCATGTGCGTTGTCAAAAAATTTTTGTTTCGACGCGTCTTCTGGGTGGTTTTCTTCCATCTACGTTTCACGATCATCTTGTTGAGTACAGAAAATTAAAAAACTGCGTTGAGGTTTTTACTGAAATTTCTGGAAACCTGTGAAGTGACGTTAAGAAGGTCCACATCTTCCAAACATGAAGTCACCTGTGCCTCTCACAAGACTCTTGAAACATGTGGTGGCCCAATTTTACAGCTTCCTTCATTTCAGACCCACTGTTGAGTTTGTTCCTGGCATTGTGTGCTCTGTGTTATGGGTGTGTGTTGTGTGAATGAGTTTAGAATATGTTTTCTAAATGGTGCCACTCACCCCTAAGAAAATGCAGATTTCTGAGTTTTGGTTTGGCAAATGCTCACATCAACCTTGTGCAGTTTTCTACCTGCTCCTTCTGGGTCTGTGTCGGGTCCGAGTCACGAACGACCCGTGAGCCGCAGCGAATGTGGGACAGCTGTCGTCCGGGGAAGCGGCGGACAGATGCCTTCCGTCTCCACCGTCCCGTGTCCAGCCCGGCGCCTCACCACGCGCAGGGCGAGGACCAGGACACGGAGCCCCTTCTCGGGCCACGCTGTCGTCTGGCCACTGGCAGGGCCTCCCCGCTGCCCCTCCCCACCCCCCGAGCGCCCACACTTACTCTCGATTTTCTTTATCCTCATTTCCCAGGGGATGAAGGTGACCATGAAGTTACAGGCCCCGCGAGCAAATTTCCGCCACAGCTGAAAAGGAGGGAGCAGGGTTAGCGGGCTTCGCATTTGTCAGGATGGCAGTGACATCGTGACGCTAAGGTCCCTGGTGGAGGAGAGGTTCCCAGACACGCCTGTGATTATGACGTCATAGGACTTGAGGCCACACTGGGACCAGAGCAGCCCCTGTCCGCTCTTGTTGGGGTGACGACACCTGCTGGGGACCTGAGCTGCGGCGTCTGTATCGACGTGCGTATGGTCCAGGGTCACAGGCTGCCTTATTCCTACCGTTCCCGCCCTGGGGACTAACAACAGTGGAAATCACTTGAGGAGTGATGTCCACTCTGGGGCTGGGGCCCAGGAGTCCGCATGGCCAGCAAACTGCCCCGGTGACCACAATTCCCCGCTTGGGGGATGAGAGTCTAGAACATACGCCGAGCACGAGCCCTGCCCGCCGTGTGCCTCCCGTCCCGCACCTGTGCTGGTCTCCTGCCCTCTCTCCTGGCAGAGGCCGCCAGCGGGGAGATCTGCAAATTCGTCTTGTGTGTTTAAGAGGCAGCTGCCAAGAGTTCAAGCTCTCTCTCTCTCTCTCTTTTTTTCCTCTCTCTCTTTCCTCTGAGGAGAATAAAGCACAGCGCGCTGGGACTCCGGCCGCTCCCTCACAATGTTGGCAGGCTGCCCATTTTAACACACAAACAGTCCGGGCTTGTGTTGGAAGCAAATGATATCACCGCGGAAAGAAGGGCTCCAAATGCAATTACAGGATTCTGAAGTCTGAGACAACGCACGGTCCTGATGCTTGAACGCACGATCGTGCCGTTCGGGTCGTGCCTGCCAAGGCCAGACACGCGAAACGCAAATCTGTTCGAGTTTCACCAGACGTTGTAATTGTTGGTCTTCTGTTCACGATCCAAGACGCAGCTCAGGCCTAACCACGCCCGTGATGCTTCCGCACAGGCTCTCTGGAGAGAGGCAGACCCTGCTCCCTGCAAACTTCCAGCCATCGGCATTCTTGTCACGCTCAGCTCATCCTACCTCGTGCTGCCCTTCTGTTTTTGGGTTTTTTTTTTTTTCCCCGTGGCTTATGTCCTTCGGCATGGAGGCGAAGACCAAAGCTTTCGCTCTGTGGTCCCTGCAGCAGGCAGAGGCAGGGTGCTCACACATCCTCGGGGGAGGGTTTGGTGTTGGAAAGCATCTGAGTCTCTGGCCCGCGGTGAAGTCCTGCGGTGTAAGCAGCCCTGGAGGAGGGCCCCAGACCTGATGCCAGTTCCAGTTCAACTGCTACCCTACCCCGCGCTCCTGGGAAAGGCGTTTTCTTTCAAGGTCCTCATCGGTCCAAGAAGTGGGCTTTGATCAGTGGTATTCAGAGTTACTCTTCCAATGAGAATTTCAGCGCATGAAATTTTAGTGCATGAAACAGACTAACGCAGAGCAATTTTTCTAAGTGGGAGATGCAAAACCTCCTCCTCCCCCCCCCCCCCCCCCCCCGCCTCTGGTGCTCATGTGACAAGTCAGGGGCCCCGAACTCAGCTTCAAGGCCGCCAGACCCTCAACGCTCGTTCTGGTGACGATGGTCTGCGCTAACCTTCTAAAGGAGCTTCCTTGAAACATGTGATTTGTTATGACCAAGATTCCATAAAGCATGGGAAAAAAACCCACCTGATTCTCTGATGATTTGCATCAAATCTCCATGGAAAGCCTGAAACTCTGAAATGATTTGAGATTTTAAGAGCAGAGCGAAAACAAAACAAAGCAAAACCAGGAGCCAGACTTGGAAGAAATGGGTCTTAATTGTGGGCCTGGGTTACTGCGTCTGGTGAGACTCCGTACCAAATAAGCTCATTCTTTCCTCTTTGGGAAGTCTTGTAAGTTCACCTGGAATAAGTGTGTTCTAACCACATGAAGGCTAGTTTATGAAAAATGCATTCATCCAGAACATGTCCTGAGCACTGTGTGTGTTTCCAGTACAGCGGATGCAGGTCGACAAGACATGTAAGACGTCAGCTGGCGCCGAGCTTGCATCCAGATAGAGGGAAGGCAACGAAAGAGTCAAGGCCACCGTGGGACGTGGTCCATTAGGACTGGAGGAGAGAGCTCTTTTAGACAAGGGGGTCAGGAAAGGTCTATCTGCAGAGGTCATACTTGAGCTGAGACTTGAGTGAAAAGAAATCAATACTTCAAAAAATAAGAAATCGGTAGAGCAGCTCTCTAGGAGGGCGGGACAGCATGCAATCCGCGAGTTAGCCCGCGTTGGGCATTTTACAGCAGAGGATGGAAGGGGGGAGGTGGGGTAGATCCAACAGGTAAGCAACGGCCAGATCAGTTGGGTCATGGGAAGGAGTGAGATTTAACTCTAAGTGTAATGAATGCCTATCTGTCTCTCTGTCTGTCTGTCTATCTATCTATTATCTTTCTATCATCCCTCCATCCATCCATCCATCCATCAACCCATCTATTTATCTATCAATCTATCTACCTATCATCTATCAATTATCTATCTATCAACCATCTATCTATTTATCATGTTTATCATCTATCTATCTATCATCTCCATTCGTCCATCCATCCACCCATCTATTTATCTATATCGTCTATCTCTCTATCTATCAATCATCTATCTATCTATCTATCTATCTATCTATCTATGTTTTAAGTAAGGAAACAGTTTAAACAGTTTAAACAGTTTAAGTAAACAGTTTACTGTTTCAAGGACTGCCCGGGCTCCTGCACGGAGGAGAGTGGATTATAGGGGGACATGTGCGAAAGCAGTAGGACCTTCCAGGAGGCCAATCAGCCTATATACCATCATAGGCAGGTACTAACTCATGCCATGCAGGCTCTAGGGAAGGGTGACCTCCCTTGTGGGTATTGCGTGAAAAACAAAGGACGTAGAATATTAGAACCAGAAGGAATCTTGAGAATCACACGTGAAAACCAAAGTCAGAGCAGGGAAACGATGGCAGAGAGACTTGGGTGTCCTCCCTCCTGCCGCAGTGACTTCTCGGGTCCCGGAGGCCCCAGCCACTCAGACCTTGCTTCTGTAAGAAACAGGGACACCTGCTGGCACTGAAGGAGGACTGCCTGTAAGCAGGCTCAGGCGGAGACCCAGGGGGGCGAGGACACAGGCCGGATACCGGGGAGGGCCCCCCAGGACGCCTTGTGCTCTGCAGCCGGGACTCCCAGAACAGGACAGAGTGGAGCCCCTGGGAGTGGTGACCGGATCTCAGTGCCGGGAGTCACGGGAGAATGGGTAGCCCGTGACACAAAACGTACCATTTGGAAAACAGTCGCATCTTCGTCGGACAAACCAAGGACTATAAACAGATGGGCCGCGGGCTAGATGGCTTCTGTTTTCTCTCCGCGGCAGCTGGAGTGGGTGCTGGTCCTCAGTGGTTCATGTCAAAATTTCCAGTGTAAAAAATTATAGGGGCTTCTGCGCGGCTCCGTCGGTTAAGCGGCCGACTCTTGATTTCGGCTCAGGTCATGATCTCACGGTTGTGAGTTCGAGCCCCACCTTGAGCTCTGTGCTGACAGTGCAGAGGCAACTTTGGGATTCTTTCTCCCTCTCTGCCCCTCCTCCACTCCCACTCTCTCTCTCAAAATAAAGAAAAATAAATACACATAAAAAGGTGGAGGAATGTTGTTCCGAACAGGGAGGGGAGGAACCAAAGCGTGAAGAAGACACGTGAAAGGGGGACCTGTCTTTGACACTTTACTGCACCCCCCAGAAGGCGGAAGTGACCCAGTCGGGACGTGACCCCAGGGCCTGGGACAAAGCGTGGCACGTGGATTAAACTGAGCTGGATTGAACCCCTTTCTGCGGGGCCATTGCTCCTACAAAGGTGCCACCTAGCACCTTTGGGCAGCCCGTCTCTAGGTGAGGCTGGGAATTCGGTTCCCCTTCTCATTCTGGAAACCCTGAGTCTAGTAAGTCAGCCCCTTGTCGAATTACACCTTTAATCCTTACTGATGTCACTGTGACTAAAAGTTGCTGTGCTTTTCACTCATATATATTACAGGTTGTCCGAATAGGACCTTCTAGTATTTTCCAAGAGACTTCCCACTGCATTGCAGGCCATCTGTTTAGGGAAAATGAGGGAGCCGGGCGGCACATATGCTTAACATTAAAAAGATAATTTTGTTAAATGTATTTATTGCATGAGTCCCATCATCGCCTGACAGGCATAAGCACTCAGGGGTAATTTTCGTCCTAGGAATAGATTAGAGTTTTCAGGCACAGTCTGTGCAAAGGAAGAAGAAAGCCAAGGCAGAGCTTTGAGGACCCTTTGCGACTTTATCTAATTTTTCAGTTAAGTAAAATTTAGGACCACTTTTAATTAAAAAAAATTTTTTTACATTTATTTATTTTTGAGAGACAGAGAGAGAGCACAAGTAGGGGAGGGGCAGAGAGAGAGAGAGACACAGAATCCGAAGCGGGTTCCAGGCTCCGAGCTGTCGGCACAGAGCCCGACGTGGGGCTCGAACCCACCAACTATGAGGTCGTAACCTGAGCCAAAGTTGGACGCCCAACCAACGGAGCTACCCAGGTGCTCCATGACCAGCTTTAATTTAAACTTCATTAAGGATTTTGCTGGTTTGTTTCAGAGAATCTGAAAAGAGTGCATTTGTCAGCTCTTATCTGTTAAAATATAACCAACTTAAAAAAAAACAATATCCAATATTGGCAAAAATATGAAGGCAGCAAAACTTGTCATGCATGGCAAGGTGAACTATCAAGGGTTTTGGAAAATAATTTATTAATATTTATCAAGAGCCGAAGCACCTGGATGGCTCAGTGGGTTAAGTGTCCAACTCTTGATTTCAGCTCAGGTCATGATCACACGGTTTGTGAGTTCAAGCCCTGCACGGGGCTCTGTGCTGACAGTGCGGGGCCTGCTTGGGACTCTCTCCCCCTCTCTCTCTGCCCCTTCCCTGCTCACACACTCTTTTTCTCTCTCTCAAAGTAAATAAATAAACTTCAGGAAAAAAAATACGTATCAAGAGCCAAAAAACAAATTTTACTTTTCTACAATGATTATAGTTCTGGCATTTATCCCAGGAAAGGAATTTTAAAGGGTAGGAAAAGCACTATGTGCAAAGATAGTCTTTGCAGGGTTATTAATAATAATGAAAAATTAAAGGCAATTTAAATATACACCAGCAGACAAATAGCAAATTAAGTTAATTTAACAGCAGACAAATAACCAATTGAGTTAATGTACTTGTCTGTCATGGGAGACAACATGTGTAAAACGTTCAGAGCAACACGGAAAAATCCTTGTGTGTTGGGGTTAAGTGAAAAAACGTTTGTACGCTGTGATTACTGTGTGTGAAAATTATAGACTCAGTGACTGAAATGTGAGCTCTAGAAAAAGATACTATATGAGAGGATGATTTTTTTTCCTTTGGCTTCTGAACATTTATGGGAACGATCGCAATGTCTCTCTGAACAGATCATTGCAATTAGATACTAAAGTTTAGCTTTAAGGGGCTGAATGGGAAAAATAACAAACAAAAAACATAGAACTGAGTTCTCAAATAAGCACTGGGATAGATCTATAATGTTCCCATTACAAGACACTCTGGAAATAAAACTTACACGTATGGGAGGAAGTCAGGAAAAATGCTAGATCATTCTCTCGAGGGAAGATAGCCTTTCTGGGATGAGTCGGGTTTACCCAGGGTCATGTACAAATGGTGAGTGATGGCCCCAGGGACTAAAGTCCAAGTTCTGGGACATGCAGACCCTCCAGGGACCAGCATCGCTCTACGGCTGTAACGACTGATGCGCACAGCCGATGCATAATGGCAAGCACAATGTCACGCACCTTCCTGGCCCCGAGGCCACAGGGAGGGGTGGGATCGCCATGCGTACACGCTCTCACCTCTGCACCTGCCGCTTGGTATCCTCGGGTCCTGGTCAGCCTCCCTTCGAACTTCAGCACAATCTCCTTCGCTCGCCTGAGACAAGAGAGCGATGACAGTGAGCACAATTTTGGCACCGCTGGAATCGTGGCGAAACGTGTGAAAGCGTGACAGGAGCAGGTGGCCAAACGTGAGGGACAAGATACTGTGGCAGGGAGCCGGCTATGAAAATACGCAAACCATTCATTTCCTGGCTGCCAGCGACCAGAGGGCTCCCTTACCAAATATTTTCCGGAAAACAAAACAAAACAAAATATTTGAAAGGATACATTTACAGAAAATGATGAGTTAATGCCCAAATGAGTTGCAACTGAATTTCTTTTTTTTAAACAGTTTTTTAAAAAAAATTCACCTATTTTGAGAGAGCGAGCGCGTGAGCCGGGGAGGGGCAGAGAGAGAGGCAGAGAGACAATCCCAAGCAGGTTCCAGGCTGTCGGTTCAGAGCCCGGCATGGGGCTCGAACTCAGGAACCGCAAGATCACGACCTGAGCCGAGATCAAGAGTTGGACGCTTAACGGCCTGTACCCTGCTGGGTGCCCTACAACTGAATTTCTTAAAGCCCTCCCCTGATTCCGGTTGTTGTCTGGGAATCGTGAGCGTTGGAAGTCCCGACAGTGGGTGCTAGCACCTCGGCCCCTCACTTAACCGTGGCGGCCACTTCCTGCAGCCCTCGCGTCTGGAATTGAAGGTCAGACCTAGTTTCGGAGAGCCCGCTTCAGGAACGGGGTCGTGGGTGTCTGGTTACCGCTGCGTCTTTGCTCCCGCAAACCAACTACTGACACACGCTGACCCGTGTGGTGGGTTGACCTGATGTCTCCACCTACATGATTCATCCCTGCAGTGGACCGAAGTCCCCTGGATGGACGGTCAAACCCACACCTAAAGGAACAGCGGGGTTAGACAATCCCCGTTGGCGCTAATGGGGCAGACGGGAGTCGAGGACTCTTGGGGGTGAAGGTCACCTTCGAGGCCACCTCGTCTGACGCTGCGCTGATGAGACCCTCGTTATCCATGACCAGCCCCCTCCCCTTGACTGTGCTCGGTGCCTCTTCAGAGCCCCTCGACCTTCAGTCTGCCCGGCTCGCTGGTGAGGAAGGTCTCGCACACGCCTCTCAACAGCCGTTTAGCGGCCCCCTCCCCGGTCCTGAGTCCCTCCCTGAGATACCAGGAACTAGCTGACTCCCTTTTCCGAGCGAAACGTGACCGAACTGGAGCGTATGCTGGGATCTGGAGCCCGGTGCCCTCGTTGCGATCACCCCATCATCCCGGCCCGGCCAGCCAATGCCCTGGCTTCATTCCGGTCAGGACCAGAAATGCAGGCAAGGGTGAGGGTTGACACCCTGCCCTGCAGAGCATCTAAAAGATAGAGGCCTGTACAAGTGACATCATTTATCTCATCTAATCATTTATCATTTTCTTCCTGCAGACATTTTCTGCACACTTCCTTGGGGCAAGCAGACTGGGACACACAGGCACGTGAAACGGAGTTGTTGTCCTGGAAGGCACCCCCTCTCTAATAGCGTGAAAGAGACCGAAAGCCACAGTAACGGAGGGCGACAGGGTGGGCCAGGCATTCAGGAACCAGGGGGGACCGAGCTAGCCTGGTCCCGTTAGGGTGCCGGCCGCTGGCTTCCCTGCGAGGTGAACAGACCGGTCCTCCCCGACAGGTGGCTGTTGCCCCAGACCCAGCCGGGACCCCTGCCCTTTTCCGCGTCCGCCTGGCTCCCTGGGTCCCCACGCGGTCAGGCTTCGGTGGCCTCTGTGCTTTCCAGACGCCTCAGCGGGTCCAATTAGGGAGGCATGCATCGCTCTGGTAGCTCTTGAAGGTGACGAGGGAGGAGACGCGCGGGTCCAGGGGATGATCTATGGAGGTGCTCAGAGGACCAGCCCGTCTGAGAGCCTGACCGCCTCCACCCCAGGTAGCACCGTGTGGCCCGACCGCTGGCCAGGCGTCAGGGCGGAGGGCCCGGATTTTGCCCTTCGGCTCGGGAAGTGTATCGACTGAAAAGTTATCATTTGCTGCACTCTGCCTGCAGGTTAAAATGGCTTAGGCTCTTACTGGTAATTAATGGCTATGAATTACTGATTAGTAATTAACTACTTCCTCCCACTAACCATCAGCCATCCATCCTTAACAGTGTTTCCGTACGATTTTTATTTTATTTTATTTTATTTTATTTTATTTTATTTTTGTTTTAAATTTATTTTTGGGACAGAGAGAGACAGAGCATGAACGGGGGAGGGGCAGAGAGAGAGAGGGAGACACAGAATCTGAAACAGGCTCCAGGCTCCAAGCCATCAGCCCAGAGCCTGACGCGGGGCTCGAACTCACGGACCGCGAGATCGTAACCTGAGCTGAAGTCGGACGCTCAACCGACTGTGCCACCCAGGCGCCCCTCCGTACGATTTTTAAAAATCCAGATACAACTGCTTCTCTCTCTCTGCCTCTCCCCACGCACACGCTCTCAAAATAAATAAATAAACTTAAAAAAAAAGAGGTGGGGGGAAGGGACGCCTGGGTGAGTCAGTCCGTTAAGTGTCTGATTCTTGATTTCAGGTCAGGTTGTGATCTCACAGTTCCCGAATTGGAGCCTGGCCTCAGGCTCTGCACTGACGGTATGGAGCCTGCTTGGGATTCTTTCTTTCTGCCCCCCACCCTCCACCACCTCTCTCTCTCTCTCTCTCTCTCTCTCTCTCTCTCCAAATAAATAAATAAATAAATAACTTTAAAAACTGTGATACAACACATGACTCTTTCTTTCTTTCTTTCTTTCTTTCTTTCTTTCTTTCTTTCCTTCTTTCTTTCTTCCTTAGAACTGAGAAGGTTCTAATCCTGTCCACGCAGGGTGCCTGCTGGTCAGGGCTACTGTCTGTTTCTCTGGGAAGGTGCAGTTGACAGGTCGGGAGAGCTCATTAAGGCCATGCAATTAACCCCCTCTGCTGTGCTCCCGGGCATCGGCATCATCAATCAGTCCTCACTGGTGGGGCCTGACCGCCGGGGACCAGAGACAATGCGAGTCGCTTGCACGGTTCACCTCGTTTAACCCCGGAACAGGGGTCAGTGGATCTTAACCTTCAGTATGTGACAGAATCTGCTAGAATGCCTGTTAAAAATCCTGGGCCCCTCCCATCGTGGTAGGGTCCCCTCCCTAAGGAAAAAAAAAAAAATCTCAAGGTAACCTGGCTCTGTGCCTGCATCATAACCTCCCTCATGACCTTGTAACATGAGACCACTTAATCAGGCTGTGTGTGTGTGTGTGTGTGTGTGTGTGTGTGTGATCATATACGGGAGGCAAAGAAGTAGAAAATATATAAAAAACGAGTCCACATGGCCACGCCGGTGAAAGTAATGTCTATTTTCAGTCTGGCTCATACACTTGTCTCTGCTGAGTCTGGCTATTTTGTTCACGTCTCCACATGATGCTAAGATCTAGCGTTTGCAAGGGAGGTAGAAAACCACAAATTTTCCACCAGCACACGCATGCACACGCACACACACACACACACACACACACAGAAACTGGCCACCTGGAGGCACCCGTGGCTTCTCAGAGTCAGGTCTGGAACGCCTGGTCACCACCGTCAAGTGGGTCCCAGTGCTCATCCCCTTGGGCGGGACCGGGCGGCCTCGTGGAAAACACACTGACGATAATCAGTAATGAGAAGGGAAGCCCCTACCTCAGTGCTCCCAGCTTCTGCCTCATGGTCCAGGGTCTGCAGCGAATGTTTGCCATGAGATCTTTCTGGAACTGAATATTCTGGAAGATTTGTTCTGGATCATTGCTGTCCCCTGTTTCATCAGCATTAAAGCTGTCGTCCAACTTGCTGAATGGATCAGGACATTAAGGAGGAAATCTGATTAGTAGAACTGCTTCCAGCAAGGACCTTGCCCAGGGTACCTTCCACATCTCGCTGCCCCGGGGTCATCTGTATGAAGTTTCTATGTGTGGAGGGATGAGGGACCCAGGGAGGCAGAGAGAGAAGGTGGCGGTCCTGGCAGCCACCGAAATACGTGCAGTGGAGCCTGTGGCTTTAGTGGCTCGGGAAAAGAAGACGGTTTCGCAGCGTGAAATCTATTATCAGAAGACGTCACACCAAGAGACAAGAGGGTGCTTATGAACAATTCCTGAAGAGCACCATCGTTGTGGGCAAAACAATTTCTATTTCAGGCTGATTGAAATAGTCAGCTAATTTTAAAGATGGGGCTCCTCCTTGTCCCCCAGCTCTGGAGGTGAAATAAAGAGAAACCCAACATTGTCATCCGGAGACCCTCCCCGCGTTCCTGCCTCTTTAAAACGGAGAGGCAGGACAGTCGGTGATTTCTTTAAGCAAGAGTTTAGCCAAGCGGATTTACGTGGGCAAATCTTTCAGGGAAACGGTGACTCCAGAGGAGAACAATTTGGCAACGTGTAGCAACGCTTATTCCCCCTAACAATTAAATGCGAGGTGACTTCTCAGGAGGAGGGAAGAGTCTTCCGCGACAGCTGTTTGATCAATGATGCACTTAGAAGTAAAGAGAAAATCATTCCTTTGCTTTTCTCTAATTCCGACGGTTTTCATTTACCCCTAGGAGGATTTCCTTCAATGTCTCCAAACTGATGGAGGTTTTGATATACCTTTATAAATATTTAACAAACTGATGGAGGTTTTAATATACCTTTATAAATATTTAACAGATTCCAACGGCACTCCCTCACTTCTCCCTGGCCTGAAGCCTGTGCCAACAGGCACCTTATTTATTATGACGGATGTATTGCCCACTCCCTCTTGACATCGCATAATTGCGTAAACAGAAAGAAAACAGAGGGCGCACGCCCGTGGGTTCGGCCGGGTTGGGGGACTCCAGATTCGGGTCCCCCGGTCAGCCGGCAGGTACAGTCGCCTCCCTCTGGGCACGGAGTCGAGATGGCTAACCCGGGTGTGGAGAGCCCAGAGAAAGGAGTTTGGGAGTCCACTCTCAAGGAGAGGGGGACCGAGCGGGGTCTTGGCCCTCAGGTCGGACACAGGCAAGGCTCGGGGTGACCCAGCTTCCCTTCCTCAGCACACCTGCGTCCTCCTCCCTGCGGGTGGGGGACACCAACTCACCCGAGCAACAGGGACTCCTGGTACAGGCAGCGCTGGCCGGTGTTTCTCCGGATGCTTCTGTAGCGCTGGGACGCCCTGGCGGGCTTCATGGGGGCCGAGCGGTTGCCAGTGACCCCTCGGGGCCGGCGGGGTCCCAGGGAAGCAGGGAGGCGGGGGAGGTCTGGGCCACGGAGGTCTCCCGAGGGGAGCCCCTCCTTGCCCTGCCTCCTGATCTCCGGAGCAGGACTGCGACCGTGCAGCTGGCACCCGGGGAGGAGGCCAGCTGTGCGTGTGTGATGCGAAGGCGGCTGCCGCAGCGCGATTGGCCGGAGTCTGGGCCGGCAGAGGCGGGTGGCTCGGCCGGGCTGAGCCAGGGCTCATTAGGTGGCCCCCCCCAGTGATCACATCCGTGACCCCTCGTGCCCAGACGGGCCGCAGGGGTTTGCACAGCGCTTCGTCTCCATCCCCATGACTGGTGTCCACAAAATGATTAGGGAGAAGGCAAGGCATGGCTTAGGGCTTTCCATGTTTACGTCTCGAGAAAGAGGCTCAGAGGGTCGCCCGGACGTCTCAGTCGGTCCGGCACCGACTTGGGCTCAGGTCGTGCTCTCGCGGTTCCCGGGTTCGAGCCCCACATCGGGCTCTGTGCGGACAGCCGGGAGCCTGGAGCCTGCTTCGGATTCCGTGTCTCCCTCTCTCTCTGCCTCTCCCCTGCGCGTGCTCTGTTTCTCTCTCGAACGTAAATACACATTAAAAAAAAAATTTTTTTTAACGTTTAGAAATCAACATTTTTGAAACATTAGTCCAAAAATTGAGACGAATGATTCACATCAAAAGTAGTAATTCTTCCTATTTGATTATCCTAGATAATTCATTTGGATACTAGAAATAGGTAATATGTTCAGATTAATCCATTTTATTCTGCCATACAGTTAAGCAAAGTGATCTCAATAAATCTGAAAAGCAAATCACTGGTTTGCACTAATTTGTTTTAATAAATCCCCATGGTACCTCAAGATTTGCTATTACCTCTCTCTCTACTCCAAAAAACCACAAATACACACACACACATATAAATATAGAAATAAATACATAAATACACACACACATACACACACACACACACATATATATGCAAAGAGGAGACAAAACGATCAAAATGTTAGTTGCACAGACAGCTTCAGAAAAAACAGGATAGAAAAAATCTTTGAAATGCTCAGAAATAATCCCTATAGGTAAAGATCTCTCAAAGAATGCCAAAAAAAAAAAAAAAAAAAAAAAAGCCAGGGGACTAACAATAATCTTACTTTTTTTTAAGATTCTTTTTTTAAAAATGTTTATTTATTTTTGAGAGAGACCAGAGAGACAAAGGCAGAGAGAGAGAGAGGGAGACACAGAATCTGAAGCAGGCTCCAGGCTCTGAGCCGTCAGCACGGAGCTCGATGCGGGGCTGGAACCCAGGAACCGTGAGATCGTGACCTGAGCCGAAGTCGGACGCTTAACCGACTGAGCCACCCAGGCGCCCCTCCAATTCTTACCTCCTTATTATGAAACTCTAGGGAGCCTCTTAACCTCTCTCCAACCCAGCATTATTGTGCCGACTGATGAGGCCACACTTAAGAAGCGTAAAATGTAAGAAAATCTTAATTTGATGATTATTAACATCACGCTGAAATATTTCTGCTCAACGTGTCATTATTTCTCAAACACACTTATAAACGGTGTTGGGGGAAAAGTAAATAGATAGAAAGCAAATGTTAGCGACTAGTGAATCCAGGTTGGGGCTCAGCGATATCCGTGGTGCTGTTCTCTCAACATTTCTGTAGATCTGACTTTTCTCAAAGTGCAGAAAAAACAAAAAAACAAATAAGATGTTACAGCTGCCTCTCCCGGACTCCTTTGTGTGAACATAGACAAGCTTCTTACTCTAAGCCTCTTTTTTTTTTTTTTTTTTATGTTTCTTTATTTTTGAGAGACAGAGACAGAGCATGGGGGGGGGCAGAAAGAGAGAGGGACACACAGAATCGGCAATGCCAGCCCCCCCTTCCTGAGGGCAGCAAGTTTTCTTTCACCTTTGCATTTTGCAAGAGCGACTTTTCCATTTTTGAGACATGTTTGCACGCCCGGGAGATTGTTCTAGGGAGTCTAAGGCCTCTTGTCTGAAGTCTAGAAATGCCTTTGGGGTCTGGGAAACGTCATTCGGGGTGGACGCCCTGGAAAAGATGTTTTCCAATTTTCCGAGTCACGGCTGAATCTGTTGAGACGTGAGGGTGCGTGTTCTTGGTGGTGGTGAATTCCTCATGACATCATCAGCTGCCCGTAAGTTTGACATTGAGCAGACACCCTGAGATTTCCATCGGGGGTCACGTGACGGTTGCTCCTGCGGGAAGCTAAGGGGGGACTGTCACCGGCCCACGGAAGCCCTTCCGAGGGGGAGCTGATCACCGGGTGGGGTGCCCTTGAGACACAAATTATAGAGCCGCCCTGGGCTGCTCGGTTCGTGTGCTTTCTCAAGGACAGACGTGCATTTTTGCACAGGACCGCATCGAAACGCATCCACCACCCTCGGACCTGGAAAAGGAAATCGAACTTTCTCCAAGGCTGGGATAAATTCCTTGTCAAGCAGCCACTTAATCGTTGGCTGCGGTTTCTCCTCTAATGATTTTTAGATTGTATTTACCCGGATATTCGGGGACTTGGAGAAAGTCCAGGAGAGCTGTCTCTGGGGGTGGGACAGCCTCCTGCGAGCAGTTCCCCCACACCCCTGCAGAGTCACTGTGCATCAGTCAACGGACGCAAGCCCCAGGCTGAGCGAACAGAGCACAGCAGGTGTGGGACACAATGTCTTCGTCGTATGTGGACCTACTGCCCAACCGCCAGGTTGGCCGTGTTCCTGCTTCGGTCCATGGGTGATCTTTTTAAATCCTCTCTTTAAAGAAAATTATCTTCATTTCCCTCCCCCCGCCCTTCAATTTCACTGACGGTCCTTTTCATCTTGTTTTGACCCATCGTTTCTTGCTTTATAACGACCTTTAACAATCTTCTTTCTGAAAATGCAAAGCAGTTTCTCCCTTGACATTTCCAGACTTAAAAATGGACAAGCCCTCCTCTTCCCGCTTCTTTTCTTTTAGTGTTCTGTCTTCTTCTGTGAGGGTAAAGCATATTTTCGTGGGCCCACCCCCATCTCTGTTGATTTTTCAATGAGGAGAGTTCACATTTGCCCATGTGTGCCCAGAAACGGTATTCACACGTGAAACCTTTTCTTTTTAAAATTTTTTTTTAATGTTTATTTATTTTTGAGAGAGAAAGAGACAGAGTGCCAGTGGGGGAGGGGCAGAGAGAGAGGGAGACACGGAATCCGAAGCAGGTTCCAGGCTCTGAACTGTCAGCACAGAGCCCGAGGCGGGGCCTGAACTCATAAACCGTGAAATCACGACCTGAGCTGAAGTCAGACGCTTAACGGACTGAGCCACCCAGGCGCCCCTATTTTTGAGAGACGGAGAGAGAGAGAGAGAGAGAGAGAGAATGAGCAGGGGCGGGGGACAGAGAAAGGGAGACACAGAATCTGAAGCAGGCTCCAGCTTCTGAGCTGTGAGCACAGAGCCTGACGCGGGGCTGGAACTCTCGATCCGTGAGATCATGACCTGAGCTGAGGTCGACCTTAATCGACCTTAATCGACCGAGCAGCCCCCCCACCTCTCCCCGCCAGGGGCTCCAAATCGTCTTGTGACTTAAATCTCACTGTGAAAGTGTGGCTGGAATGGTTCGAGCTTAGCGATTCTGTACGAACAAGTGTCATGACCCTTAGTACCGCGATCATTAACCTTATCGTAACTTCAGCATCAAAGTGTGATTAGAGTGGTTTCAGAACTGTTCATTTCATGATAACTGACCTGATTCGTGTAAAGAATTTGCAAAGGAGGTATACTGCAAGGCTATTTCTTTTTCTTTTTTTTTGCAAGGCTATTTCTTAACTGCACGATAGACACGCTCTGTGTGCTCTGTAACATTGCCGCAAATACAAATAGAACTTCAAAAATGCCTTCCTTCTTCCTGAGGAGCCACAACAAGCTTGAGCAGTGGCCGATCGCCCGTACGGCATCTAACTGTGTGCATTCACCGCAGTCGGCTGTGGGTGGGGGAAGAAGCCTGCCAAGGCCCAGAGATCCAGGGATTCCTTCCCAGAGCTCACGGGGAAGCAGGCTGATCGTTGAACCGGGCGGTGCCGTGGAATTGAACGTGCGGGCCCAGCCCAACTGCAGGAGAGAAGAAATTCGTTAAACGGTACTTTTCCCGGGGTTAAAAAAGGAAGACAAACCGTCGCTGATTATGATAGCGTCTTATTACGTTTCTACACTGCTAATTTGGAAACTGTGATAATGCGGACTACGTGACCGAGGAGACAGAGGTGCCATTAGGTGCCGTCCCTTGGAGATTTTTCCTGTTGGGTGCGCTCTCACAGGATACAAGGCCTCTCGCTGACGTGAGCTTGTATCTCACCTCGGTGCCCCCTGTGCCATCCGCTTGAACGCTGTCCCGATTCCCTTCCAGAGCAAGGCGCAGGGAGTAGGAATAACGCCCAGCGTCAGGAAACCACCTGGGCGGTTGCAAAGCAGAGAGAAAAGCTTCACGAGGACGTGGACAGGGAAACGGCAGGGACTGATTGCCGAAGGGTGTCTGTCCGTGCGGCACGCATCGGGCCCGGGAAGGCTAACAGACTCCGGAACGGAGAGCCGAGCGCGTGTGACCGAGAACAGCACCGTGGGAGGATTTGACGACGACACCCAGCGCTCCAAAGAATGACGTGTCTGGGCGGCCGTGGTTGAAGACGGACCCTGCAAACGTCGCCTGCCTGGTGGCTCCACTCGGCCCTTCAGACAGGGCCGGTCGTTCCTTGTTGGTTTCGCCACACGATGAAACACAATCCTGTAAACAAATTAATTTCCCCCAGGACTTTTGAGAGCATCCTAACTGCATTATCGTTTTTCTGCATAAAGGAAGCTTAGCACAAGAACAATTACGGAATGGGCTTCAAATGATCTCCAAATGGCTGTGACGTGGAGAAGGCCATCGGCAGAGATGTGGGGATAACACGAACCACGTTTTGCTGGCTAAAATCTGGGATCATTTATTCTGAAAGCTGTGCTGACCCTTTCCTGTTCTTCCTCTCTCCTGGCAGAAACCTTTGGCCATCCTCATTTAAAACCTTTCTATTCCTCTCCTGCTGTCCATAGCCTTTCTGCTCTGTCCCCTCCAAGCCAACATAATGTAGAATTCCCGGAGTAGAATTCCCAACTTGACCTATCCCGGGATGAGCTGTCAGGGCAGGGCCAGGGAGTATGAGCAAATGTGCCAGAATGGTATGGAATGAATTAGCACATCCATTCATGTGTTGTTTTTTTAAAAATTATTTTTAATGTTTATTTATTTTTTTAGAGAGGGAGAAAAGAGAGGATGAGCGGGGGAGGGGCAGAGAGAGAGGGAGACACAGAATCTGAAACCGGCTCCAGGCTCCGAGCTGTCGGCACAGAGCCCGACGCGGGTCTCGAACTCACCGACTGTGAGATCGTGACCCGAGTGGAAGTCGGACGCTTAACCGACTGAGCCACCCAGGTGCCCCTCATGTGTTTGCTCATCTGTCATTAAACAAATCCGTTTTTAAACAAAAACCAAAAGTAAATTTGTGAAGAATTGATAAGACAAAGGGCTTTGGGCTATGGGCGGTAAATGCTGAAGAAGTGACATGGTTCGTTGTCTTATCTGGGGCCAAAGGGGGTGCAAAGTGTCCTTCCTGCACCTGCTGTTTCTCAAGTAACTGTAATTCAAAAACAATCCGTAAGCCCAGAGTGGCATATTTCGGAGTGACGGGTCCTGAACCCCTTCAGCTACGTGGATGCTTGGAGCTATGGAAGGGTAGAGGAGAGGAAGGGAACGTTGCCTGGTCTGGGCCCCGGAAGGTAAATCGCTATTCCGAAAGCACGGTGGAGGCTGGGTGAGGGGCACGGGTCAGCCATTCGAGACCAAAAGCTATCATGGCCTCTGGGGACCGGTGGGAGCCACCACTCCAGTCACTCAGGCCCGGAAGCACGGCCCCATCAGTCTGTTCATTTATTTTCCGGCCTCACCTGCAGGGCACGGTTGTTAAATATGAGGCCAGTGGTCACGAGGGTGTGGATGTTTAAGCCCCAGCCCCAGAGAAGACACAGATGCAAGGGACAGGAACCCAAGGCATAGGCCCTGGCGACCCGCAGAACCCAATAAGCTTCCATCCCAGTGCGTCCCCGGGACCCACAGATGCGCTGGATAAAGGCCAAGGGAAGCTACTAAGCTCCACTCACTCATCAATTAAGCACAGCCTCATGCCTCTGATAATTCATCCACCGATCAGGACTTATGACATCCACAACGTGCCAGCCCCTTGGCTGGTCCCTGGGGACACAAGGGTGAATGGGACACCATCCCAGCCATCCGGTATTGGGGTCTTCGGAGACCCTTGTGTCGGTCTATGTCACCGCTCTGGTCCACTATGACCCATGAGACTGTATTGTCTTGCCACGCTCCCGAGAAAACGTCCCCGACCCCCCCCCCCCCCCATTCCTCATTCTATTTTTCAGTCTGCCATTCAAGGACTTGTGACATCTGTCCCCTCTGAGCCTCATCATCTGTCTCCTCCGTCTATGCAGGTGGAACGTCATTCCAAACCACCTGCCTCTTCGCTGCCACCTCACTCCCCACTTGAGAAGATTCTCTTCCCTTCTGCTTGCTCATCTGCGTCTGTCATGCTTCCCGAGAGGCCCCTACAACCACAGAGGAGCCCTCATCGTCCTCCTCTGCGTGCGTCTCTCTGGCGGAGCCCATGTCTCCCTGTCTCCTCCCTTCGCTTCTCTTCCTCCAACGGCCTCGTTTCTCTCCACGGCTGCACTTGCTCCGTCCATCCACCCTAGCACCCCAGTGCTACCAACCACCCCTCCCTTCCCCACCTCACCTATTTGGAAGTTTCCCGGAATCGCAGGAGAGTTGCTCTAGACATAGGCCCCTTGATGAGGCATCTCTAGGTGCTATTGTCACAATGGGGAGAGGGGAAGAAGGGCAAAGTCTTTGGCTTCTTCCAGAGGTTGGTTTTGAAGTTGCGATGGAATGAGAGAGTTAGAAGAGTTTGAGTTTCCTTGATATTAAACATACGCGCTCCCCTTCCCGTGGCTTATCCATCTACATGCGGATACCCGGAAGTGATCTCACATTTAGTAAACACACCCTTCCTTTCTCTCCTCGCTCCTCTAGTCCTCCCAGTAGGTTCAGAGAATCTTCCAGCCAGAAGGGATCGCAGCGCTCTTTACTTCAATTCCTCTAATGGTATTTGAATATCAGCACATTCACACCCCTACATGACCGTGTGGCTCCCGCCTGAACACCTTCAGCCAGAAGCTAAAAGATTATTCTCTCCTGAAGTAGTCCACTTATTCTTGGATTGTCCCCACCATTAATGGGTCGTCTTCTTTATATGGATCTGAAACTATTGTTCTGAAATTTCTTTTTTTTTTTTTTAATTTTTTTTAACATTTATTTATTTTTGAGACAGAGAGAGAGCATGAACAGGGGAGGGTCAGAGAAAGAGGGAGACACAGAATCTGAAACAGGCTCCAGGCTCTGAGCTGTCAGCACAGAGCCTGACACGGGGCTCGAACCCACGGGCCGTGAGATCATGACCTGAGCCGAAGTCGGACGCTTAACCGACTGAGCCACCCAGGCGCCCCTGTTCTGAAATTTCTACCCATGCGTATGATTTTTATTTTCTAGAGCCAAAGAACTAATAAATGAGTATAGCAAGGTTGCAAAACACAAGATCATGATAGAAACTCAAATTTTTTTTTTTTTTTTTGCATACTAGCCATGGACATTTGGAGTTTGAAATTAAAGAAATAATGCCATTAACAATAGCACCAAATAATGGAATATTTAGGTACACGTCTATCAAAATATGGACATGATCTGTATGCAAAAAACGTAAACCCTTAATAAAACTCTAAATGAGTGGAGAGATATTTCACACTCATAGATTGGAAGACTCAATATTATGAAGCTGTCAATTCTTATACCCAATTGGCCTGCGGATTCAACAAAATCTCAGGCAAAAAGCTAACAACCTATTTAGTATACATCAATAAGCTCACCCTAAAGTTTATAGAGAAACGCACAAGAACTCGAGTAACCAAGATAACATCGAAGAACAAAATGGGAGGACCCACCCAGCTTCAAGACTTACTATAAAGCTACGGTAATCAAGAGAGCACGGTATTGGCGAAGGGACAGGCATACACGTTGATGGGACAGGAGAGTCCAGAAATAGACCCCCACAGAGAGAGCCAGCTGATTTTTGAACAGAACAGAGGCAAGTCACTGGAGAAAGAAGTCTTTCAACAGAAGGTGCTGGAAGGATTGGATGTTCGTATGTTAAAAAAAATAAATAAATGTAGAAACACATTGTATAGCGTTCACAAAAGTTAACTCAGAAGGGATTATAGACCGGAAAGTGCACTCACAAAAGTTGACTCAGAAGGGATTATAGACGCGGAAGTGAAACGCAATAGTATAAAATTCTAGAAGAAAACAAAGGAGAAAGTGTACACGATCTGGGGTTTGATGATGAGTTTTTAGATACAACACTGGAAGTAGGATCCATGAATGAAAACAGTTGATAAGTTAGACTTTATTAAAATAAAAACTTCTGCTCTGCGGAGGACGCTGTTAAGAGAAGGAAAAGACAAGCCACAGATGGGAGACGATATTTGCAAAACACACATGTGATAAAGGAAGTGTGTCCAAAATGCACAGAAAGCTATTACAAATCAATAGTGAGGGTACAAACAACCCAATTAAAAAATAGGTAAAATATCTGAAGAGACACCTCACTGAAGTCCTGCAGTCTTTCTCCCCAAACTCATTACCCCGGAGTAATCACGAGAAAACACGAGACAGACCCTGGCTGAGGGTCCATTCTACCACATACCTGACCCGAACTGTCCTCGATACTGTCAAAAATCGTAAAAAAACAAGGAATGTCTGAAAAATGGGCACGGCCAAGAGGCGTCTAAAAGGAAATAATGACGAAATGTAATGGGGGATCCTGGATGAGATCCTTGAGCCGAAAAAGGTTGTTAGGTGAAAACTGTGAAGGTCTGAATAATTGTGGACTTTCATTAATAATAAGGTATCAGCATTGGTTCATTAATCGTGACAGATGAGCCATACGGGTGAAGGATATTGACAAGAGGGGAAACCGGGTGTGGGGTATGTGAGAGCTCTGTTCTACCTTCGCAATCTTTCCATCCATCTAAAAAGTATTGTCTCCTGCTTCTTCTACCCGTATGCCATTTCCTTTGCTCAAACTACACACTTACTCCGGTGACACGGAATAATTAATAAAGACAAAAGCTAGCACTTACCGACCACCTCGTGTGTGCTATTTACACTACTAACTACGCAGAGTGTCTCCATTATAACCTTGACAATAACGTCAGACAATAAGAAGGGGACAACCAGGCTCACTCATATCTGGTTTTCCTGGATACGTGGGGAAAACAATATTTTCTAGCACCTTTACGGTGAGGCCAGGTCCCGTGCCCGGTTAAGTAACATGTGTCCTGCGCAGAGCAAGACATTCACCAGTTGGTACAACCCATCCGCATACCTTGTCCCCTTCGGCCATGACCGTGGGGGTCACGGGTTGAGATGGTAGGGCCACAAGAAGGAAGGAAGGAAGCAGGGTCTCTAAGTCAGCACGGAGGAGAGCTTCCTGGAACGTCACTGGAAACGCATCAGCGTCTGATACGGGCCAGACATTCATCTTGATCGTGCTGGACGGAACCTCTTCGATGCGGACTCCATCTTGATCGTGCTGGACGGAACCTCTTCGATGCGGACTCCATCTTGATCGTGCTGGACGGAACCTCTTCGATGCGGACTCCTGTGAGGCTGAGACTTAAACGTATAATACATACCACGTGGCGACAGTGTGATTAGGCAGTCTTTATTGACGGGCTTGATGGTCTCGGTTTTGTAACAAAATCTCCTGAAGAATATTGGCTCAAAGGCTGACGAATCACGGAGGGGTTTACGGCCTTGTTTCACGCCGTTGCGTAAGTCCTTGCGGCGGACCTTTCTGATTCCTTTTGATCCCACCGGCCAGCCGAGAACTTTCACTGACGTTCTCACATATTCTGACCTCTGTCCTTTCCTGCTGCTTAATGATCGTCCTATAAATTGTATAGGAAATGGAGCAAATGCAGTTACTGTGTCTGCCGGCCCTGATGCAGATAAATGTGGAAGTCTCGCCCAGTGTCTCCCCAGGGCAACCCTCAGCCCTCCGCCTGGGTCTTACCGAGAACAGAAAGAATGAACCATCAATCACAGCTCGGCCTGGCTCTAGTGATAGCCTCACCTCCTGGAGAACAGGGATCACGGCAAAGCCATTTCAAATGGACGTGACCAGTCAACACAAACCGAGCTCCTTTGGGAACGGAGCTTTTATAAATTTCTATCAGCGTGCCGATTTCCCAGTGAGTAACCCATTGGCTCTCCAGGCCAGGGCAGCCCTTTCAATATAACCTCCCTCGTCTCTGTGTCTCAGGAGACCTAGTCTCCAGCCAAGATCTCCCCACAACCGTGGGGCTGTGACCAGGCATATTGGGAGGGCTAGTTACGTGGGCCAGTCAGAGATTTGTCTGCGTGAGCAACGAAATGCTTCCGTGGTTTGGAACAGGGGGCTGGTCCTTCAGAATGGTATCTCCAACCTAGTCTTTAATTCCACAGCATGTAGAAATTGACCCCTCTCAAGAGAAGAGTTGAAACAAAGCATAAGTGAATGTCCTCCTTTGTTCTTTACGGGTTTTGTCTGGTAATAGAATAAAAGCAATTTCTTTCTTTGACCTAGCTCGTGACAAAATGCAGGGGGAGGAAGCATCCTCCCCGTCACCTTCACTCTTGACACGGTAGGAACAGGAACTTTCTCACCCTGCCCGGATGGACTCACAGAGGTGTTCTAACCTATGTTTGGACATTGAGGTCAGTGACGGCTAGCCCAGCGAGGGGCGCCCTCCAGAGATCCCAGGGCCAGGAGGCCACCAGGAAAATGGTAGATGACAGCTTTTGCAAAGTCCAAGGATTCCAGTTCCTTAAGCCAGAAAGCAGCATTTTCTCCATTGTTCTTTCACACCTTGAGGGTTTGTTATGCACGAAGCACCTGTTCCCCAGCCCCATTCCTGGGCCCTGTGATGGCCACACCCTCCTCCGATCTACCAACTCTTCACTCTCGTGAAGGTGGAACTTCACCCCTCCAACAACGAATTGTTGTCACTCTCCTTGTTATTTTAATTGGTAGGTAATAAGGAAGAGGGCTCACCTTTGTCCCCAAGTCCTGGGAGGTAGCCTGGAAAAGCTTGGAATTTTCTGTATGCCAGGAGTGTCTTTGTTCCTCATGGTGAGCCCCTGGGCCCACATTTGACAATTTTTTCTAAGAATAACTCAGATGGGGGTCCTCCAGGCCAAAAAAACCAGCCCCAGCATTACAGTGTTGGGGCTTTGAGCCAGGACATATCAGCCCAATCTCCAGGGAAGAGACAGGGCATGGGGGCTGGAGGTGGGGCTCGATCCCATGGCTCACGATTCAACCGTTCATGCCTACGTGATAAAACTTCAATATACACTCCGGACACCAAAGCTGGGGTGAGCTTTCCTGGTTGGTGATATATTACATAATGTCACACATCCTGACTCCAGGGAGAGAGGACGGCCGAGGCTGTGTGCTGGGACCCTCTAGGACCTCGCTCTCTGTGTCTCTCTCCCACCCTTGACTGGTTCTGACTTGTATCCTTTTGATGTAATAAACCTACAGTTGTAAGCATGTTGTTTTCTCGAGTTCCATGAGACACTGTAGTGAATTACTGAACCTGAGTTGGCGGTGTGATGGCCCAAAGTTGTAGCCAGCTGACTTCTTCACGACTCTGCTGGCCCATAGGAGTCCCGGGCTCCCTCCTATGTGTCTGGAACAGCTGAAAGGTGTTCTGGATCATAGAATGGGGGCTCTCCACATGGTGCGGGTGGGAGGGAGCAAGTTCTCAGAGCACAGACGGATGTTGTCCTGCTCGGACAACTGAAGGGCAGGGCTGGCTGACCTCCGATTCTTCCCTTGAAAGAAAAGAAAGACAAACTGAAAAAGAAGGACAACTGACCTCTGAGATTATGCTAACTCATGATGCCTGTTCCCTCTGGGCTGGAGGTCTTTTCCTATACTTTCTTGTTCGCCTTGTCCTTCTCTGGCTCTCCCCCAGCTCCTGGTATCTCAAGGCGGGAAACATGAACGCGTTCTATCTTACACCGAGACCCGTTGCCCGTCTCGATGCCGCCGAGCGTTTGAATCGAGCAGTTGACCATCTGTTAACTTTTGCCCTCTGGATCTGTGTCGAATGACTGATGTCGCATTGTCTGGCCTCGTAGGTGAAGAAGGTACCTAAGTAGAGAGGAGTCCGGCCTACCAGCGATGAAATGATGTGATCCCAAAGCGTGTGTGAGCGTGTGTGTGTGTGCACACGCGTGTGTGTGATGAGGGAGCGAGCGTGGGGCTAGCTGAGGGCAGAGTGTGGGCTAACAGCACCCCCCCACCCCGCCAGGTGGGACATGTATGATATTCCTTGGACACTCCTGGCTGCCCCCAAACGGGAAAGGACTAAAAACACAGAGTCAAACTGACAAGAGTCTCCACCAGGCTACCAGAAAAAGGCAATCCCATCAATAGGCCAAAGTCCAGGAACTCCCTACTGCCTCGATGTCCATGTTTCGCCAGACGATAGCGAGGCCTCCTGTAAGTCTTTAGTACGTCAAAGTCTCTTTGGGACTCCCTCTTGACATTTCCCCCCACCCCGACTCCATAAAACGGTCCCCCCCCCACAAGCCCAGTGCAGCTCTTTCTGCCCACCGGTCCTGTCCCCGTGCTTTAATAAAACACCTTTTTGCACCAAAGATGTCTTCAAGAGTTCTTTCTTGGCTGGCAGCTCCAGACCCCACGAACCCCCCATCCCCCCAAAACTTCATCATGTGTGCGCATAGGATGCACACAGCCCCATCTTTCTTTCGAGGCTCTGGCACTGGGGGATGATACGGGACTCGTTCGAGGCCACACCGAGAAGACACCCCCCGCCATCTTGGAGTTGGAGAGGTTTACCTCGGGATGCTGAGTCTAGAATTTTCCCCTTCCCATTTACAATCCCTGACTGGGAAGGATCTTTCCCTGTGACACAGTCAGGTGGTCCGGGGCCTTGCCCTACACAGGGGTGTGCCTGGACTTCGCAGTGGTGGCCTTGAAGGGATCCCATCCTGGAGACCCTGTCTTCAAGGCCAGAGGGAAAGGCGTGCCCCCCACGCCCTCCCCACATGCTGGCGCTCCCATTCAGCCTACCCGCCCCCCCCGTCCCACCCAGGGTATGTCCCGAGGACCCGAGCCGGTGTGGGAGACTGAATGGCCGGCGTTGCCCGAGTCGGGGTTCCTGCAGATGCTGTCTGAGCTCCCGAGGAAGGCTGGGTCTGCCTGGTCCTCTGCTGCGGGGCCCCCCTCACGAGCGCTTCACCTTCCAGCTGTTCGTTTCCTCCAGCTCAGCAGAAGAATCTCTCCGTCCCGTCCGCTGACCACGGATTCTGTGACCTCTCTGGGACGCAGGTCAACGGCCTTACAGACAGGGCCAGAGGCTGGTAGAAATGATTGGAGGTATTTCATTCTGAAAGGCGGAGTCCAGAAATTCCAGGACTAGGGTAAAGTCTCCACCTTGTGGCTGGATTCAGTTCTGCAATGAACTCTTCCTCTCCCCGTGACCCTGAGTCCCCGTAGACCCCCCCCCCCCCCCCCAACGCCTTCTTCGCTTCAAACCAGGTCTGTTTCCTTCGCGGCCATTCGGAGGGGGTTTCAACTTGACAATGAACTGCGCAAAGGTATTCCTTTGTTCCGTTCCTGGAGAGAGGGCCCCCGCGTGCTGGGGAGTGAAGGTTTGTTGGTGGACAAGGCACGGTGCCTGCCTGGGAGGAGGTCACCGGGGAGCGGGGCAGGCAGGCGGACAGGTACGTGCACGTTCGAGACCCTTCTGCAGACACCTGTGCCGTGGGATCCCGGGGGAGAGCCAGGGGTCAGGTGGGCGCTCTAGAGCGGACGGTCTCTGAGCTGACACTTGAAGCAGGTGCAGAAGTTGCCTTGGGGAAGGAGAAGGGAAGAGCGGGGAGGGCAGAGGAGGAGGTGGCTGATCATTAAAAGGATTTGAAAAGGTGCAGATCTTAGATCACAGAGGAAGTTACCACCCGGAGCTTGGATTTTGTCCTGGGGTCACCTGAAGCATTGAAGCAACGAGTGAGAGGGACTAGAAAGGGGGGTTGGAAGGTCACAGTGGCTGCAGGGACAGGGGGCGGGAGGCTGAAGAAAAGTGCGCAGAGGGGCTTAGGTCCAGGATGTGAGGGGGCCCCGGGTGTAATCATCATAGCGGTGGCTCTCGTGGAACAGAGATTTTATGAAGTCACTGGGATTATGACGGTCTTAAGGGACCGGGAGTTTGGGTGGTGGGAGGGTGGCTCTTGTGGATGTGGAAGCCGGCAATCACAGGCACATTAGCTTCCTACCGCTGTGTGACAAATGACCGCAAACCCAGTGGGTGTCAGCCACGGTGCCAGCTGGCAGTGGTCTCCCCTGGGGATCTTGGGGCCCTTTATATTTATGCATCTATTTAATTATTTCTTTTCTTGGGGGGTCGCCTTTCCGGCTCTCGTGGTTTCCGGCAGAATCCTATTCCTGGCAGTCGGAGGACGGAGGGGCTCAGCTCCCGGCGGCCACCTGGGCAGTCCCCTGCCGGGTGGCCCCCTCCCCAGGCAGTTTCTGCGAGGTCAGCGGGCCACTCTCTCCCTCGAGTCTGCTGGGATGGGGGCTTACACGGTGCGATGCGATCCGGGGTGTGGCCACCTGGGCCTCGTTGCCCTGTAACGACACATGCCCACAAGGTCTGTCCACACTCAGGGCCAGGGTCATCCAGGCGTGTGCACCACCAGGCGGGACTCTGGGGGGCCACCCCCGAGTTCTGCTCGCCACAAAGGTCAGGAGGGGGCAGATCCCCAGGTGACGGCTGGGGAGAGGTGGCAGTCACAGGACTCCCTGGACTGTCCGGGGGAACGGCCTCCCCATGTGCCGAGGACCCAAGTCAATCGTGGCGGGGGTGTGGTTTGTATGATTTCTACTTTACTTCCGGGAGAAGTGAGCAAAGCGGCTGGAGGCTGTTCTCTTTTAGGGGCTCCTGGATGTCGTGGCACCGGGATCGCGGGAGAAGTCCCAGTGCTGCTCAGCCCTGTCCCTCCGCCCAGCCGCGCCCATCGACACCTCACCACCGTTCGGGGTGCCCTCCCCCCCCAGCTCAGGTCTGCTGTCTGCCACCTCCCGCCATCTCTCTTTCCAAACAGAAACTAGTCTCCTATATCAGCACCTGTGTCTTTTATGTGGACGTTTTCTGCCCCCACATGTGAAGTGAAGCTTTAAACCACAATGACATTTCTAGCGTCGAAAGCTAGACATCTTAGGGCTTGGGAGCCTCCGAAACGAAAGACTCAGGGTCTTTCTGCCTTTTCCTCTCTGTGGACAGTCAGGTCTCGATGCTCGCTCGTGGGAGCAGCGGCTGGAGACAGGAATACGAGGACCTAGGACGCTCAGGCACCTCATGAAATCGGCTCGTGGCTCCTTGATCTCGACCTCAGATCCCAACGCGGCCCTGTCCACGCAGCGTAACGTCACATCTCCCCGGAGGCCGCCCGGGCCTGCGTCCGTGCCATTGCTCCCTTCCTTGGGTCTGTTTACCCCAACACAGGACTTGCTGTTCCCAGAGAAGACTCTTGTCTCTGCCGCCCGACCCCCCCCCCCCCCCCCCCGATCGGATCCTGTGCCCGCCTGCTGGACTCCTCCGAGGTTAGGCTGTGAGTCTGCTAGAGGGGGCTGCTCTCAGGCCGGGACTCCCCTCTCAGCAGATACCCCAGCAACAGCGTCGAAGGCTAACAAGTCAAGTGATGTCTGAGGGCAACGTCTTAGGTCAGGGCTTCCCAGGTTGTACGTAGTGGTTTATTAACGGTCGTCGGTGTGCGAGGGGAAGTCTTGCAGCACCTCCCGGGGAGTGGCAAATCCATTAGCCCGCAAAACGATCTGAGCCCGATCTATAGGAGAGAAGTCTCTCTACGTGAGTTTAACCCACTGTCTTCCAAACTTTTCCGACCAATTACTTGGAGCGACCCCCTGCCCTATAAAGCAGTCGTCTCTGGAATGTGCTATGTGAAATGCTGTGTTGCACAAATGAACAATTTTTGTTTTTTCAAACTAGACTCCTCCCCCTCCCCTAGAAATTTCACTCCTGTGCTGTGAATCTCTCTCTGTGGAGATAACCCCACGAAGAGGAAAACAAGGCAGGGTTTACCGCGTCCGCCGTCACTGAATCTAGGGAGCAGGTGAGGCCGTGTGGAAGCCGCACACACACACAGAAGAAGCAGAAGGACTGGAGGGATTGGTGAGGCAGCCCCGTGACCGCAGACCGCGGCGCGACGTCCCTCCCGGGAGTCCGTGGGGTCCCCCGAAGGACGAACAGCACGCACCGTCTGTGCAAGCTGCGGGGGCTGCAGGGAGCGGGGTGGTGGCGGGACACAGCCCGGCACTGACTTGCTCTAGAGAAGCAGAGGGAACGGGTTTCAAGGTGGCACCCGGGGACCTTTGGACACAGGATGCAGCCGTGTCCGCACGCCGCAGAGATGAGAGCGATTGTAAGCCTTTGATAAATAAATAGAAGAGCTTGTCCCTCCGCCACTCCTGGACTCTCTCTCTCTTTGTCTCTCTCTCAAAGTAAATAAATAAACATTAAAAAACTATGGAAGAGGGGCGCCTGGGTGGCTCAGTCGGTTAAGCGTCCGACTTCGGCTCAGGTCACGATCTCACTGTCCGTGGGTTCGAGCCCCACGTCGGGCTCTGTGCTGACCGCTCAGAGCCCGGAGCCTGCTTCAGATTCTGTGTCTCCCTCTCTCTCTGACCCTCCCCCATTCATGCTCTGTCTCTCTCTGTCTCTCAAAAATAAATAAATGTTAAAAGAAAAAAGAAAAGAAGTATACTTGTCACCTGTTCTGTAAAAGTTGGAGCAAAAGGGATTAACTTAAGGCGTAAATTCAAATCTTAATCTCAAGTAGGTAATGACATCACTTAATTGTTCAAAATCAGGCACCCGGCCGGCCCAGTCAGGAGAGCATGTGACTCTTGGCCCAGTCAGGAGAGCATGTGACTCTTGACCTCAGGGTTGTGAGTTCAAGCCCCACATGGGGCGTAGAGATTACTTCCAAGAAAAAAAAAAAAGTTCAAGAGCAACCCAGAGACGTAATATTATAAGTTAAAGTGGGGTTGTAGGACAGGCAAGGGAAAAAGAAACTGGCGAATTTATCACTGTTTATGGTGATACTGTGTAAAGAAATCAAGAAGTAGGAGTATTAAATGTCGTCACGTTGATAACCAGGAGAGTTCACGCACAAGCCATTGCAGATATCAGGAAAGAGCACACAAGTACACACACACACACACACACACACACACAGACACACACCCCATGTTAGAGGCTTTTAAAATTACTGAACAGAAACTGTACCATCAAATAACACGACAGAACTCAGACGAAATGTGCCATAAATATGTGAATGGGCTTAACTAACTTATAAGGAGAAAAACACTTACGTCAGGTCGAGAGCAAAGGTGGCTGTCACGCTCGTGAGAGATGGACAAGTTGAAGCAGAGAGATGGGCACACACCCCCGAGGCAAATCCAGACAAAACCCAATAGGAGCTGCGGTCAAGGTCACCTGACAAGGTGGCCGTCAGCCGTGAGACCTTCCACGAGGCCACAGGCATGAAACGTGCACACTTGACAGGGGACCGAATCGCCCACGTGATGCCGTGAACCTGGCACAGCCCCGCGCCTGCCGTCCGGACAGCTTTCCCAACAGACTCTTCACTGCGAGCAGAGTGGTCCCACCAAGTGACAAGTCATGTTCGTTGTGACATACGGTCCTGCTGAGAGAACAGACAAGTGACACCGGTCCCAGGAGAAAGGAAAAAGAGGCTCAGGGGAGTGGTAAAATGCGGCAGTCCTGGGGCCAAGGGCTGAGGCAGTTGGTTTTAGCCTTTCCTAGAAAATGAGGTCAACACTTGGAAAGTTTACTAAATTGCGTCCGGATGATTGATTTAGAATAGAAAAAGTGGGGAACTGAGATATTAAGACTAACGTAAATCATACCCGATATTAAGACTAACATAAATCATACCCAAGGGAGGGACAGTGAGGGAAACGGTGTTGTCCCGTCATTTTTTGCACAAGACTTAAATAGCGTACCGTGAGGACGCGGCATAAATTATTCCACACATAGATGAGCTCTGCCGTTCGACTATTTCGTTTTTTTTGTTTTTTTCTTTTTTGCTACTCTAAACATCCTGCTGAGGACACCCTTACAGCTAAAGTCAGATGCTACAGACATTCATGATTTAGGATAAACTCTTAAAGGGGAGATCGCTGAGTCAGCCGGAAGCATATTTTACAGAGACTCACGATGGAGTTGCAAATTATCCTCGGAACAGACTGCTCCAATTCGCCCCTCGGGAAGGATGTCACGAGAGTGAACGTTTATCTCCCGAACACCAGGCAGCTCTCTGCATCTTGGACAATTAGGTGACAAACACAATCACGGTGTGATTGAAATTCACATTTGTTTATTAGTAGGTAAACATACAACCTCTTCTATGTTCATCAGCCAATTATGTTTCTTCATTTTGTATTTCCTTCCTTATCCGGGCAACTTGCTTTTATTTTCTGTGCTGTTGGCTCTTGGGGGCAGGATAGAAGCATTAAGTTTCAGGTGCACGGAGATCTCCGGGCCCGCGGCTCACCTCGCTGTGCAAAGAGAATCCTCACTGGCAAAGCCTGCCTCCCCTCCCCGTGGGCCCGGGGTCTAGACTCTCCTGCTGCGGAAGCAAACGGTGTATGAAGGACTGAGCTTGGACAATCTGTGTCAGGAAGGTAGTGGGTGGGGAAAGAAGCAGAGATCTGAGTATGGTCTGGTTAAAAAAAAAAAAAAAATCAAAGAGGGGCGCCTGGGTGGCTCAGTCGGTTAAGCGTCCGACTTCGGCTCAGGTCGTGATCTCACGGTCCGTGAGTTCGCGCCCTGCGTCGGGCTCTGTGCTGACGGCTCGGAGCCTGGAGCCTGTTTCCGATTCTGTGCCTCCCTCTCTCTCTGCCCCTCCCCTGCTCATGCTCTGTCTCGCTGTCTCAAAAATAAATAAACATTAAAAACAATCAAGGAATGGGGGGGGTACGTATCAGTCTCCCATGGCTGCTGTAACATACGACCGTATCTGTTCTCTTATGGTTCCGCATGTCGGAAGTCCACGGTCGGTTCTCCGAGCCCCAGTGAAGGTGCTGGTGGGGCCACACTCCACCCGGAGGCCCCCGGGGGAGGGCCCTTCCTTACCCTTTCCGGCTTCCAGAGCTCAGTTCCTCGCATTCGCCCACTCCTGTCCCCGTCCTCCACCTTCAGAGCCAGCAGGGTGGCACCCGGCTCCGGTCCACAGACTGCGTTGTTCTTCTGTGTCAAATCCCCCGCTGCCTCACTTTACCCTTGTGGTTCCATCGGGCTCCCCCTGTGAAAAACCGGGAGAATCTTCGCATCTCAAGATCCTTAACGTAATCATACCAGCAAAATCCATTTTCCATAGAAGGGCGAGGGGCTTGCCATCCACAGCTCCAGGGATTAGGATCTGGATATTCTGTGACTATCACACAGCTCACTCCAGAGAGGACACAAAGGGGATTTGAGAAAAGTGTCACCAGGGGCATAGTGGACACCGTCACGGATCTGCCCAGCATTTATTCCTCCACTGCCATGACGGGATAGCAGCAGAGACGTGGGACTTTCCTCCAGGACCGGGGCTGGGCCCTCCCTGGTCTAAGTCCATTGCTGTTACCACCCACCCCCCGATTTTAGTGACGTGTTCAGGGAGGGTCACTTGAACTGACTCATAATCCAGACCAGCTCAGGGCCTACAATTCTATCTCCACACTTGCAGAAAGAGGGTCGCTCTCTCCTGGACCTCGTCAGCTCTTCTGGGGGGGGGTGTGGAATTGGTGGGGGGGAGAAGCCCAAGGGATTGTAGACGTCTTTCCATTGCAAACCTCGTGGCACTATTCGGCTTCTTTTTGAAGTTTGTCTGTTTATTTATTTAGAATCCCAATCAGGCTCCACACTGTCGACACAGAACCCAACGCAGGGCTCAATTTCACGAGCCGTGAGACCGTGACCCGAGCCGAAATCAAAAGTCGGTGCTTAACCGACTGAGCCACCCGGGTGCCCCAACTATTTGACTTTTCAAAGCATGTGCGTGAATTACTTGGAGAGTTTTTTAAAACCGAAGTGGAAAAGATGATCTGATTTAAAAGATACAGCTAACAAAAGAAGTGTCACGCCGGAGTACGGACTATTTGTTCTTCGGAATATCCTTAGTTTTAGTATTCTTATTTTTTATTTAACTTCAAAGTGCATTGCCTCGAAAGTATGTGGACTCCAACAAATATTTTTTTCGATGGAATACTCTGAGGACATCATTGTGGGAAAGTGTAGGCCATCCTTGTTTTTTGTTTTTTGTTTTTTTTTTCTGCTCATTTTGGATGCTTTCCGGCTCTGTTTAGCTATAGTTCAGGCTTCTTATAAAGCAAGTGGGAAAGTTACGCTTGACAAAACTGTGTTTTTCTTGGGTGACTCTGGTTGGAGATCTCCGGTGATTATTTGTGGCATAACATTCTTTGTTGGACACTTTCTAGCACTAATGGGAGCGACTTCTATTCACTCCAGCCTCCTCGTAAGGGCCCGAGGACGTCCTCGCTGGACTTGTGTTTTTCAGAAACTGCTATGACGTCATGGGCTCCAACCCAGAATCTCTTGGGGACCAGCTTCATCCAATCGCCTTCAGACCATCACCTGTCACGTTCCATTTCCCCGGCTTTGACCTTGGAGCTGTCTGCGTCTGAGGGACAATCCTCTGTGTTCCTCGTTATCCTGAAAAACAAATCTCTCTCCTAGTTCTTGCTGTCTTGTCTCCCGGTTCCGTCACTGTGGAGTGACAGATTGTTCCTGAGGAGGACAGTGGTGTCTCCACCTGTCAGCTCGTCTCTCTCCAGGGACACCAGTGGTCCGAGGTAAACAGTGCTCACAGCTGTGTACCGTGAAGGAACAAACTTTAAAACTCAGAAAGCGTTTTAGAGATTGGCGAGTCCAGCATCTGACCGAGCGAGGAACCACCTGGCAGGAAACCCCTGACATGTCGCCGTCCTGGATCGAAGTATTTCCAGTTACAGGAAAGTCAGGACTGAAATGTACAGAATCAGATTCTTAGGATCAAAGATCTTAGAAATGATGGAAGGGAGTGTTTCTCAAGGGGAGACCAGTGGTCACTTGCATCAGAGTCGTTGGGGATGTTTGTTTAAGACTGTGAAACCAGGGCGTGCCTGGGTGGCTCAGTCGGTTGAGCGTCCGACTCTGACTCAGCTCATGAGCTCACGGTTCGTGGGTTCGAGCCCCGCGTTGGGCTCCGTGCTGACAGCTCGGAGCCTGGAGCCTGCTTTGGATTCTGTGTCTCCCTCTCTCTCTGCCTCTCAAAAATACAGAAAAAAAAAAAGACTCTGAAACTGGGGCCCTCTACTCATTGAACCCCACTCTGCAAGGATGAAGTCCGTGCCCGGGCCAGAAGAGATGATTCTTAACTTCGCTGAAATTTGAGATCAGTTGTGCTGCACTGACTGCCCCCCCCATCTGGTTCTCCAACCACCTTGACATGTATGCATGGGATGGCTTCTCCCCAGAAAAAGGCACATATGCACCCCCCCCCCCCCATCTCCCCCCTGGACGGAAGGTACGTCTTTGTCACAGTGCAGGAGGCTGGGAGTCCCGGATCAAGGCCCCCGCAGATGCAGCATGGAAGTTTCTCTTCCCGGCTTCTCCTGCTGTGTCCTCATGTGGTGCGGCAAGGGCCTCACCATGGGTCTCCACCCTCATGACCTCGGCTAAGCCCAATGACCTTCTGAAGGCCCCACCTCCAAATACCGTCGCATTGGAGATTAGGGTTCGACATACGCATTTCTGGGGGAGCGTAAACATTCAGTTCCTAACAGTGCACCCCCCCGACCCCCCAACCCTCAAATTATGTCACTTTTACCTGCAAAATACATCCCTTCTGCCTTCAGTAGCCCCAAAGTCTTAACTCCAGCATGTACCCTCGTGTCTAAAGCCCAGAGGCTCATTTAAATATCATTTACGTCCGATCCAGGTGAGACTCGAGGTCTGACTCATCCTGAGGCCGAATTCCTCCCCCCTTCACCTCCCAACCCTTGCTGCTAACCTGTGACGTCATCGAGGGTTTCATGCTTCTGAAATGCAAAGCTGGAACAGTCGTGGATGGTCCCATTCCGAAGACTGAAACCCTCAAAGATGCACCCAAGGCCCTGGGTGGCCCCCCACATGGATCCAGGGCACCCCATGCCTAGGGCTTTGGTCAGAGGCTGGCTGGCTTGTTAAAGCTGAGGCCGTGGCCGGGGTATCTCCGAACTGTCCTCATGGTCATTCTTCCCCTCGTCTTGAGTAACGCATGTTCGAAGCCTGCCTCCACCCCGCCCCGCTCTATCTCCGAGTCCCGGCTGGCAGTGTTTCTGCCGCTGCAATCCCGACTCTATTCCTGGGTCCCACTGACATGACTGCTTAGCATGATAAGCAGTGATAAACCAATCGTACTCCCGTGTGTTTCATAAATTTGAAATGTAACATTAGTCATAACCTACACATTCCATTGCATTCCTAATGACTGCATGTTTTAATTTTCTTGACTTTATTTATTCATATTGAGAGAGAGCCAGCAAGCAGGGGAGGGGCAGAGAGAGCCCAGCACTCAGCGCAGAGCCCGGTGCCGGGCTCAGACTCACCAACCTCGAGATCATGACCTGAGCTGAAGTCGGACGCTTAACCGGCTGAGCCACCCGGGCGCCCCCGCTAACTGTTGTGTTTTAAATGTCGTTCCAGTGCTCAGAGAGTGGCACTGATGAGTGTCCCGGCCGTCACTCAGCTAGAGAGTGCCATGTTTCCCCCGTGATTTGTATTTAATTAGTTCTGAGTCCAACTGTGGTTTTAAGTCACTCTGTCGAAACTAATCTCTAGCGACTGAACTCAGAGGTCAGGAGGCCTTGAGGGCGGAGGGGCTGCCCCGGAGCTGCTAAGAGAAGGAGGAACACGCCTACCTCATTGCTCAGTGTCTGTAGGAACAGGTCCCAGGAAGAGAAGGGACCCTGCGGAGTCACCGGCTGGGGGTTTTTGCTCTTCTGCTCTGGGCCATATGGGAAATGCTCGAAGAGCCTCTTTCAGAGATGTGGATTTTCAATGTCTATGCAGGGGCGGGGGCAGTGGGAAACTCAATCCGTGGCTAAGACATCTGCGTAGGCAGGGACTAGTGTCTCTGTGCCATCTGTGGCCACGAGGCAGGGAAAAGCGAGGAGAGAGACAGCACATAGAGGGGCTTCAGCCGGAACCCTCCGCCCTGTCCCCTGAATCGAGTGCGGCGGGATGAGTGGGTTCCTGCATCTCACGGAAGGGCGTCAGGCGTGAGTCACTCTGATGGCACCTCCCCAAGGAGAGGGCTGTCAGTCCGGCGGGAGGAGCCGTGGGCTCACCAGAGAACACAAGGACAAGGGGATCCCTCTGCAGGCAGGAGCTGGGGAGGGGGCTCCCTGGAGGGTTGAGCTGGGCTCACTCTCCCAAGGAAACACAGGGCGAATGGGGAAGCCGCCTACAGGGTCCCCTACGGCACACACCTGTGCTTCACCAGGTCGCCCGCCTCCTACCCAGGGCACGTTTGCTGCCGGGATGTGCGGGAAAGCCAATGAAAGAAGCACATCTTCGTACTTTTTCTCTAATGCCTCTCTCCTGCCAGAAGGAGGGAGCAGAGAGGAGAGGGGAGAAGGGCTCGGGAGAGGGGCATCCTGTTCACGCGTGGCTCGGAGGCCTGGCTAGTTCTGGGGAGCGGCGGGCGCCAAAGGAGATCCCCTAACCGATCGAGGTCTACCATGAATGGGACAGGGTGCCCTCTCCCGTGTCACTTGGCTACCAGACAGGGAGCAAAAGCTATGGGGCTTGCCCAAACCGTCTTTAAGTGATGGAAAGGAGAGACACAACTTGCCAGTTTGAAAGCAAAGACTAGAGAAGAACAGGATCCCTCCCCCGCTGCGTTGGGTTCAGATCAGACTGCTCCAGAAACCCGGTTATGCCTGTCTGGAAGCGCGTTTCAGTGTAACAGTCAACATCTTAAGTGGCTTGAACTGATCACCGAAACGCCAAAAGGATCACGATTTGTAATGCTGAGAAGGTGATATAAGAGTTTATCCAGATGCAATTATGGGGCACACAACTTGATCGTAAAGGGCTTAATTTTCTCAAAGTCATCATCTCCTTTCCTCGCGGAAGACAGGATCTCACACTGGGTATGTTTTCAAACCACGTCTGTGGGCCGCACCGACTGTGAAGGAGCTCTTCTTGGATCCGGGGGTAACTGGAGACCATTTGCCTCTGATGTTGATGATGATGATGACAACAATGCCCAGCGTGCGTGTTCTTCACCACGCTGCGTCCCATTACCTCTCCGATGGCAGCGTGCTGGGGACCATGACCCTTTCTTCCCTGTCTCCCACACGTGGAGATTCTGGCCCCTCCTGTGCGTGTCCAGAAAGCTCTCTTGGTGCGTCTATGACCATGACCAAATTCTCCATACTAAACCCGGATCATGCATGTGCTTGGAAAGTGTCCCCAGTTAGATTGGAAAGCACGAGAGCAATTCTCCTCACGAGGGCCAGGTCTCGTCCGCCGCCCAGCACCCCACTCATCGAGGGCCCGTGGGTTGAAATATCTAGAACCGCATCGGCACGATCACCAGTGGCCCCTGCGACTTCCGGGAGTTTGTGTTCAGAAGCAAAGCCCCTTGCCCTTGTCTGGCCCGACCTCGTTCCTCTATAACAGCCAGCACGTGGAGAACACGGACGTCACTCCGTCTTTGTGTGTAGACAGGAGTCTTAATTTATGAACCGCGTACCCCTTTCTCCTGGCCACACAGTTGGGCTGGTTTTGCAGAATTAAAGTATTGGATGTGAATTTGACATCCCACCTCCAGATGGCACCAGAGAACTGAGAAAAATTCCATTTCTGCCGAGCCTTTGTGTTGTTTAAGAGAGACAGGCGGGACGAGGGAAGCTGCCCCTGTTGGTCACTAAGTCACCATCTGTGACACCCCTTCCAGGACACAGGTGTGGATGCCCTCGCAACGCCCCCGCGTCATGACAGACCCGCGACCGTGGAAATCTCTCAAGCAGACACACAAGCCTTGTGTTCTCGCAGAGGCCCTACAGGCACAGAGGGCGATGCCCCTGGCTCTCTCTAGAAGGAATTTGGGCAAGTGCTCACAGATGGGTTACTCACAGAATTTACTTGTTAAGGTTCTTGTTGCAAAGTGGTCAGATATACAAAAATATCTGCCGGAGAAGCAGGAAAGTAAAAGATCTACGTGAACTTAGACTTGGTGGTTCGCTCTGTCTGAAGACGCCGAGACCTGCTATGGGCTCCCACGCGACAGAAAACGACCAGACTGGAAACCGAAGCCGTCAAACTGTTAAATACACAAAACCTAAGAGATGATTCATCTGCTTGCGTCCTTCTGCAACCAGAGGCCTCCAAGGTATCTTTGTCCCCTAAATGAATAAATGACAAGATGCTCCTTGGATGCCAGGGAGATTGGCCGTTCTAACCTATGATTGTCACCTACCCTAACTTCTTCACCAGTTACCAGCTTATCTTAGAGACACAGATCCTGCCTCGAGAAACCAGAGGCCCGGCCACCCGTCACGCTGCCCGTGGAGCCTTGCAAGGGACGTCGCTGCCTAGGGAAGCTCGGGTCATATCTCAACAGCCCTCCAGCACCGTCATCACTTTTAATCCTAAAACTGCTGGTTTCATTCTGCAACAGGGAGGCACCTGCTGTCCCTGGAGCCCTGTGTGCCCCTGGGGGCACGGATGCGGGTTTCCTGGGTCACCTCCTGACTCTGTCTCAGCTCCCCCCTTCCTCAGGCCAGTTTTTGACAGCATTAGAGGTATCGGGGAGTACTGTTGTGACTGAATGTAACCGCCCCACCCCTGCCGCAGCCAATGCAGGGGAGGGGGGTGACACTCTTCTCTGTTTCTTCCTTCCCTTGCCCCCCACCCCCCAGCTAAAGAGACTTTGAACTTAGGGGTCCCTTGAGCCTGGAGAGGCCTTACCCTGTGAGGAAGTGTAGGGGGAGCCCTCTCCCACACCCCTCCTCTTCCGAGAGTGGTCAATGTTTACAAGCCCCTGAGCCCCCCAGGCCAGGGACTCTGCCCCCATTGCTGTCCTTTCCCACCCGTCTTCCTGGGCCCCAGCTGCTCTCCTACCCTCCCTGGGTTGGGGTGCGTGCAGGGGCTGTTCTGTATCCCCTTGTCTGCCTTGGACCCACAATCTCCCCCGCCCCTACCCTGTGTGACTCCCCTCTCTTCTACCTGCCCCTGTAAATATTCCCCTTCCCCCAATGAAACTTGGTGTGTGTTCTCAAAAAAATTTTTTTCCCTCTCCAGTGGGGAGACCTCCCTGATCATTCTTCCTACAAAGATTCCCAGCCACTCTCTCTCATCTCCCTGCTCACTTACATCCAGCACCTTCCAAAGTAAAATTCACCTCCTCTTATCCTTGTTGTCTGCCTCCCTCCCTCCCTCCCTCCCTCGAGTTTATGGTCAAGGCAGAAACGTTTTCGGTCTGGCTCCCACTGTATACCCTTCAGAAGAGCGTGTGACCCGTTGCAGAAGGTTCGATGTGGGTCGAATGGGTGGGTGAATTGCGACCAATGGGCGGGTCCATTTCTCTGTTTTCTTCTGGTTCTGAAATCTGATTCGAAAATGGAGTGTGGGAGCAGAGCCATTACTAGAGAATATTGTATCAACACAGATAACTGAGTATGTCTTTGCCAAAGATGGGGTGTAACAAGAGGGATTATGGATAGCCTAAAAGAATATATTCTCTGTGGTGAGAAAGCACTGGGCCATTTTTGGAACAGTGATGAAGAGAGAACTCAAAACACAGGAGTCCTGCTGCTGGACGATTGTATTACCGGTGTACGATTTCTAGGAGAACGAGGACAGCCTGGCTCAAAAAGGGCAGAATGAACTTGGCACAGTCTCAAGTGTACCTGCTATCTTATCCAGAGTTGCACAACCACATGGGACCTCCGCGCCGTCACCAACCCAGCAGGGTGGGGAGGCGCTTTGAATTTTCGCTACATTTATAGTCTTGTACTTGCAAATTGCATTATCTTTAACCGACTTCCAGATGAGCTGGAAAAAGATCATTTCAGGACCTCAAGGAAGCTTTCGCAGGCTTCCAGATTAGCTCTGGTCCCTCTGTGCTCCTGCGCCATATTTCTCCCCCGTGGAAGCGATCAAAACTGGAATGAAGTGATGTGCTGTGTGATTTGTCACCTGACCTCTCGGTCACCTCTCTCAGAACGTAAGCGTCTTGGAGGCGCGGACTGTATGTGCACCTGTTCAAAGCTACATTTCCAGCCCTTAGCGTGATGCCTGGTGAATCAAAAGTAATCAATCAAATATTTGTTGAATGAATGAACGGGTACTTGAGCCCTAATGATGCTCCCGGAACTACACCACATTCTTGCATACGTCTCATCTTTCCCATTTCATCTCTCACAATCCGGTCTGGTAGATACCGGTTTCACCCGCGCTTTACAGATGAAAACACTGAGGCTTAAAAAGATTAAGTACTGGGGCGCCTGGGTGGCTCAGTCGGTGAAGCGTCCGACTTCGGCTCAGGTCACGATCTCACGGTTCGTGGGTTTGAGCCCCGCGTGGGGCTCTGTGCTGATGGCTCAGAGCCTGGAGCCCGTTTTGGATTCTGTGTCTCCCTGTCTCTCTGCTCCTCCCCCACTCGCACTCTGTCTCCCTCTGTCTCAAAAACAAATAACCATTAAATAAAAAAGATTAAGTACTATGGTTAAACAGTAATTGAACGATATCATCTATAACGAGTTGCCCGTTTGAAGTGATATGTCACTGAATTGTGTGAATTATTGCGGGAGAGAGAAGTTTTGGCCAAGGAATGTCTGTAAGCATCTCGCATCACCGGAGAGTAACATCCTAGTCCTGCTCTCAGCGTGGTGTTGAGGACCAGGCAAGACAAAACATATAAACCACACAACACAGGGCCTTGCATATTGCCAATTCTCTATAAATAGCATTACTTAGCGGGTGAAAAGGGAGACAGCATCTCTCAATAGAGGATGAGAACGTATCTGATCAAATTGATATTCAATATGATCAAACCTATCTCTTCAGCTTCTATTTCCACCACGGTGGCGGTCTAGGTGTTCTGAGACCTTCTGCCCCTGCAGAATGACCACTTGGGGAAAAATGAGAGCAAGCAGACCTTATGTGCCTTGCTGAACTTTCCGGAAGGTAAAGGGTAACTTACAACGATGGTGGGGGAGGTGAATCCAGAGTGAGCAAACGCACAAACCAGAGGTTCCCGGAAGGCAGCAGCGGGTTTCAGAAAACTAGTGATATGAGTCACGATCGCCAGCGGGAGGGTAAAAGCGTAGGTCGTTGCACCAAGAGGCGGGGGCCTGCACCTGAGATGGTCCAGCGAGTCACGACCCTTAGCGGAGATGTTCCCACATAGCAGGGGGTGGAGGAGATGTGTGCCTGCTGTTGTAGGGCATCGACGAGGAAGCCCGTCAGTCTCCCCACGGCCCTGGACTGGGGAGAACGAGCTGACCGTCAAGAAACCAAAGAGCAAAGCAAAACCGAACGTTTTCAAGGAGAAAAGCTGTAACGCAAGGCTGGACCCATCTGAGTCCCGGATGTGAACGGCTGCAGAGCTACGCGAATCCCCAGTTAGGAAAATGCAGTGGAATCCGGTTGGTAGCGCCCTTGACGCCACAGAGAAAATGCAGATACTCTCTCGAGAAAAGGATCCTCCACGCAGGGCCCTTGGGGTTCCCGGAGAGTAAGTGCAGCCACGGAGTAACTCGTAAACTAAACATTTCCAAACCAAATGCTGTGAGCTCGAGGATTGGTAGAACTCTCACAAGAAGAAAAACAGTGTACGTATCTGCCAATCATAGACAAAAGATGATAGAACAGGGGTGTGTGTGCGCGTGCCTGTGTGTGTGTGTGTGTGTGTGTGCAACTCACCAAAAGGAAGCAAAAAAAGAGAAAGAATATTTTGAAAGTATTAAAATAGCACAAAATAACTTAAATGCAATCAAGTGAATTGATGACGTAAAAAGGCAAAGGGTCTTTAACGTCTGTTAAAAGGCACAAATTGTGCTCTAAGATTTAAAAAGACACCAATGTAACCATCTGCTGGTTACAAGAGACTGATGCATTGTATGAGGACACAGCAATGACGGAAATGCCAGAAGTAAAAGCTGGAAAAAGATACTCCGGGCAAATACCAACCAAAAGAAAGCGGATGTCTCTAGATTAGTATCAAACAAAATGATTTTTGAGACAAATCATCAACGAGCGTGTAAAATTACTAACTTACGACGAAAGCATCACGTCATCGGGGCTAAGCATAATCACCGCAAATCGCATCAAAATTTATAAAACTAATTACAAGCAGAAGGTGACCAATTCGTTCTTGTATTTACCACTCATCTCGGGAATTGCAGGAGAAACACACAGACACCCAAACACACACGCCGACACGCCGGACGATTTGATAACATGGCTAATAAGAAAGATGTAAAGCATATATATGAAACTAACACCTAGCCCTTAAAGAACACGATTCTTCTCAAATACACACGGACCGTTGTAACGTTCGGATAAGCCCTAAGCCGCAAGGCGGGCCTCCACGTATTTAAAATCATTTGAATTCGTTGTTTCCACACAGGACACACCTTCTCACCGTGGCGCACTTAAGCTCGAAAGCAATGATAGAATGCTAATGAAGAACGCGCCAAGGGCTTAGGGGTTTAAAAACCCAGGAATCAAATATAAAGAAATGAAACTACGCAAGCCCATCAGCATTGAATACTAATAAAACGCTATATATCGCGATATGATTTTTTAATTATTTAGCCCATGAGACTGTGACGGAAAGAAAGAAACAGGTTGGGGGCAATTTGGACAACTCTCAGGCATGCTTGCTGTGAGCCTTGAGCTCCGCCAGCCGGGTGCAATTTATCATGAGTGGAGGCCCATCGCGTTGCGATTTTTATTTCCATCTAGCACGCTTCATTTTGGCACCTTTAACTTCCTGTCGTGGGCTGATTTGTGCCCCCCGTTCACGTATTGAAGCCTTAGGTCCCCGTACTTCAAACCGTGGCTGTATTTGGAGGTAAAGCATTCAAAGGCAATGAAAATACAAGGAGGCCGCGAGCGGGATCCTAACCTGGCCCAACTGGCGTGTCCCTACAGAAAGACCATGGGGCACGCACGACACACAGAGCAGGTGAGGACCCAGAGGGAAGGCGGCCGTCGGAAATCCCGACACCTCGATCTGAGACGTCCAGCCCCCAGCACCGGGAGAAAACAAATGTGTGCCGTTAACCCAGCCCGGCTGCGGTGTTCCCATGGTGGCCGCCGAGCCAGCTAAGACGCTGAGCGAGCCCCAGTCCCACAGCCCACGTGGTTTCCACATGTCACCCCACTAAAGGATCGTAGACTCTGATGCCCACATTCTCAGGGCATCAGCGGGCACTTCGACGGTGCTGTTGAACCCTTACTTCCTTAGATGTGACTTCAAAGGTAGAGTCACCCTATACCTTCCCGGCGGGGCGCAATCTGGGAGAAGCAAGAAAGAGACTCGGCTTTGCTGATCCGCACTTCTCTGCTCTGCTTTTTCCTTCCAACTGTGACCCGCGCCTCCAAAATGGCCGAGTTCCTTGACCTCTCCTTCCCTTGCCTCCTAGAACGGTCTCAGGAGGGCAGTTCCTGGTGTCGGCTTTCCTGCTTCCCAACACGATGGAGACCGAGAAAATAAGACCTCGGTTCCCCGTGAGGCAGGGCTCCGAGTTCGGACCGTTCTCTCTGGTCGCGGGAAAGTGAGGCCGTGTACTGTTTTCTCGCAGTTGCCACGCATTCCTCAGCAGGGGATTGGACACGTTGGAGCTCACCTATGTTAGCGTGCTTTAGAAGTCAGGTTAGGGGCGCCCCGGGGGGCTCAGTCGGTTGCGTGTCCGACTCTTGAATTTGGCTCAGGTCATGATCTCACAGTTCATGAGATCAAGCCCCACGTTGGGCTCTGCGCTAACAGTGCGGAGCCTGCTTGGGATTCCGTCTCTCTCCCTCCCTCTGCCCCTCCCCAGCTCGCGCTCTCTGCGTCTCTCAGAATAAAATAGACGTTGAAAAGAAAGAAAAGTCAGGTTGGACAGCCTGTCACCTTGCAAGAGCTGTGGCTCCCTGGCACGAAAGGTAATATGCATTCCTCCAGGGCCCTCTCGATCTCTCGGCTGCGAGTTCAGGTAAGGAACAAACGGGCTTGTCTCTTCACCTCCATGCTAGAAAGCTCAGATGGAAACATTGACTCAGATCCTTACAAACCCTCCAAACTTGGGGGTCGGTCCTCACAGACACTCATGAAAAGAGATGACCCGTTTCAGGTAGATAAAAATGGAGGTGCTAAACAGCCCACGTTTAAAACCGCGGAATAACCTAGCAACGATTACATCCTTTGTTTTACTCACTCCGCAAGGGATACGTTCGGTTCCTCGTTTTTTTTATAACGAACGGCTCTGGCCGTGAGACAGTCAGCCAATAAATGCGTGTGTATAAAACCGGTTTTAAAAGTGTAAGTGGTCTGGAAACGTAGCATTGCAGCCGATCACAAGTCAGAGCTATCACGTTCAGTTTAAATCTGGGATGTTGCAGGGGAGTGTTGAATTGCTGGATCGCACGCCTGAAGCTCATAGAAGACCGTATGTGAACGAACTGGAATTTTAGAATAAAAACTGGAAAAAATTCAAAAAAAAAAAATTAACAGCTGGTAGGTGCTGGAATTGGGTTGTCGGCAACATGCACAACATAGGTATGAAACCCCATTGTATCCTATACTATGTAAAATCACAGTACGGTCACCCTGTTACGGCTTTGCACACAACTCTTGTAGTACGATTATCATTTTCTTGTTAGAAGTTTTAAAATTAGACGTCCGTGGGGCGCCTGGGTGGTGCAGTCGGTTAAGCGTCCGACTTCAGCCAGGTCACGATCTCGCGGTCCGTGAGTTCGAGCCCCGCGTGAGGCTCTGGGCTGACGGCTCAGAGCCTGGAGCCTGTTTCCGATTCTGTGTCTCCCTCTCTCTCTGCCCCTCCCCCGTTCATGCTCTGTCTCTCTCTGTCCCAAAAATAAAATAAATAAAAAAAAATAAAATAAAATAAAATAAAATAAAATTAGACGTCCGTTTCCACGACAGTGAATCCACAAGTCTGTCTTTTGGAGAAACGGTAAGGGCGCAGCACATTCTCGGCCTGGAAAACATGCTCACGGGCGTGGATTTCTTCCATTCCTTCCCTTTGCGCGGCTCAGTGTCGGCTTCGTCGTGAGGCCGGTTTCGGATTCTGTGTCTCCCTCTCTCTCCGCCCCTCCCCCGCTCATGCTCTGTCTCTCTCTGTCTCTCAAAAATAAGTAAATGTTAAAAAAAATGTTTTGTAATAAAGACTCTGAAAGCGGGGCGCCTGGGTGGCACAGTCGGTTAAGCGTCCGACTTCAGCCAGGTCACGATCTCGCGGTCCGTGAGTTCGAGCCCCGCATCAGGCTCTGGGCTGATGGCTCGGAGCCTGGAGCCTGTTTCCGATTCTGTGTCTCCCTCTCTCTCTGCCCCTCCCCCGTTCATGCTCTGTCTCTCTCTGTCCCAAAAATAAAAAAAAAAAAATATAAAAAAAAAAAAAAAAAAAAAAAGACTCTGAAAGCTTCTCTAGCACTATCCACTGGCTTCTCCTTCAACAACCGCCCACACTAAGTGCTTGGGTGACAACACGTAGCTCTAAGCACCCAGGCTCCCTCCTTCGGTCTCACTCCCCAGCTTTCGCCCAGAATTCCAGTGCCTGAAACTCCCACACAGTGCTGGCCTGCGTCCTCTAGTTCAACCTCTGCCCTCTGTCCCCATGTCTGGCAAATAGGTCACCGTGTCACCCACCCCATGGGGTTACTGTGAGAGCTAGAAAGTTACATCCAGGCGACACATCTGGAAAAGTGTCTGGAACATAAGTGATCGGTAAAAATTAGCCACTATTAATATATAATTATTGTTATTGTTGTTTTTAAGTTCCTATCAGTCTAAGGGTTTGAAGAGGGTTTGAGTTTGAAGAGATAATTGTGAATATTTCAATTTGGCATTTTATATAATAAAAGTGACAGCTGGGTGTGGAAGAGATCAGTAGATGGCAGACGAGAGAGAGGGAGAGAGAGGGAGAGAGATACTGTGATATTTCACACTTGTCCAAAAAAAGGACTTAAGTGTGGTCTAGAGAATTGTGTAAAGCGTTAAAAAAAACCAGACAGGATTTGAGAACCTGTTTTGGTACAGCTGATGCATTTAGGGCGCTGGGTGAGCTCGCACATCTGGAAGAATAGACAGAGGGCACCTTTGTACCCCTTTGCTCTCTGATAATTCTTCTAGCTACCTTTTACACGATCAGTTTTTTGCAGAGGCTTTCGTGAATGTATCAGCTTTACATTCAATCGTCTCTTTAATGTGCAATCAACATGAGGTCTCGTGGACGCTTGTGTCTTTAGACTGCGGGGGGGGCTTAATTTTCAGGAAAGAGAACCAACTTTAGACATTTCAAAAAGCTGAAATAATATCACGAAACATCGTCCTCCTTGTAAAATCACAAGTGTGTTGAGTTTAAGCAAATGTAATTAGGCCTGGAAATCAAATTAAACTATGGAAGACACTTTTTTCTGCCCTAAGACTTTTCCCTCTATGCAAATCAGACAGAAGACATGTGTAATTTATGAGATTGCTGATTAAATTGCCCCGCAGCGACCACCTCTCCATAAGACTGCTTCTCTTCCAAAAACCACACAACCACCACAAGGGACACAACACTCACGCAAGCAACGTCTTCCATAAAGGACTTCAATAAAGTAGAATTAAATAAAATTGGCAAATCGGTACAGTGATGATCGGAGTCACTGAATGTGACAGCCTTTGGGAAAACTTCCTAACGTAACATTCACGATCCTGTAAGTCTGACTGTGTCTCCGAAATGGGTTGAAAATTTGGTCTTTGTTGTTTGGTCTTTGTTTGGATATCAACTACTCAGCTGTCCATGTGCTTGATTAGTTTCTTAGCCTTATGCATATTTAGAGAAAAAGGCACCCAGGTTTAGTGAGATAACCCAGAGAGAGTGGCAAAACCAAGGGTACCGTACTCCCCTAAAATGGCGCTCTGCTGTTCTCGAGTCTCCGTAACCTAGACGGTGCCTCCTCTGTTCTCCTCCTGCTGGTGTGAGGGAATCTGGCAGATATGGGATGCCCAGCTACTAATGCATTCACATGTGATCTGGGCTCAGTGAATTAACTCTACCACTCAAACATTCCCACTTAAATCACAAAAAGACCATGACCAGAGGCAAGTCTGGGACAAGTCTGGGCAAGTCAAGTGTCTTGGGACACTTGATTGGCTGGTATGGTGAATTTTTGATATCATCTTCTGCCCACTTTTCCATTATGGGAAAGGGGTTAAGAGAGAACAGAGGTTCTATGTTGCTTCAACATTCCTCTCCAATCCCTCCAGAGCGATCTTTGGAAGATGAATCAGAGACGTTATTCTCCTACTTAAACCCTGAAACGGCCTCTTCCTTGCTTCTCATCTTTGTCCTCATCCAATATGACCCCTGGTCTTCTTTCTGAGCCTCTCAAACATGCCAAACTCCACTCAACCTCAAAGGCTTGCTCAGAAAGTTCTTCCCCAGGCCTCTTCGTGGGGCTGCCTTGGAGACACCTTTGGCCATCTGGCCGAAATAGCCCTGCCCCAGCTCACTCTGGTTACCTCTGTATTCTATTAGCCTGTTTTCTCCAAGGCTTGTTTCAGGCTCTAAAATTAAATATGCAAATGTGTGTTGACAAGCGTGCATCCGATATTCAAGGGTGCCAAGGATAACCCAATGCAGAAAAGACAACCTCTTCAATAAATACATGGTGTTGGGAAGACTGGCCAGCCGTGTGCAAAAGAATGAAACTGGGCACTTTAATCATACACAAAAATTAGCTGCAAATGGATTAGAGACTCAAACACAAGATCTAAAACAGCAAAACTCCTAGAAAAAAACACAGGGGAAAAGCTTCTTGACGTTGGCTTTGGCAGTGGTTTCTTGCATATGACATCAAAAGCACATACAATAAACGCAGAAATAGGCAAGTGGGACTACATCAAACGAAAGAAGGTTCTGCACAATCAAAAATAGAAACCAACAGCATGAAAAGACAACCCACAGGTTAAGAGAAAATATTGGCAAACCATACAAAAATAAACCAGAGCAAAACTCTGATAAAGAGTCAATATCCAAAATATATGGGGGAACTCCTACAACTCAATAGCAAACATAAAATAAAATTCAATTCACTTAAAATAACATAAAATAACCCAATTAGAAATGGGCAAAGAAATGAGATAGACATATGTCCAAAGGAGACATACAAATGACCAACAGTTATATGAAAAGGTGCCCCACATCGCTAATCATCAGAGAAATGGAAATCAAAAAACCACCATTAGGAAGTATCACCTCATATCTTTTAGGATGACTAGTAACCAAAATCCAAAAGATAGCAAGCACTGGCAAAGACGTGGAGAAAAGGGAACCCTCGTGCACTGCTGAGATGAGTATAAATTGGTGCGGCCGTTATGGAAAACAGTATGGAGGTTCCTCAAAAACTTAGGCCTACTATGTGTTCCAATAATCCTCCTTCTGGGTATACATCCAAAGGGTTGAAATCAGGATCTCAAAGACATATCCACACTCCCATGTTGACTTCAGCATTATTCACGATAGCCAAGATGTGGAAACAACCTAAATGTCCATGGATGCACCATTGGGTAAAGAAAATGTGGTACATGCATACGTACAATGGAATACTTAAAAAAGAAGGAAATCTTGCCACGTGTGACAACCCGGATTGACCTTGAGGGTGTTAAGCTGAGTGAAAGAAGCCAGACACAGGAGGAGGACAATACTGCTCGATCTCACTTACGTGAGAAATCCAAAATAGTCAAGCTCGGAGATGCTGAGAGTAAAATGGCGGATGCCAGGGGCCAAGGGAGTATTAGTCAAAGAGTAGAGATTTTCGGTTACGTTAAGATGAACAAATTTTAGAGGTTTACTGTATGGCACAGCCCTCGTAGTTACTGATACTGTTTTACGTACTTAGAAATTTGCCCGAAAGGTAGAGCTCGTGTCAGCGTTCTTACTTGAACAAGTGTCCGTAAGGCTTAAGGCACGTGATCGCCGTGTAGTAAGTGTTCGGTAAACAGCATCCGTTAGTAAACTGCGAAATGTTATTTATCTATCGCTGGAGAGAAGTTTGCAAATCTGGCTTTTTGTCTCTGTTATCTCTCCTTGTCCCCTGCGACCTTGTCCCTCTTACTCAAATAAGGAAAAAATATTCCGGTAAAAATAGCATCTCAGGGTGTATTTAAATATAAAGCCTTTCATGGACACGAGACTTTCGGCAACCAGGAACCTCCATCTCTCACTGGAGTGAAATTGGTGAGTTGGAAGTGGCCTTTACTGGCTTTGCTCGTGGTATTTGTTGAGGACTGAACAAATGACAGTGCTGATTATTACACCTGTGACGCCCCGCGGGCTTGGTGCTGCCGCGAGTCGCATTTCAGACTTTTATTTCACAGCGCACACAGGAGAGCGAAATCTACCATCAGGGTGGAATAGCTTTATGTTAAACACGTCTTCACGTGATGCAAATGACACGTTCGGGTGTCCTCTGAACCCCTGTCACCATCCTACTGATCCCCCTTTAATGGAGTTGAATAAAATATTTGGCACGAGTTCATTTACGTTTGCGCGAGAGTCACGAACACTTACTTGCCAGTGGGGATGCGTCGCATCAGGAGTGTGATGCCGAGCAGAGCCTGGCAGTCACAGGCTACAAATCTCCAGCCCAGCAACTCCTTCCTTATCATGAGGGCTCTCAACATGGTGCCGGACACTGATGGGGTATCCGTGAGGAAGCAGAACAAGGCTCACTGCACAAATCCAGGCTTGCAGCGAGAGACCGGTGAGCCTGACTGAGAGGAAGAAGTCTCAGAGGGCTCGGGGATAGCTAACACATCCAGAGGCAGAATTAGAGCCCAGAAAGGGCCTGGAAAATTGGAACATTGGGTTGAAATAAACCACATGTAACAAAACAAACTGCATTTGATGGCTCAAATATGCGTATGAATGACAAAATATTGGAATCCCTCGACTCTGAGCACCCCCCCCCCATGTAAATCTATTCTGAGTTAATAAAAACATGGAAAGAGATTTTTGCACAAAAATGTTAATTGCAATGTTGCCATGAATAATGAAAAATTGGAAGCAATCGAAATGTTGACAATATGGGGATGATTAAGTAAATTGTAGTGCATCTAATTCATGGGTTTTTTTCCTAGTAAAGTAAAAGAACACTTATTATATATATAGCATATAATAGGAAAGTGCACGCTGCGTAATGTACAACTTATGAAACCATCATAAAGCGAACAGCCAGATCACCACCCCCCAGCCCCCAAAATAAAGCATTACCCACAACCCTTAGCTCTCTTCGTGGGTTCCCTTCAAACCCAAACCCCCTAAAGTAATCATTATCCTAGATATTATAATAATCACTTAAAATCTTTGTTATAGCCTAAGCATGCAGTCCTGAGACGCGTAGTGAAGGTTGGTCTTCTGAAATTTATATAAGTGGAATTCTTGTGTTTGCCTCCTTCGGCTCAACATCGTTGTTGTTGTTGTTTGTTTTTTTCCTTTTTTGAAAAAAATTGAAAAATAATACCCACGCCACAAAACTAACCCATTTAAAGTGTACGATTGAGTGGTTTTTAGTATCCGCCCAGAGTTGTGTGCCATCCCCACTGTCTAATTCCAGAACATTTTTATTTCTCCAAAAGGAAGCCCTGTCCCATTGGCGGTCACTCCCCATTCCTTCCTTCCTCTGACCCCTGGCAGTTACTGATCGACTTTCTGTCCCTACGAATTTGTCTCTTCTGGCTATTTCATGTAAGTGGGATCATACGACACGTAGCTTACATGTCTGGTTTCTTTCATGAGACATACTGTTTTCAAGGTCATCCATGTAGTAAGCATGTATTAGAACTTCATTTCTTTTTACGACAAACTAACATTTCAGTGTCAAGGTGAGTCACATTTTACTCATCCCTTCACGAGGCAAGGGACGGTTGGGTTGTGTCCACTTTTTGGCTGTTGACAATTATCCTGCTGTGAACGTTCGCATGTAAGTGTTTGGATGCATATGTGTTCACATTTCTCTTAGATGTAAACCAACGCGTCTATGGCGGGACCGTATGGTAACCCTATGCTTAACCATTTGAAGAGCTGCCAAACTGTTTCTCCAAGCAACTGCACCGTTTTATACCCCATTTTGGGTAGTGAGGTGTGATCGTTCCAACTTCTTCACATCCTTGCTCACACCTATTATTGTCTATCGTTTCGATCATAACCATTGTGGCGGGTGTGAAGTGGTAACTCACGGTTGCAGTTGATTCGCCTTTCTCTGATGGCTAATGAGGTTGAGCGTCTCTTCGTGTACTTGTTGGCCATTTGTATGTCGTCTTTGGAGAAATGTCTATTTGACTTCTTTGTCCATTTCTTCTTGGGTTGTTTGTCTTTTTATTGTCGAATTGTAAGAGTTATTTGCATATTTTGGGTCGTAGTCCCCTATCAGATACATGGTTTGCAAATACTTTTCTCCGATTCAGGGCGTTGTCTTTTCATTTTGTTGATAATGCCCTCTGAAACACAAGTGTTTTGGTAGTAGTCTTACCAACTAAGTATATATCCTGGGCACTATAGTTTAGTTTTGCCTTTTGAAATTTATACAAATGGAAGCCTCAGGTTTGGCTTCTTCTGGTCAACAGTATAATTTTTTTCTTTTTTAATTAATTGGGAAACAATCTACGTACCATATAATTAATTCTTGTAAAGTGTACAACTCAGTTAAAAAAAGAAGTCCAATTGGAGTCCAATTTATCTTTTTTTCCCCTTCTGTTGTTCATGCTTTTGGTGTCATATCTAAGGAACCATTTGTCTAATGTAAGGTCGTGAAGATTTACACCTATGTTTTTTCTAAGATTTTTGTAGTTTTAGCTCTTACATTTTGTTTTTTTTTTAAACCTATTTTGAGTTCATTTTTGTACATGGTGTGAGGTAGGGATCCAACTTACGCACTTGCATGTTAACCTAGAAACTTTTGTTGAATTTTTACTCATTGGACTGTCTTGGCACCTTTATCAAAAATCAATGTACCATAAATATAAAGGTTTACTTCTGGATTCCCAATTCTACCTTATTGATTTATATGTTTATTCTTATGCCAGTGGCACAGGCTTGTTTAACTGTAAGTTTGCAGTAAGTTTTGAAATATGGAACAGGAAGTCCTCCAAATTTATCCTTGTATTTATTTCAAGATTGTTTTGGCTACTCTGAGTCCCTTGAATTTCCATGTGAATTTTGTTATCACCCTGTCACTTTTTGTAAGAAAGACAGCTGGAATTCTGATAGGGCTTGAATCTGTAGATCAATTTGAGGAGTATTACCATCTTAATAATAATAAATCTTCAGATCCATGAACGTGAGATAGCTTCCCATTTATGTAGGTCTTTAATTTCTTTCAATGATATTTTATAGTTTTTAGAGCATAAGTAATACAATTTTAAAAAATTCATTATAAGTTATTTTATTCTTTGTGATGCTATTCTAGATGGAACTGCTTTCTGTTTTATTTTTGAGTTATTTGTTGCTAGTGTATTGAAGGACATTTGATTTTTGTATATTGATTTGTAACTTCAGCCTGCTGAATGTATTTATTAGCTCAAGCATATTTTTTCTTGATTCTTTAGGATTTTCTACAAACAAAATTGTGTCATCTGCGAACAGCGGTAGGCTTGCTTCTTTTGTTACAATCCGAATGCCTTCTACTTCTTTTCCTTGCCTAACTGCCCTGGCTAGAGACTCTGCCCAATGTTGAGTAGCGGTGAGAACAGGCATCCTTGTCCTGTTTGTAATCTTACTAGGAGCGTATTAGCTTTTCGCCATAAGTGTGATATTAGCTGTGCAATGGTATCTCGGTGTTGTGACATATGATGTTTTTATATGCTTATTTGCCATCTGTGTGTTTTCTCTGGTGAGGTGTCTGTTCATATCTTTTGCCCATTTTTAATTGAGTGTTCTTGCTGTTGGGTTTTAAGAATCACTTTGTATCTTGAACACCAGTCCTTTAGCAGATATGTAGTTTACAAATATTTTCCTCAGTCTGTGATGTGTCTTTTCCTTTTCTCAAAAATGTGTTTTACAGAGGAGGTTTTAATTTTAACAAAGTCCAATGTATCGACTTTTTTCTTCTTTGATAGATTGTGCTTTTTTTTGACCTCTAGTTTTTTAATGCATTTCAAATAAAATATTTAAAGTGATTAGTAAGTCCAACATATGGACTTTCTCAAGAACCATTTCCATTGACTGTTTTCTTTTCCCTCTGTATGGGTCACACTTTCTTGTGTCTTTGTATATCTCATATTTTTTGTTGTTGAAAACTGGACGTTTTAAATGATATAATATGGCAACTCTTGAAAAGAGAATCTCCTCTTCTGTGTATTTATTATTGTTGCTGTTTGTTGTTTTTGACATGGGTGCGTGTGTGTGTGTGTGTGTGTGTGTGTTTAAATCTCTTTCCTGAACTAATTCTGTAAAGTCTGTGTGCTTTCTCATGTGTGACCATTGACGTCTTTGCTTAGTTAATGTAGTGTTCAGCTAGTGATTGGACAGATTTCCTCAAATTCCAAGAGTTAGTAAGTGTCCCTGTCTTTGCTGTGAGCTCTGTGTGTATGTCAGGGCAACCATACAGCTCACAACTCTGCCTTAGTCTTCTCTCCTATTTGCACACAGCCTCAATGTAAGCCAGATGCGAGAGCTTAAAACCTTCTCTCAATTTTTTTTTAAAACATTTATTTATTGTTGAGAGAGAGAGAGACAGACAGATAGACAGACCATGTGCAGGGGAGGGGCAGAGACAGAGGGAGACACAGAATCTGAAGCAGGCTCCAGGCTCTGAGCTGTCAGCACAGAGTCCAACGCGGGGCTCGAACCCACGAAGTGCGAGATCGTCTCCTTAGCTGAAGTCAGACGCTTAACCGACCGAGCCACCCAGATGCCCCAAAACCTTCTTAGGTCTTTCCTGGGCAGGTGCAAGCTGTGGGCTCGGGCACAGCCCTACATGTAGGTGTCGCTCTCCAGATTCCCAGGAATGTGATGCAGCTTTTCAAAGCATCCTATGAAAATCTCTTACTCCTTAGCTTTTCCTTTCAAACTTTGGCCTGCTTATTGTTTGCTTTAGTTTTCATTGCCACCCTAGGCCATAATAATGTTAAACAATTAGCAGCAATATTAAACAATTGTTGCTTTTATTAAAAAAATAAATGCCACTGGGTACAAGGTTATTAGCACTGGGTGACCACTGAGCCAGGTCAAGTAAAGACAAGCCTTGCGTGTGCTGTTTTCCAGATGGGCCAAATAGTGGTAGTTTTCTGAGAATGGTGTTTGAAAGAGATTACACCCTTCTAGTGCCTGATTAGGCTGTTTGTCTCACTGTGATTGTGGGGTGCTCATTTTCAAGGGTACCACGGAGTTTAGGAGATCATGGTAATAGGGCAAATGTCATAGTAATAGGGCCAATTAAAATGTCACAAAGCTCACTATTCTTAATCACGATTCCACCACATAACCACCACTCTACCAAAAAGTTAAAAAAATTGTTTTTTAAGTTTTAATTTGAATTCCGATTAGTTAACATTCAGTGTAACATCCATCTGCCATTTTTCTTGCGTCAATGGTCCATTGCAAGCCTTTGGTTAATTTCTAGAATTTCGAAGAAGTTGACTTTGTCATTTTGTCAATATTGCCTTTGCCTTTCAGGGCGAGGATTTTCAGAGGATCCGTTCCCACTCATGTCTTAATATCCTAATTCTACGAGTCATCATGGTTTTTGATCACTTTCAATCTTAACATTCTGGCCCAATGAACTGTCCTCTTCTACCCAGGGCACACTCTTCTATCCTGCAGCTAGGCACTTGGTTATGCAGAAAAGTTCCCCCCGTCTGGCCAATCATGGAATCAATGCTGACAATGAAAGAAAGAGTGGATATCCTCTCCAGGTTATTTCCATACCTATTATCATAATGACGTTAACAGTGTTTCATAGCTTCTGAAATAGACCAAACACTATCGGGCTCATATTGCTTTATCGTAAGAGGTAGTGATACACATCACCGAGACCCTGTCTAACCACGTGATGATTTGAAGACCCCCCAGTTTTGTGAGTGTTCCCCCCCCCCAAATTATGGGTTTGTTAAGGAAAAACTTACCCAAGTTTTTCCACCCACGTTTCTTTCCTATGTCACCTTTAATTTTACATCCATACCTCATTTCTGGCACTTCTGGTTCCCCAATGTGTGTGGGCTTTTCCCCCCTCCTAGCAATTCTCCGCCATACACGCTGGGTGTCCTATAATTTAACTCGATCCTGACATTTGTCTACCCAGAGCCAGATTGTCACCTGAGCTAGGTATAGACCAGAGGTTCCAAAGAGCCCCTCCAGTTGACTAATTTGCTAAAGTGGCCCAAAACTCAGGGAAACACTCACTCACATTGACCAGTTTATTAAAAGATATGATGAGGGATACAGATGAATATCAGATGGCAGAGATGCGTAGGGCGAGGTGTGGGGAAGGGCGTACTGTACTTTGCGGCTTTTTATGGAGGCTGGATGATGGATTTCTATGGAGGCACGATCAGTCATGAACTCCGTTTCCAGCCACTCTCCCTTCTTAAGAGAATGGAAGGTAGAATTGGACACTCCAAGTTTCTGATCAGGGCTGGGTCTGCCCGTGACCGGTTCCCATCCAGGAGCCGCCTGGGAGCCACCCAGAGTCACCGCTCTACAATCAAAGATGTCCCTGTCACCCGGCAAATGACAGGGGCTTTCGGAGCGCCATGTCAGGAGCCAGGGGCAGAAATCAATACACATTTTCTAGCATCTCATAGGATTGTGTGGGTCTGTGTGTTTCCTATACAATCTCCCACACAATTCCTACTGTGTGAAGAATTATAATCGTGCTAAGAATTCAGCACTCACCGCCAGCTACAGGACTCTCCGAAGAAGAATGATACGGATGGCAAGGGGGCCTTGACCAGTGCTCCTCGGACCCAGCCATTCTCTTCTACAGGATTTCTGCAAAGAGAGTTAGGTCACTGGGGAGACTGGTGAAGGGTCTAGGTCAGAAAGATCTACTTTTCCCTTGGATTCAGGTCATTGGGCAATACACTTGGGTCTGGCATTTACCAGTGCCTTGGAACTTTAATGTCCTCGTTTGTAAAACAGAGAGAACAAAGCCCACCACACAGCTTCCGGTGAGGACCAAGTGAGATAATATTGGCGAGAGAAGGAAAAGCTATTTCAGCATAAAGGCTTATTATGATGACCTAGAAAATACCCACGAATCTGGGTCCCAAGACAATGTTGCTGCCAGGAGGCACCCCCTTCTGCCATGCCTGGTGCACACCTCACAAGGTTCACATTTAATTGGCCTTGGATGTGTCCCGAGCATCTGGAGTTTTTGAAAAGCTCCCCAGGTGATCTATCGTGCAGTTAGGGTAGCTTCATCCTGTGAAGACAAGGTAAAAGAGAAGAAGACTTCAAAATGATGGCTTTCAGATCTCTGTTTATCTCCATAGCTGCAATCGACAGCTTGGGTTTTGCCGCTAGAAAGCTTAAAAAAAGAAACAAAATCAGTGGATGTGTGAAAACAGTTCTCGAAATAACTCTTCGAGCTGGTGGAATCAACACAAGGGAGAAAACGGATGAAAAGACCAGCATGATTCTTTTTCACTGTTCTGAATTTTTTTTGTGCTGAAAAACTAAGTGATCACCTAACCTAGATATGGTGGGTTTTGTTCCCTTTTCAGGCTTATATTCCCTGGAGGAATTTTCGCCCGCTGTTGTAACATACTTCAGCAATAACAACGGTGTGAGTGTGTTTCCGTCACGCAAAAGAGGACTGTTTGTGGCCATTGCTAAAGACAGTGTTTGTCTTCTGCACAGTCGACCCAGCTGCCTGCAACCGGCCCCCCATCCCCCAATGAATCCAAGATAATTCTTTGTTCTTTCTCTCTTGGACTCCCTCTGGCCCCTCTCAGCGCGGCCCTGACCGTGGAGCCGGGAAAGTGAATTGTAACACGTCCTCTTTGTGGCTTCCTCTCTTCCCGCTCAGGACAGTGATGTAGGGGCCACACAGGCTGGGTTTATGCTATTCGAAGATCGGTTATTGATCGACTGACTGACCGATCCATTCCACTAGGGCAATGTGGTTCTGAAAACATCCAGATACTTCGACACCTGTTGTCTGGAACTGGAAGAGAAAATGGGGCGTCGTCTCCAACACCTGGATACGAACTGGTCAAAAGCCCACCTGTACCCGCCATCGCTAGTCAGCGAGGGGATTGAAACCCAAGCCTGCCTGTGACCGCGTGCCCGAAATTTGCCACACACCCACACCTGTGACCGCCATGACTGGGGAGCAATCTCAAGGAGCGAGCACTTGAGAGGGAGTCCACTTAATTCAAAGATTCGTAAAGAGCACATTTGCGACTGCAAGTGTATCTCAGGAAATTAAATTCTCTTGAAATCTTTTTTACCCCCTGCTAGCCTTATTCTTTTCTTTGTGTTTGCTTGTTATAGCTTTCTCAATTCCTTTAATTTAAAATTTCTACACTCTTTTCGTTGCCTGGTTAACAATTCTATAATTATTTTTGCTTTTATAAAACCTTTCGGTTTTTTTTAACTTAAAAACAGGTTTTTTTTAAAATATACAATTTATTGTCAAGTTGGCTAACATACAATGTATACAGCGTGCTCTTAGTTCTGGGAGTAGATTCCTATGATTCATCACTTGTAAAAACTTTTGTGTGTTCAACATCCCTACATTCTCTCCTTTATCTCCTTACCCTCCAGAGAAATTATACCTGTGAATATAATTGGAGTTGCATTAATTGATAGATATAAAAATTTTTTAATGTTTAATTAATTTTGAAAGAGAGAGAGAGAGAGAGGCAGAGGAGAGGGAGACACAGAATCCGAAGCAGGCTCCAGGCTCTGAGCTGTCAGCACAGAGCCCGACGCGGGGCTCGAACCCACGAACTGCAAGATCGTGACCTGAGCCGAAGTAGGATGCTTAACAGACTAAGCCACCCAGGCGCCCTGATAGATTTTTTTTTTAATGGGAATTGATTAAAAATATTGGCTAGCCCCACCTAGGATTATGGTGTGTTTTTCTATATCCATATCAAAATCCTTCCTTTCCCCCTGTCGCCCATCTTTTTTAATGTCCTCCAGTAAAAGGCTTAATTTTTTCCCCTTAAATCTTGTATGACTCTTAAATTCTGTGAGGTTCTGTATTTTACATGGAATCTTTGATCTTTTACATGTGCTGCTGTGGGTGGGGTCAAAGGACTCTGACTTCAATAATGGCACAGAACTAGTCAAAGCCAAAACAGTGGTTCCTGAGAATGGTTTCCAAGGAGACTCAGGTTTTGTTTTGCTTTGTTTTCTTCTTTTTTTTTTTTTTTTTAATTTCCAGCAAGTTCCCAGGGATGCTGGTGCTGTGGGTCCCTGGACCACACTCTGAGAAACACTGGCTTACTGCCGGGCTGTGCAACCCCTGACTGCACATCAGTCTCACCCAGAAACTTGTAAAACTCCCAGTGTCCGGGCCACACAAGCACACGGATACGTCAGCATGTCTGGGAGAAGGGCACAGGCGGTAAAAATTCCCCCAGACTTTCCCAGCTGATCCCGATGTGTAGCCCGGGCTGAGGAGCAGTATCTGAGAGCCTTAGACCCTAGGGTGGTTATCAAAAATGCCGCGTCTTCAGCCCCTTCTGGAATCAGAATTCCTGGGGTTGGGGATCTTGGCATTTTATTTTATTTGTTTATTTTATTAAGATATAGTTGACATATAATGCTATCCTAGTGCTGGCATACGGCGTCGTGATTCAGGGTTTGCTTCTACTGCAAAATGACCACCACGGTGGGTCTAAGTTAGCATCTCACTTCACACACGCATGAAAACTTTCTTCTTGTGGTAAGAACTTTCAAGATCCGCTCTGTTAGCAACTTTCAGTACTCACAAGACAGTATTATTAACTATAATCTCCCCCAGGAGTTACGCCCCCAGGGTTTGTCGATCTTCGAACCGAAGGTTTGTATCTTTTGACCCCCTCCATTCATTTCACACACCCCTGCCTCCCACCTCGGGGAACCACCCATCTGTTCTTGTATCTATGAGTTCGGTTTTTGTTTGTTTTCGTCTTTTTTTTAATATACATATAGATCTACACATAAGTGAGATCATATGGCGTTGGTCTTTTTCTGTCTTATTTCGGTGCCTTCGAGGTCCATCCAGGTTGTGGCACTCGGCCAGAGTTCCCTCTTTTTTATGGCTGAACAATATTCCTCTGTGTGTGTGTGTGTGTGTGTGTATGTGTGTGCGTCTCACATTTTCATCCACTCATCCATCAATGGACAGACACTTAGGAGACATTTTGCTGCAAAGCTTGGCACCTGGGGGCACAGGTCCAAGATGAAGGGAGACTATTCCTGCACCGAGGGGGCCTGGCCACTCCAAGGGTAGCACAAAAGGGAGGGGAAGCTGCCCCCAAAGAGTTGCTGCTGGTGACATCTCCCCGCGTGCCAGCTCCCTCTCCTTCCCTCGAGTTAGTCAGATGGCACCGAGTCCAGAGATCACCAACTGTGCTTACGTGATGCACCTGTTCCTCGAGAAAATCCTGGCCTTGGATCGAAGGCTGAACACATTTCAGAACAGAACATGGCAATGACAAAAACATACCAGGACGTAAACATACACACGACATGCAAATGTCAGGAAAGAAACATACTTGGGGATTTTTTTTCCCCCCGGGAAGAAAAGTAAAATCAAGACATTAAATTCTGCTGTGAATTTTTCATCAAATAAAAATTTTTTTTGCTTTTTTAAATTTTGAGAATATATCATTCATCACATAAAGGTCTGTGACAATAGTTCCTCATGCCAATAGTTCCATTTTGTAAATGTGACTTCATTTTGTGTTGTTCAATATTTTTCACATCAATTGTCAAATGTAATACACCCGTGTCTAACCTAAATTGTTTCATCTTGCTTGGTTTTAAAAATTCATTTTTTATTTTTATTTTTTATTAGTTTTTTTTTCCCCTAAAAGTTTATTTTGAAAGAGAGAGAGAGAGAGCAGGGAAGGGGCAGAGAGAGAGAGGGAGACAGAGAGTCCCCATGCTAACAACACAGAGCCTGACGCAGGGCTCGATATCACGAACTGTGAGTTCGTGACCTGAGCCAAAACCAAGAGTTGGACATTCAACTGACTGAGCCCCCCAGAGGCCCCCCCCATTCATTTTTAAATAGCCTCAACTTGGACTTTTTTTTGGTGTTTGTTTTACCCACTCCATGAGGTTAAGTCTTTCATAGAAAACTTTTCATCCATTTACATTTGTTATTCTGAAATTTTTTTAAAGGTTGGCTGGGTAGGCCTCTGTGTGAATTAGGTCTCGAAATTCCTCAATGACACTCAGATTTGCAGCGGAAAATGTGACTTCTTTGGTCTTTGTATCATTGCCCCACTCTCACTCAGTAGCGGGGGAAGCAGGCAGAGAACTGAACAAAATTTAATTCTTTTTTTCTTTCGGTGACACGTTTAGTGACGCGGACAGAAGGCCTCCCCAGCTCCCTGCGCAGCTCTGGGAGAAGGGGGTGTATGACCTCACGGACAGGACTATCCTCAGATTCTTGCGGTGGTTTCTGGAGGGGCAAGAGAGAGTTCCCGAGCCTGGCGTGGAGTCCTTTTATGGCCATTGTGCTGAAGAAGACGTCTGGGCTGTTTCAACACCCTGTCTCGGCCGAATACATATACTCGACAGCCTGCAGAGGTTACCAACGGTGGTCTACCGATCACATACACTCACGGCTCCCAGGAGGGGGACACCGCATGTCACCTGGGCCACCCTGTCCTCAGGACCCGAGTGAGCCATCGGGGGCTGTAGGAGGCAGGCTCTGTGGGATCGAGGGAACGACGGGACCCCGGGTTCCTGGAGAGGCTGTGATGCGCTGGTCTGACTCATTCCACGAGCTGGCAGGGAAATGAGGTCTGTTATTCAGGGCTGAGCAGGAGCCGTGCCTCGTCCCCACGGTGGGAGGGTCCTGATGATCAGAGCGGAGTGGGGGAGCGAGCTTGCCATCCGTCTTCTAGAAGGCCCGCCCCGATTTCCCCAGATGTGCGGGCCGCACTTGACACGGGCCCCTCATCCCAGGCCTAGCGCCACTCTGGCCAGTGACGTCCTTCCATACAATCCCTAACCCTGTGGCTTCTTTGTCCCCTTGGCAGAGTCCCCAGGCCAGGTCACAAGGAAGTCACTAGTTGCCTTCCCCCCACGTGTAGGCCTGGCCTGGCTGTGCAGTGTTAGTAACGCCCCCGGGGGGTTTGGGATGTGACTGCAAGCCCAGTGACACTCGTGAACGGGGCCACGGAGATGGGGTATCAGCCTCACTTTCCTTAGATTCCCACGTTCTGTGGCCACGATGTGTGACCCAGCCCGCAAGTCTTCGTCCCCCCGGGAGGGACCGAGGGACCACGGGAAGGAGTCTGAGCTCTCTCCTCTGGGAAGAGAAGAGAGGGTTTTGCAGGCGGGTGTGGGCAAGGGCCTCGGCCGCGTGCACGCCCGCCTGTGTTTCCTTTCTGTTCTAGAACTCTTAACTTCCAAATTAGTAGGCCACACCTACATTTTTTTTTTTTAAATTGAGAAAATACTTTCTCTAATGACAAACTCAGGCTTTCAAAACCTTTATCTTGCTGCAGACTCAAAACCCTGCCCCGATTCCTCGTGCCTGGGCGGGATACGTGCTCTCCCAGCCCGTTTTGTGAAAATCCTGATTCCCCCGGAGAAAGGCGGGCAGTCACACGAGAGGAAATATAACAGGGGAACGCATGTCAGCACATTTAAATGCTCTTACATACGTGCCAAGCACTGTTCACGGTGCTTGTATCTACGGAAAGGAATGCAGGAACTTTTTTGTTTTTTTAACATTTATTTATTTTTGAGAGAGAGAGAGAGAGAGCGTGAGCAGGGGAGGGGCAGAGAGAGAGGGAGACACAGAATCTGGAACAGGCTCCAGGCTCTGAGCTGTCGGCACAGAGCCCGATGCAGGGCTTGAACCCACAAAGCGTGAGATCATGGCCTGAGCCGGAGTCGGACGCTTAACCGACTCAGCCACCCAGGCGCCCCTATAGTTTTTTTTTAAATGCCCCCCTTTATTTATTAAGTAAACGTCTACCCCCAAAGTGGGGCTCGAACTCTTGACCCCAAGATCAAGAGGCATAGACTCTGCTGACTGAGCCAGCCAGGCGCCCCTCAGGAGTGTTCATTTTTAACTGCATTTAACATTGTATCGCCTGAATATTTTCAAAGCAAGGCTTCCAGCTTCCAGCTCAGTAATTACTTAAAACAGACACTTGGTTTAAGTTTTCATCTTGTTCTTTGTTTCGAATGTATCTTTCCTTTGCTTTACGACTATTGTTTCAGGGTTATTGTTGGCTTGACTTGTGGTTCATGGGTTTTATTTTTACTTGTCGTCTCCAAGGATTACTTGCTGTCTAGCCTTTAAGCGTTTTAAATTATTACTTGCCTTAAATTCTGCAGGTGATTGGACTGGAATCGTATTTGCGCATCTCACTCGGGCAAATTCAACCATGAGACTGCGGAGGCAGAGAGAGACAGAGAGACAAAGAGAGACAGCGAGAGAAGAGACAGAGACACAGAGAGGCCTTTTATCTTCTCATTTGCCCTTCCCAAGGACTCTTCCTCAAATGCTAGAAGGAAAAGAAAGTCGTCACTTTAAACGTACAGAACAATGAAGGAAAAAAGTCACGTCTTTGGAACTTCAAGGGCCCAAATCCTCCTGGTCATTAAAAAAAAAAAAAGATGTAATTTCCTCCCCCAGGGCAGATTTAGCTACACAATTAGCTTTTCTTTTTCAAACCTTTGCACTGATTTTGGGTTCTGTCTCCGGCATCAGAGACAACCCACTGCCGTCCAGAATTCTTTCTGAATTCTTTCAGAATTCTTTCAGAATTCTCAGAAGGCTTTTAAAAACCTGCTTCTGCAATTTTTGGAAACAAGACCGAAGTGTAGTTCTCACTACCCCACCTGACGGAGGCACACATCTGTGAAGGGAGCAGGTGACCGGAGCTGGGACCACAGGGCCTTTGCACATCTGCTTCCATCCACCCGGGCAAATAGACTCTTACTTCACGGGCGTGGGGTTTTCATGCCCTTCACTAATGCTTTCCAATCTCCCCAGAAAAGTACCAATTGTGCGCATCTCTCTGTCCCCGTAGCGTCTCCCGTGTCCCTCTGATTAGCATGAAGATACATGTGGTGTGGCTGGCTACACAGATCTCCACCCCAGCCTTTCCGAAGGCCGGATCCATTCTCATTTCAAATTTAAAGTCAGTTCCCAACAGCGCCTTGAATATTAGGCGGTTGGAAAAATATTTCCAAATGAGGAAATGATATACTGAGTAGGTGGCTAAGTAAATACGTTAAGGAGGGGAAGCAGACCCCGAACTCTCCTAAAATGTAAGACGCGACAATGGCCACATGTATGGTCTCAGATATCAGAACACGTGTCACGGTCGGTGGCACGTGACGGGTTATTCAGACGTTTCACTTACTTCTCAGCGCTCCAGGGCGCGTGGCCCAACAGTTTCTGCGTGGCAAGGTCGGCTTTGAGAACAGTTGGCCACCGACATCCCCCCTTCTAGAAGGAAGGTTGCTCACTGCACTGGATCAAGATGCACTGCACTGGATTAAGATGAAAATTCAGTGTAAAAAGGCTTTCATCCACTTTTGTAACGTTGAGAGTATCCACTGCGCAGGGAGGAGGGAGGAGGTGGGTGGGCATGTGGTGGACAACATGGGCACATGTGCATGAGCGCCGGGGCGAAGCGGAAACCCGTGTGCGGAGTCTGCAAACCTTTGTGTCTTTTATTTCGCTCTACCTGAACTATTTCCTGAGAAAATTGATAATTAAAAAAAAAAGTCAACAGGGGCGCCCGGGGGGCTCAGTCGGTTGAGTGTCCCACTTTGGCTCAGGTCACGATCTCACGGTTCGTGGGTTCCAGTCCCGCGTCGGGCTCTGTGCGGACAGCTCGGAGCCTGGAGCCTGCTTCGGATTCTGTGTCTCCCTCTCTCTCTGCCCCTCCCCTGCTCATGCTCTGTCTCTTACTCTCAAAAATGAATAAGTGTTAAGAAAATGTTTTTAAAAGCCAACAGGCAACAAACAAGGAAGTTCTATGTGGCATTATTTATAATAGCAACATAGTAGAAATAACATAAATGATAAAAAATATGGAGTACACATAGTAAAAAATTATTGTGTGTAACAGGACCCTTTGAAGTCATTAAAATAATATTGTAGAAGAATATTTAATGATATGAAAAATTCTCTTGATGTCCTGTTGTGTGCCAATGGTAGATTAGAAGCATAGGTATAAAATTGCCTCTTTTTAAAGTAAAATTAGATATTAATTATATGTATGTATTACATGCATATATTTATACATATTCATAGGAAAATACTGGCTAAAAAGTTATAAGGGGTGATTCTTCTAGATCCTGAAATTATAGGTGATTAAAAAAATATTTTAGGGGTGCCTGGGTGGCTCTGTCGGTTAAGCGTCTGACTTTGGCTCAGGTCACCATCTCACGGTTTGTGAGTTCGAGCCCCGCATCGGGCTCTGTGCTGACAGCTCGGAGCCTGGAGCCTGCTTCGGATTCTGTGTCTCCCTCTCTCTGCCCCTTCCTGCTCACACTCTCTCTCTCTCTCTCAAAAATAAATAAACATTTGGGGCGCCTGGGTGGCTCAGTTGGTTAATCGTCCGACTTCAGCTCAGGTCGTGATCTCACAATTCATGAATTCGAGCCCCGCGTCGGGCTCTATGCTGACAGCTCGGAGCCTGGAGCCTGCTTTCTGTGAGCCTGGATTCTGTGTCTCCCTCTCTCTCTGCTCCTCCCCCGCTCACACACTGTCTCTCTCTCTCTCTCTCTCTCTCTCTCAAAAATAAAGATTAAAAAGTTAAAAAAATTTATTATGAAAATTCAAACATAGTATTATAAAGAACAGAATAAAGGACCCAGTGTCAGTTATTAACTCTTAATCTGGTTTTATCTATATTCTTCCCCAACCGGTGTATTTTGAATTAAGCATAGGCACTGCATAATTTCATTTGCAGCCTTTCATTATGCATCTCCAAAGGAGAGAAGCTCTTAAAATACTGGCCACACTACCACTATCCATCTAATACGGTGGCCAGCACAACTTAACCCCGATGTTAAAGGTCCAAACTGTCTCAATTGTCTCATTCGTAGATGGGTAGGGAGGTAGCTTGGTGAATCCAAGTCGAAAGCCAAGGACGGTCTACAGATGACATCCGGTCGATACGCCATTTACGCACACGTTCGCCTCTGGGTTTCCGTCTCCCTGTCTCTCTTTTCCCCCGGCCCTTTATCTGGGGAGAAATTGGAATATGGCAGAATCCCCACGGTCTCCACTTTGCCAGCTGCACCCTCGGGGCGTGCAGAGGATACTTCACCACCCGGCGGACTTTCTGAAACACGTAGCCGGATCTAGAAGCTTGCTGGGATTCGGGCGGTGAGATTCTCCCACTGCTGCCTATGGCTTAGAGCCCTTACGCCACTGGGGGGTTGCGAGCGGTTGGCATTTTCTTCGTCCATTGGTTGGAATAATTCTTTAAAGAAGCTCCCCCACCCCGTCCCCCATCAACTGTTGGATGGTCCTGAGGCGTAGCTCCGTACAGCCAAGGGGGAATAAATGCCTGTCTTCCCTTTCCTTACTGATTTGCAGAATAATGCGTTGCTCCCTAGCTTCTGCCAAAGACGACCGATGCTTTTTGAAAGTATTGGGTTTAAAGATGTCTGGCCTGCGTGGATCTAGGGTTGCTCAGACTTCGGAGTTTTTCTGACACGACTGTGTGTTCAGGGAGGGTTGAAAGAGTGAAACAAAGATGCTGGGGAGACGAGACCTTCATGCCATGGTGAGCCGCCCCGAGGTCCCGAAGGTGGTGGTGAGCCATGGAAGGGACCTGAGCACGGGCTGAGGGGGAAGGAAGCAGAGAGGAACCGCGGGTAGAGTTTTTGCAGAAGTTTGGATGACAGCACAAAGGTGCCGGTTTAGACCAGTGATGGCAGCGGGGAGGCGGCGAAGCGGCCGGAGTGAAGTCCTTCGGGCACCCGGGCAGCACCCGTCCTCAGGAAGCTACTTCCTAAATTCTGATTCTTTAACAGGGTCTTAAAGACATTTAGTCACATGGTCCAGTGATTAACCAAATGTGATTCAAAAGAAAATCCGGGGCTCATGGGTCCTCTGCTCTGGGCCAGCTCTTCGGGTATAAAATCTACGGCACGTTAGCAGCTCCCATAAACCCACGCAGTTTAAGCAAAGTCAGGGTACGCTTTCATTAACTTTCTAGGCATCTTCGAACTTGAAACTGGCACACGTTCCTTTATGAATTGTTGTCTGGGGCAGTGACACTCAGGATGGGTCTGTGAAGAGGGGTTCCTTCCTCCTGAACTATTTGTCACTGGTCTACAACGACATACAAAAAGGAATTGAGAGAGCTTTTTAAAAAAATTGTTTTTTGATGTTTATTTTTGAGAGACAGAGAGAGGGAGACACAGAATCTGAAGCAGGCTCCGGGCTCCAAGCTGTTAGTACAGAGCCCCATGCGTGGCTCGAACCCACAAACCGTGAGATCGTGACCTGAGCCAAAGTCAGTTGCTTAACCGACTGAGCCACCCAGGCGCCCCGGGAGTTAGAGCTTGTATAGGGACCTGACAGTGAGTAATTTTATGTGTGTCTAATCTAAACATGTTAAAGAATCCTACCGACTATGTTTTGTGTTTTTGAAATTTCATATCTGCAATAATTTACTTTTGCTGCGTTTTCCAAAGCGATCAGTCAGGGACAGACGGACTGGGGGAAACAAACAGGCAGAAAATGTGCCAGAATCTCCTGACTGCATCAAAGTGGGAGCTCGGAGTTCATCCTACACGGTGACTTTAAATACTCATTTGGAAGCCATTTGGTAAGAAAGCCACGTATAAAGAAGTCTATGCTGGCGAATAGCAGAGGAAGTGTAAAAGCGATTATCTCTGCAACCGTAGCGGGCATTCAGTCGTCGTCAGGTAGTTCGGTGCTTTCGATGACGAACTTGAAGTCGCAGGAGAGGAAAATGCCGCACGTGTGATGTCCTGAGTGCACCCATTCCACTAACACAATTCACCCTGCTTGTTTTCATGTGCAGGCACAGAAAATGCGTCCATTAGCATAAATTATGTATGCGGATGGACACGGGGCGCTCACTCTTGTTAATAGCCGTTATAAATCTGACACACCCCTGCCGAAGTCTCCAAGAAATACATGTGGGAGAAACGTAATTAGTCAGGGTCCACTTTCGTCAGCCTGCAGGAGTCAGGGCGAAGCAAAGCCCCTGATTTTCCTGCTTTTGAAAAGCTTTTGTTTGGTAAGTGACACTTCTTAATAAAGTCTAGAAAGTGCTTATTAGCAAGCTTGGCTGGCCCCGGGGAGGAAGCAGAGGACCGAAGGGCGCTGGGATAGAGCTGCTGGGCTGCCTGTGACGGGGACATTCACGCCGGGGGGCGGGGGGGGGGGGGTCTCCTTTGACTTTGGCCCAGTTTAGAGTATGTTCAACAACAGACAGATGACGCCGGCTTGGGAAAAAGTGTGCCCGTGATGCGTTCCGCGTTCTTTTACCCACCAGAGAGATTCCACTCTCCTTCAGATGAAATTTCGTGCAACTGTTCGAAGATCGGCTAGATCAGTGGATTTAAACGTGGTAATTTTTCTAAAGGGTGCAGGACAGCGTGTTCTTTCCAGGAAGGACCCAGCTCAGGACCCTTCAGCGGGACGGCGGGGCCGCTCATCCCCACCAAGAGCTCAGAGAGCATCTCTTTTAAAAAAATTTTTTTTAATGTTTATTTATCTTTGAGAGAGAGAGAGAGAGAGAGAGAGAAACAGAGCGTGAGCAGGGGAGGGGCAGAGAGAGAGGGAGACAGAACCCAAAGCAGGCTCTAAGCTCTGAGCTGTCAGCACAGACCCCAACGTGGGGCTCGAACTCTCCAGCTGAGATCATGACCTGAGTTGAAGTTGGACGCTTCACTGACCGAGCCACCTGTGGGCCACTCAGAGAGCATCTCTTAAAGGGACGCTGGATCTCCGGTCAGTGGGGGCATCTCTTAAAGGGACACAGGGATCCCCCTGTGTCCTTCTCTTATTTAGACTATGTCATAACAAAACAATTCACTTATCGCGTGACACGGTAAAAACCCCGTGACTTCACTGTGCAAACTATGGGAAAGTATAGGTTATTTAATACTCAGTGATGTTGGCACAATTTGTCGTTCATCTGGAAAAAAAAAAAAAAGAATCCCTACCTCCTCTCTCATAAAAGATGAATTCCAAACACTGTAAAAGCTTAAGCGTGAAACGGTAACAGCAACTGTTCTATAGCCTGGATGTTACAGGAACCACTTAATTAGCACAGAACGTTTCCCATCTCTAAAGAGAAATATAACCCTATTTGAAGATGCGACAAACATTATTTCCACACAACAAAAGATAGGAGCAAAATCAGCATTCACTGGTAACAGGCGGGAAGATTTTCAGCGAGTGTAACTGCTCTAATCGGGACGGTTCCAGCTGCAAAATGGCTACCTCGGTCCCCGAGCTGCCTTTGTCAGCTTTTCCCAGAGGCGGCACATCTTCCTAGGAAGGCCTGCACTCCCATGAATGTCACTTGTATCTTATTGGGCACATGAGGACCTAAGGCACCTCCCTACCGGTCGTTGGAAAATGGTAGTGGGATGTCCATCACTGGAATGGGGACCTACACCACGTCCTTTCCTGGGCGTGAACATGTTCTCACCTGACATCGAAGAAATTCAGGGTTCTGTTATCAAAGGGGGACAGGGTGAGCGGAGATGTAATTGCCAAGTAGGACGGCCGCGGCGTTTGCCGAAACAGATGGAGTAAATATTCTTCATATGAAAAAGACCTCCTTCAAGTTGGTAAGTGAAAAAGCCCTGTGGAAAACTGAGTAAAGAAGATAAATAGGCAAGGAGAGGTGGAGGGAGAACCAATGGAGACCTAATGGAAAAGGAAAATGGCTCCAGCCTTTCTGGTTGGTGATCGTATTGATACGTAAAAGTCCCTTCACCTGTGACCCAATGATCCAATCTTTTGCCTACCCAGTAGGCAAGGGTATATGAATGAAAACGTCGCTGAAAAGGTGTTTGTAGCAGCCGAGTGAAACACGGAGGTAAGCGAACTTCTCATCCAGAGGGGGGTGGTTGGGTAAACTGTGGCACGATGGGCGCATGGGGTATCATTAGCTAATAAAAAGAGTAAGTCAGATCTGCAGTTGGGAAGAGGTTAGGAGGCAGGAAGGAAAGGAAGTCAACAACTCAAGAAACTCGTTGAAAAGGTGCATGGAAACCTAGGTCGCCAGTTCTCTTTATAAGGATGAAAACTGGAACGTGGCTGCCATATCCAGGGCAGGCTCAGTTAGCCTGAGGATAGGAACACTCTAGAATCCCACCCCTGGAGACGTGTGCTCAAGGAGAGGTACCAAAGTCTTTGCCGCAACTGTTCCCGACAGCGAACGTTGGAAACAGCCTCAATGCCACTCAACAATAGGAGAGCGGATAAATTAATTTGTAGCATAATGTCTGAATATACTACGTTTTTGTATGCTTATTATAATACAGTAAAAACTGAATACATTAGAATTACATATAAGAACATACATTGACCACAAAGCCTGTCGAGCAAATGAAGGCCAGCTGTAGGATACGTACAGTACGATAGAGCTGATAAGAAATTTAAAATCAAGGAAACAATATTCTATACTGTTTGTGTCTTCAAAGAGAAACCTGATATGTACTAACTTCAAGGCAGGAACTGTTGCCAGTGGGCCAGTGGGAGGGACAATGGGACAGGGCCTCGACTCCATGGGAAATGCTTGCTTCTTAAAAAAACATGCAGAGGGGCGCCCGGGTGGCTCAGTCCGTTAAGCGTCTGACTCTTGATCTCAGTTCAGGTCATGATCTCACGGTTTGTGAGTTCGATCCCCGCCTCAGGCTCTGCACTGACAGTGTGGAGCCTGCTTGGAGTTCTCTCTCCCTCTCTCTCTGCCCCTCCGTCATTCGTGCTCTCTCTCTCTCTCTCTCTCTCAGAATAAATACATGAACTTAATTTTTTTTAACTATAGGGAAAAAAAGAAAAACTATGGAAAATTAGTAAGAATATATTTTGAAGAATTAAGTTTAGATTCACTCAACCTGTTTATTAGTCCATGATATGTTTCTTCTCACTGCCCAATTTCCCACTTTTACTTTAACAATACATGTCTTTATTATAGTACCAAAGCAGCAAAGCTAATAATACACAGACAGAAATTGAACTTAATGCCTAAGAACTTGACCCATATCTAGGCGCTGTGTTTTATTCAGACAGAAATTCTCTGGGTCATCTGAAACACAAGTCAGCCCCATGATGTGAAAATTCCCAACTGTTTCGGAATCAAACAGACCCAGGCTTAAACTACAGTCCCCAAATCACTGGAGATATTAGTTAAAAAAAAAAAAAAAATTGAAATGTCAAATGATGGCATAGTCCAGGATGCTCCAGGCTCCCCCTGTGAGGGTGAGTATCAGGGGCTTGGAGGAGGCAGGAAACACTGGGGAGTCTTACCAGAGGGACTGTGGCTCCAGGGTCACAGGACCTCTCCCCTCGGAGCCCTGGAGGGTGCCTTTTGTGGCTGCTACTCCTCCCCTCTTCCCTGCCCTGGCAGTCACTGTCCTTCCCACCTACCTGGTCTGAGCGTGGCCGGCCGCTCGGGGGGGGGGGGGGGGGGCTGCTCGTCATCCCCACCCCTGCGCGGGCGTCTCTGTCCCTGCCTGCTGGCCAGCGGTCTCGCGGGCGGGCTTCTGCTGTGTCTCTGCTTCCCCGCCCCTTTTTTCTGAGCCCGGTTCTTGTCTTCACAGCTATTACGGCCCCTCTATTGTGCTCTAATAGGAGCTTCCCACGACAAGAAAGCAAAACGCTATGACTTCGATGTAAGGCTTAACTTCGACTGGTACTTCTAGAATGCCAGCGCCCTCCTCCTCCTTCTCTTCCTCTCCTTCTTCCTTTACTTTTTCGGTTCTAAAAGTTTCAAACCCACACAAGAGTGCCGAGAGAGGGGTATGGCATCAGGAGCTCTCGGGAAGAGCTCACCCTGTGGCTTCAAACTCTCACCAAACTGTTCCCTTCATGTTTCCATCCTGTTTCCTTCCCCTGAACTTGCCCTCTGGTGCTGCCTATCATCTGTCTGTTTCTGCCACAAAGCACTCCCTAACTTCCAGCTCTCGGCGAGGGGTCCGAGGAGGCTGGGTTTAGGCTTCTGGCTTCCGACTGCATTTGGCAAACGGCGGCGAGCATTAGCCAGAGCTGGGAAGGAGGGAGAAGAGGGAGGTTGGAAATGTATCTCCTTAGCTGCAACTGTTGGGTCCCAGTGGGTTGGCCATGTCCAGTCAGAGTTATGGCTCCTGCCAGGCGGCCTTCACCAGACCCAGCTCTCCCCGGATTCCCCGAATTAGCCAGTTTGTGTGTCCTCTTTTCCTACTGGGATCCTGACTGGCCCACCCCCATCCTCAACCACGGAGCCTGTGTTTATCACTGTACGTCCACATATCAGTCCCTTCTGGCCGCTATGGCAAAAGTGCCACCGACTGACTGGTATGACCATCAGACATTTATTTCTCCCATTCTGGAGGCTGGGAAGCCCCAAACCAATGTGTTGGCCGATCTGGTGTCTGATGAGATAGGTGGGCTGACTTCTCACCGTGCCTTCATGGGGCAGAGGGGACCAGGGAACTCTCTGGGGTCTCTTTTATAACGCACAAATCCCATTTGCCCTCGTGACCTAATCACCCCAAAGGTCCCACTTTCAAATACCATCCCCCTGGGGACAGGGTTTCCACATGGATTTTGGAAGGGACACAAACATTCAGCCCATAATCCTCCCTATCTCAGTTGATAGTCACTAACCACGTAAGGTTGAAACTGAACACTGACCCTAGACACTTCTCCGGCATCCCCCACACCCTGTAAGACCCGGCTAACCCCTCTTCTGGGATTCCTCTTGTCGGTGGCATCATCCAGAATTCCATGATCTCACCTACGTCAGCCATGGTTCTGACCATCAAAAGCTTTGATAGGTTTGGAGAGTTTCCTGAGGTCTGAAGAATTAAGACAGATGTATCACCTACGTGCATATGTGTGTTAAGACAAGGCTTCTTATGTCTTCTAGCAAACGACTACTGGAAGGTTGGAAAAAAGAATTTCTATGCACGCACATGCTCACTTTACCTAGGATTATCAGTCTCTTTACCAGATAAGGGGAGTTTCGCATAGTAGAACTTTTAGAGGAAGATGTAAAATATACTCACGACTGGGGCATATGGAGGGAATGTTTAAGCAAGACACATACAGCATACTCCAGAGACTAAGACTGATAAATTTCACTGCGTTACGTAAGAATTCATGTTTCACAAAAGGCCCATAAATAAAGTGAAGAGGCAATGTATAATATACTGAATATATACATAATTTTAACAGATGACTCATAAAAAGAAAATGGTTCAATGGAAAACTAGGCAAAATTCGTGAACAGGCATCATGTAGAAGAAGAAAATGAATGAACAACAAGTCTTACGAACAGATGCCCGATATTATTCGTAAGGCAGAAAAAGTGAAGCAAAACTATGATGTCTCATTTCCCCCCCATCGCGCTGGCAAAAATATTTAAATGTGTAAAATCAAATGTCGACGCGGACACGGGAAAATAGGAACTGTTTGCTGCGCTGGAGGACGTGTAAATTGGTGTCACACAATTTGAACACAATTTGGCATTCTGTCTCCATTTCCGGTTGTTTAGTTAGGCAATTAGAAAGACACCCTGGAGATTGGGCATCAGGACAGAAGAATCAGAATGTTCATAACTTAGGAAAAGAAAAATACGGAGGAAAATCCATACACACATTACAAACAGACTGGGTAAATATAGGGTCGAGTAGGGGCACAATGGGAAATAACACCCAGCAATACACAGATATAAACCACAGCTATGGGCAGGAACAAGGATGTCTTAGTCTTGGTCAATTAAAGGTAGTCAAAAAATGCATAGACTATAAATCCATTTACAAACAGTTGTTTCTAAAGTGGAAATACTAAATAACATATTAAGAATGCACACGCACCTGGTAAACTGAGTCAGATTCCATGTCCCTGAATGGCCGCCAGTTCCCATCAGGGCAGCCTGGCAGGTGGGGGGCAGATACCAGCATGGTGCATGAGTCTAGTCTGATAGTTAGTGAGTTTAATATTCATCCTAATATGGATATATTTGTTGTCTAGTTATTCTTTTGTTATTATAATTCCTTCTGTTTCTTCCCTCCCTCCTTCTCTCCCTCCCTTCCTTCTTCCCTCCCTCCCTTCCTTCTTTCCTCCCTCCCTTCCTTCCTTCTTCCCTTCCTTCCTTCCTTCCTTCCTTCTTCCTCCTCTCCCTCCCTTCTTCCCTCCCTCCCTCTCTCCCTTCTTTCCTTCCTTCCTCCCTCCCTCCCTCCCTTCCTTCTTCCCTCTCTCCCTCTCTTCCTTCCTTCTTTCCTTCCTTCCTTCCTTCCTTCCTTCCTTCCTTCCTTCCTTCCCTCTTTCCTTTTTGATTCAGTAGAATTCAATGGGCTGGGAGAATGTACGAAAAAGATCTTGAAAAGGTCTTACATTTCATCTCCCATTCTACCTTAAATTATGACCTGAAAGGCTGTATTCAGAGCGAAATAGTTAAAACTATCAGTGAAAAATGAGAACGTAAAAAGATGAGACATAAACATCGTAACCCAGAAAAAGAAAGAAACCGAAAGTTTAAGAAAACCAGAAATTTAAGAATTTAGAGGTTAAGTATAGGGAGATTAAAGCAAAAGAAATATCAGTCAGCACCTGGAAAGGTAAAATAGAAATTTTAAAACATATGGACAATTAATAGACACATTAAACCAATCATAATAGAGCAACGCACTAGCTCAGAACTTACTGTGACCTAATTACGTCAGAAGTTCAACTACAAAAGGGTGACTAATAAGAATGAAAAGAAGATAAATAATTAAAAGGCCACTTATAAAGCAGATCAACAAATCAAAACTAGGAAAGCCAGAAGGTCACTCATTATGCAAAAAGTGTTAATGTGGATCTTTCTGTGCGGGGGAAAGTGCTTGTTCCTGGTAATTAGAGCTCCAACATCAAAGGAGGTAAAAAGTATGCCTGTGTTAAATTATTCAAAGGTAAATAATAAGATCTAAAATATTTAAGGAACAAATAGACACAACTTTGAAATGATTTTATGAGAGATCGTATGAGAGATTTATGAGAGAAAAATGAGAGATAGAAAGGATGCCGAAATCCTGAAAGCAAAAAAGTTTACAATGAGTTAGAACCAATGAAGGCACCTTTCAGAGAAACATGTTCGTCCACATCGCGGAGAAGCCAGGAAGCTTAGGGCTCAGGCAGAGCTCTCTCCTCCCCGGTCAGGGACCCTGGCTGAGGGACGTGTCTCCGACGGTCCCCATTTGTAATGTGGGAGCAGCGAAGGTCCCTGGGGTTGGGGTCTTTTGTGAGAATCGGATGAGATCAGGAATGTAAGTAATTAGCACAGCGTCCGACGGAGGTCAACTCTCAACAACAGCTAATCGCCCCTATGATAAGCCCGGAGCGATGAATCTTGGAAACTATAGGACGAGGAAAGAAAAGAGAAGAAAGACAGGGTCCATAGGAAGGCAGCCAAGACTTACGTTTTTGGCTCAGGCGAGTCTGGGGCTGAGCTGACCTAGGACTGCGTGGGAGTTTTGGGGGGCAGAGAGCTGACCCCAGTGGGAAGGCCATAACCTCGGACCTCTTGCTCTTGGCTCTTGCCTTTGAGCTTTTCCGGGTCTGAGCCTCCCGTGTCTGCCCCAGATTCTGAGATACTCAGAGGTGGGCACCAGGCTCTGCCAGTGTCCCCTCCCCCTACACCCCCAGTGGCAGTCGGCCCTATTGAGGTTCCCAATCCCCCACCCCCTCAACCCGCTAAGAGTCTCTTTAGTCTCCTTTGGGACTTCTTCCTGTCAGGGAGTAGGAAGGAACAGCCACCCTAACAACCGAACTTATGATCGGCATCTTAGCCACTCACGCCAACATTTAGAAGTGACCCTCTGAGTGTCCTGCCCAAGGTCAACCTGCCTGTCTTACCACTGAATCAAGGTACTCGTACTACGAAGCTACGGGAGACGAATGAAAACAATCCATTTGGGTTTGGTTGTTTGTTTGTTTGTTTTCCTGTTTCTCCTAAACTTTGCGTTCGGCTTCACGATCTCACGGGGAGAGGGTGGGGGGGAGGAATTTTTATTTTAGGACGAGAGAATAATTCTGGGTGGTTTGCACGCGGGCATTTGTATGTTGCATGCGACTATGTTAAAAGTGAAAAAAAGAGAGAGCACATTGGCAAAGGTCTGTTTCAAATCATGGAGGCGAATGACTTTCAGGGATTGCTAAAGTCGGAAAGTAATATCTTAAGTGATCTTACAGTCAGGAGTATCAGCAATGTCAAGACTGTTCCATTTTATCCTCCAGTGGGAGCAAAATTTGCAAGCAAATTTGGCAGAGGAAAAGATCCTTAAGTGCATTCTTAACTCTCTACATTTTCTTTTGTGTAAAGTGCCAATAAAGAAAATTAAAGAACTGAAGGGGGTATAGACAGAGAAAGAATGCTAGCTTGCTGTCTGCTCAGCACTGGAGAAAATTAAGAAAGGAGTTGTGTGCGTTGGCGTTATACTAGAGAATCTTTTTCTTTTCTCTCTCTTTCTTTATTTCTTCCTTCTTTCTCCTTCCTTCCTTCCTTCCTTCCTTCCTTCCTTTCTCTTTCTTTCTTTCTTTCTTTCTTTCTTTCTTTCTCTTTCTGTCAACATCAAAATTTTCCATAAAGCATCTATGAGTCTTACCTAAAACAGCAGAAATAATCCCAGAACAGATGTTTTGTACCCCTCGTCAACTTGGAGCTGGACTTAAAAAAAGAAAAAAAAAATCTATGGAATCTGGGAAAAACATGGCGATTGGAAGCCATAGATTCACAAATATATTCTTCTCACACATTCCTCTTAAAATGACCATAGATGAGCAAAGGTTTGCACCATCACTGGAATTCTAGAAACCTCAAAACCTTTTTACTAACTTAGTGAAGTTGAGATGACATTGGGGAAAGGTAATGCATAGGATTTCAAGAGAGGTAATTTAGTCCACCTGGGTAAAGCCTCTCCCTTCCAAATTTCCACTGAAATGACCGAAGAAATACAAAAACGGGAGGGGAAAAACCAGTCTAAGTCCTTACAAAGGGAAAATGTCATCGTGTGCCAGAAACTGTAGGTAAATTCCACAGGATATACACACATGGGATCAGGTTGAGGGAGAAACAGCCACCTTGCACTTACAGAAGGCTCAAGTTCACAGCGGCTTAGACAGCGATGATGGGGGCCAGGGGCTGGGGGGGCCGTGGCGGGATAAGCTGAGTGCCTCACCCAAATGCTCAGTGCCGACAGGAAGCAGAAGGTCATTCGTAGCTGGGCTTCTCATTTACGGAAAGCGCGGACGGCAGCGAACAGCCATCTGTGACCCTAGAAGGAGCGATCGCTCCCACTTCTTGCCCTGGGGTGAGTTGTGTAGCCAGCGCAAACCTCACTGAACCTGGGCGCGAGTCACGGGCTTTGGTGGGCATACCCGTGTTCCGTGAAGTCGCCAGGGGTTTGGAAGGAGCATCCTTCTCGCCGGACAACCGATGAACAAAGTGTTGGCTGCTTCAGAGGGACCCCTTTTGCGAAGGCAGTGGGCATTCATTGCCTGTGGGCTCACACCGTGGTTGGGCTCTTTGCTTACATGCGGGTCAAGCAATCTGTAAATGTGACCCAGTTTCTATGGTTAGAGTGCCCCTTGTCCCAGACCCTGCCTCCTCTGCCTCTGGCTCTCCCATCCATCGCGGGCGGGGCGTGTGTGTGTGTGTGTGTGTGTGTGCGTGTCGTGGATGTGGACGGGGGGAGAGAGCTTCCTTTCCTGTACGATCCTGCTTTCCCTGACGCTTTTGTCTCATCTTTCATTCTTTCCCTCTTCTCCCACGACCCGTGTTTTTGATATCAAAGCCAGGTAGCAGCCACATCTATCTGTCTCTTTCAGCTGCCACATCCTCGTTCGGAAATAATAAGCGGAGAATGGTCCAGCTCTTGCATAGAAGCGGTTGGGGGTGAAACATAAAGATGCAGTGAGTATTGGCAGGGCAGGGACACATGGGTAATATTCCAGAAATAGCATTCTGCCACAAGTTTGATCTATTCTGTCCCTTATGTTGCTTTAAAAAAAATTTTTTTTAACACTTATTTATTTTTGAGAGACAGAGAGAGGCAGAGCGTGAGTAGGGGAGGGGCAGAGAAAGAGGGAGACACAGAATCCGAAGCGGGCTTCAGGCTCCGAGCTGTCAGCACAGAGCCCGAGGCGGGGCTCGAAATCACGAAGCGCGAGATCATGACCTGAGCCGGAGTCGGACGCTTAATTGACTGAGCCCCCCAGGTACCCCTTTGTGTTGCTTTTTATGGGTTTCAAAGCCTAAATTTTAATCCCATCTCCATCTACGTTCTCCAGAGAAACAGAAGCAGTAGCCAAACACTTTTAATAAATCTCTTTATTGTACATATCATATACAATATTTGATACATAACATATATCATAACTATCTTCTTTCCTGGAACGCCAGCTTGACAACTGCAGGTTTTAGGATCGCTCAGCCTCCACAATCTGTTATATATAAATATCATGTACGTAATGTATTACGTACATGATATTTATGTGTTATATATAAAAACATAATTTATACTATATTGGTAAATTAATTCTATCAAGAAATTAGATTAAAATAATTATATTAATAAACTAATTATAATATGTTAATAAATATTATATAATATTTGCCTATAACATACTAAATAAGTATTATGATATTCATACAATATAGCAGTATAAAAATAAATATACATTATATTTTACATAGTATGGATATTATATATTACATTCACTTAATATGTTATATATAATAGATTTATTATATAGGTGTATATATGGATGTATAGTATGTATATATATAATAAAGGGATGCTAGAGGCTGAGAAGTCCCAAGACCTAGGCTGGCAAGCTAAAGACATAAGAGAAAAGACGGTGTAGTTAGTTCCAGTCCGGGGCTGGAGGTGTGAGAACCAAGTTCCAACCTGAGTCTGGGTCTGAAGCAGGAGAGACTGATGTCCCAGCTCAAGGACAGTCAGGAGGAGAGTTTTTCTCTACTTGTAGGAGAGCCTTTTTGTTCTATCGAGCTCTTCAACTGATTGAATGGGGCCCACCTTCACTGGGGAGGGTGACCTTCTGTACTCAGTCTAGTGACACAGATGTTAATCTCATGCAGAAACACCCTCACAGAGACGGCCAGACTCATGTCCGACCAAATGTCTGGGCACCTGGCGACCTAGTCAGGTTGCCACATAAAACCGACATCACACTGACCACACGTCAAATAAATAAAATGAGACTGGTTTCTACCAGAAGCACCAGAGACCAGCCTGAGAGGGGCCTCACCCTCTGCCCTTTTCTCGTCTTGCTATTGATGCGCTCCTGTGTTACCCGATGCAAGGTTTCTTTTTTAGACTTTGTTTATTTTTTTAAGCCAACTCTCCACCCAATGCAGGGCTCAAACTCATGACCCCGTGATGAAGAGTCACAGGCTCCCCCCAGCGAGCCAGCCAGGCGCCCCTGATGCGAGGGTTCCAACAGCGCGGCCAAGAAAGGGAAGCCACAACCGGCTTCTGACGGTGGTGGATTAGGGTCTCTGACTCGGGTGTCTACATCTGTGGATTCTTCGCGTGGGTCAGTTTTATGGTTTCTGGTAAGATAGAAGAGTACCAGCCCCGATTCATTGCTTACGATAAGCCTGTGGTATAATTGACCCCCAGCTATAGGTAAGGGAAGTAGGACACATAAAGTCAACCACTGGCCACAGGGACAGTGTGCCATTGGCTTTGCTGACCAGTGAGATGATAGAGTGTTGCGGACTTACGTCATGACCTTGAAGGTAAAGAGTAAAACACTACAGCACAGTGACTCTCGACCAAGGGTGGCTTGGTCCCCAGGGGATATTTGGAGATAATTTGGGGTTGCCATAAGGGGGATGCAACTGGAATGTGGAGGGTAGAGGCCAGGGATACAACAAAATACCCTAAAATTCACATGATATTCCTTTCCACCGACAAAGAATTATCTGCGTCAAAATGCTAATAGTTCAAGTTTGAGAAACTGTGGTCTACCAAGAGCAAACACTGGTCGCTGTATCGCTGACAAGATGGGGTCTCTCTTTTTGCCTTCCTCTCTTTCACGAAGCACGGGGGCCCCATTCGTGGCCTGGCACTTGGCTCTACTCTCCCTTCTCCCTCGTGTGTTTGCTCAGCTAGTGTCCTTCATCCCTCTGGTCTCAATGAAATGCCACGTGCTCAGAAAGGCTTTTCTTGACCACCCAGTCTAAAGTAGAATCCCTTTCCTGAGGTGTCCTGTGAGACCGCCACATTTCGTCATCTTCGCCATGTTTCATCGTTAACCATTAGAATGTACAGTTCCGTAAGAGCAAGACCTCCTAGCGGTCATCACTCCCTTCGGAGACCGTCTGGCACAACAGAACAGATATCCTTTGAATTAATGACACCTCCCAAGCATTTTCTGGTCGTGGGAGCTCAGATCATCTCCACGGTTATGCACGCTTTTATCAGAGGAAAAGGTCAAGCCACGTTCTAGTCTAAGATTTTGTAATAGTGAACTCTTTAACTGCGTCTCAGTATTTTCATAGTTTAAAAAGTATATGACCAAACGTCGTTTTCATTGCCATGTTAACTTGTTTGAAATCATTTCTTTTTCGACATAAGCGTCAAGATTCTTTTGTTAATCCAAACGGAAGGTACTCTATATGAGATTTTATTAAATTCCTACAGGAATTTTATCCATTGAGTAAGAACTTATCCGTACTCCCCCCCGACGACTTCCAAGACCCTGTGTGACCGGCGGCTGGTGTCCTCAGTTCTCACTGAGCTCGAGCCTCTCTGGACGCTGTTGACCCCCTGGTAGCACACACTTCGTTACCACTCGGAGCCCTTCACGCTTTCCACTCCCTTTGCCTAGAAAAGTCCCCTGCGGTCCTGCACCCGCAGACCCCTTGTTGTCACTCATGTTTCATTGGAAATATCATTGCAGGGAGACGTTCCCCTCCTGCCCCAGACCATGAGAGACCGTCTCACCCCATACGCCTCCCCTGCGTCAACTGACCCTCCGTGAACTTTCACTGCATCTAATCACTATCTAAAGTTACTCTGTCTTTCGTTTATTTGTTTGCCTGTCTGTTGCCTATTTCCTCTCAGGAGAATATAAGCCTCAAATAGAGAGGACTTTTTTCCCTGACTCCTTCACTACATGGTCCAGGCACTCAGAAAAAGACCTCGAATTAGCGGGAACCCGAATATTTGCCCTGAGTGGATCAATAAATAAAGGTGTAATTGGAAACTCAGCAAACGAACTCTAAAGATACAGAGTCAAACTTCAGAAACTCTCTAGTTTTTCTTCATTTAAAATGGGGGTCAGAAGACATTGGATCTCTGAAAACGAATCACTTTTTCTCCACACCCTCCTCTTCCCCATCTCCATGGCATTGATCTTGTCTAGGAAAAGCACTCTCTACTGGAATGCTTAGTGATGAAGGAGTGGCTTAGCTCTGTGCTCTCCGGTGTAGCAGCTACTGGCCTTATGTGGTTACTGAGCGCCTGAAATGTGGCTGGTGTGACCGAGGAACTGAATGCAAGATTTTATTTTATTTATGTTTAAACAACTCTATGTGGTTAATGGCTATCGTGGTTGATAGTTGATTTCAACTCCAAGTTAATATGGATATACTTCTCCTTTATTTTCTTTTTCCTTGACCTTTTTTTTGGATAACAACAAACATTACGATGCCATATGTCAAATTTAACTCCTTTCTCCTACAGTAACTTCTTAGGTTTATTTAAATGGAAACATCTTTATTTTTAAGTATTTTTTTTTTTTTTACTTTTTAGAGTGGGGAGGGACAGAAAGAGAGGAAAAGAGAGAATCCCAAGCAGGTTCCACATTGTGAGCACAGGGCCCAACGCAGGGCTCGGTCCCACAAACTGTGAGATCATGACCCAAGCCCAAATCAAGAGTAGGAGGCTTGACCAACAGAGCCACCCAGGTGCCCCTGAAATGGAAAGATCTTGATAACCTAATGTTGATTTTAAAGATAAGGAACATAATAAGATCTACAATCTAATACCATTTGTATACATTAATTAGAAGCTCATTTAAATGTAAGTAATCTAACACATATAAAGATATGTAGTGTCTTTGATGTGTCTATGTTTATATATCTTTCATACCCAACAAACATGTAGATGATAATATATGCAAAATTGATAATGTTTTCATCTCTTAAGTATTTTGCCTCTTACTTATTTTCCTTGTCTAATCATAAGGAGCTCAAATCCCAAACCACTGTTAAATAATAATAGTAAGAGACATTTGTATTACATATATATTTAAAAAAAAAAGAGTACACATCAGATAAATTAGTCAAACAAATTAGCTGTGTGTCTTTGGGAGTTGGGATTTGGCGCCAAAAGTAAGCAACGATGGGGCGCCTGGGTGGCTCAGTCGGTTAAGCGGCCGACTTCGACTCAGGTCATGATCTCACGGTTCGTGAGTTTGAGACCCGTGTCGGGCTCTGTGCTGACAGCTCGGAGTCTGGAGCCTGCTTCGGATTCTGTGTCTCCCTCTTCCCCACTCGTTCTCTCTCTCTTTCTCTGTCTCTCTCAAAAATAAATAAACATTAAAAAAATTTTTTTAAATGAATAAATAATTTGCAAAAAAGGTTTAAATGAGGTCATAAGGGTAGGGCCTAGTCTAAGAGAACTGTGGCCTTCTAAGAAGAGGAAGAGAGAGCTATTTCCCTCTCCGCCCCCCCCCCCATCTTTCTCTCTTTCTCTCTCTCTGCTATGGGAGGACGTGGTGAGAAGGTGAACACATACAAGCCAGGAAGAGGGGTCTCTCCAGAACCCAGCCATGTTGGCCCTTCCGTCTTAGATTTCTGGTCTCCAGAACTGTAAGAAAATAAACCTGTGCTGTTTCAGCCCCAGAGTCTACAGTATTTATCATGGCAGCTCAAAGTGACCAAACAACTATATTGTTATTCAATGAGAATCTGGCATTTCAAAAGTTTGGATTATTTAATAATGGCATTTGGACAGTTGACTAAACATTTTTATTATAAAAAAACAAAGTTCTTTTTGTTTTCTACTACATTCCTTACACTAAATTCAAATGGATTAAAGACTGAAATGTAAAAAAATAAATAAATAAAAGAGTAAGGTAAGAATATTCTAAATAAAATATTATCACAGGGCACCTGGGTGGCTCAATTGGTTAAGCGTCTGGCTCTTGGTTTCACCTCAGGTCACAATCCCAACGTCCTGGGATCGAGCCCCTTGTCAGGCTCTGTGCTGACAGTTTGGGATTCTCCCTCTCTTTCTCTGCCCCTTCCCTGTTCAATCTCTCTCGCTCTATCTCTCTCTCTCTCTCTCAAAATAAATAAACTTTAAAAAATATTATCATATAGAATTCAGAGTTCATTAAAAGAAAAAGAAACCGTGACAAAGTAAGTTTTATTTTATGAAGACGGGAAATTTTATTTTATTTAATTAATTTTTTTAAAAGTTTTTTTTTAAACTTTATTTAATATTGAGACAGAGAGAGACAGAGCATGAATGGGGGAGGGGCAGAGAGAGAAGGAGACACAGAACCGGAAGCAGGCTCCAGGCTCTGAGCCATCAGCCCAGAGCCCGACGCGGGGCTCGAACTCACGGACCGCGAGATCGTGACCTGAGCCGAAGTCGGACGCTTAACCGACTGCGCCACCCAGGCGCCCCAAAGATGGGAAATTTTAAACGTGCTTCAGTAAATGAATACAATGGGTGAGATTAGAAGGTCACAGACATGCAGTAATACAGTTAACCTGATAGGTATGTCACCTCTCCCCCCAAATCACTGGATAAAATTCAGTGTTCATTTTGATTGAAAGCTCTTGGTAAGCTAGGAATGGAAAGAAACTCCCATAATAGCATAAATGAGGTCTGACTTAAATTGAGTCAACCCCCTGTTTGATAGCGAGAACCACAAGGGGTTACCATTGAAATTAAGAACACGTTATAAATATCTCCTGTTGCCATTATCATTTAACACTCGTTTGGAATTTTAGTCCCTTGTGGTCAGACGAGGCAAAAGGAATCATAGAAAATATTTAATAAATGAAAAATTACACTTTTGTAGGTGGCGTTATTATTGGTGTAGAAAACAAAAAATAATTAATACCAAATTGGACCTGATGAAAATATCAATAAAGGAAAATTTATAAAACAAACAAAAAGAAAGGTACGAAAAGAATATACTTACTACATGTTGGGAATACGCAATTGAAAAGTACAATAGAATCATGATTCCATTCACAGAAGCGTAAAAAAACCCCTCGTCTTGTAGTCACATTGACAAAAAACTGTAGGGCTTTTATGAAAAAAAAATTCACCAAGGAATGTAAAAGAAGATGAGACTGAATGGAAATTTTGCGTGAGAAGATTATAGAAAGGTCTCGGTCCACTCCAAATAAATCTATTATTTAAATATAATTTTAACAATTTTAATAGAATGATTTTGGAAATTGAAAATAAAGGAAGACAAAACGTTATCTCGGTGTGAGGCAGTGTAGACAACACATAAAGCGGGGGTGGCTGTGTTCCAGTAAAACTTTATTGTAAAAAGAGGAGGCAGGCAGGATTAGACCTCACACTGTAGTCGCTAACCCCCGTTTTACCTTGTCAGTATTTTCCCATGGTGTTGCTTGCCCTTAAATTGTATGCTTTTTATGTATAGACATTTTAATGTTTTTTTAAAAAATTTTTTTAACGTTTATTTATTTTTGAGACAGAGAGAGACAGAGCACGAACGGGGGAGGGTCAGAGAGAGAAGGAAACACAGAATCCGAAACGGGCTCCAGGCTCTGAGCTGTCAGCACAGAGCCCGACGCGGGGCTCGAACCCACGAACCGCGAGATCGTGACCTGAGCCGAAGTCGGACGCTTAACCGACTGAGCCACCCAGGCACCCCAAGATATTTTTTTATCTTTACGTAGTCATTGGCATCAAACTTTTTCTTTAGTTTTGGTTTCTTTAGATTTCGTTTGTATTCAAATATATTAAACTCTCATCCTTTTTGGCCTCTGAGTTCACCCCGTGAGAACACAGATTTCACGGGTCAACCTTTTTCCTGCGCGAATGGTCTGGGCATAAAGATCTTACCGCAAGGATGGTCATCGCGATGCTTGCTGTAACGGCTGATGGGGAAACACTGGGGGATTTGGAGCCAAGGAAGAATTCTTGAGACGCCTTCAGTGCAACAAGTTGGCTTTATTGAAGCAAGGAGGCAGTGGGAAAGAGCAGCACTGGGCTTGGGGGAGGTAAACACAAGAGGAAGTTTCCAGAAGGACTTTCATCTGCTCAAGGAGACTCCGGATCCTGGAGGCCTGGCTGTTGTCAAGCTAAGGCCGTTTCTCCCTCCAGCGAAGCACTGGCCTTAACGACAGGTGGGAGCTCCTGGAGGGATGCTCTACTCTGCCTGCCTCCACCTTGGGCTTCAGGGTATCGGGAAATTTAATTGTATCCACATTTATTTCTGCCTTTGATCCCCACAGGAGTCGGGGGCCTGACTGTAGGTCCTCTTAGCTTCTCTGAGCATCCGTTTCCCAGTGTGTGGAAGAGAAAAAGTGACATCCTTCCACTGCCTTCCGTCCCTCTGGCTCAGGACAGACTCAGCTGGGTGAGCAGGAGGAAGGGGGGTGGGGAGGGGGGCGGGCAGATGGTCCTGGAGGGAATCTCAGGCCCCACCTACTTGTGATGTGGTTTGCCCGGCTACTAACACACTCCCCCGTGGTCCCTAAAAGGGGGCCGGTGACGCTGCTTTATGGACGGGACCTGAGCGACTGTCGCAGAACCAACGGCGAAAGCAGGCGTGGCCGGTCCTCTGCGAAAGCACTTGGTAAACTATAAAATGCTAACCAAACGCGGGCAAACAATAATGGGAGAATAACAAACACATCGTTACCATGAACTAATCTTGTAGCTAAAGCTTCCTAAGGGTACAGAAGAGTTTTCCTTGGCTTTTCTGGAGTGAAGTCAAGCCACTCTAGCTTCTCCACTTTTCCATGTTTCTTCACTGAGCGATTTGTTAATCCTGAAGGGACAGCTGAGCTGCGGTTCAGTGCGGGGCTGGGAAGCGAAAAGAAGAGCCAGAATGGGAACCAAGGGGCAAGCACACTGGCCAGATTGGGGGATAAGGTTTAGGACGAGGCTCTATTTCCTTGGCTGTTGCGGTCTCGGGTCAGTGACTTAAGTCCTGCTGACGTAGGGAGGGGGCCCCGGAGCTGGGACCCGGGCCCACCAGGCAGAGACAGAAGGCGTTCTGAGAACCAAGCAGCTCTCCCCTTCCTTCCGGTTACCACTCTGGCCCCAGCACAAGTGAGTTCTTTCTGCCTCCGTATCCAGTGTTACCACTCATGTTGCCCCATTACAGCTGGAACCATAAGGGACCCCAAAACCTGGTCTTTTGTTCATTTTTCCCTAGATGTGATGGGAAAGGGGGGTCTGGGCACCTCTGTCGGTTAAGCATCCGACTCCTGACTTCAGCTCAGATCGTGATCTCAACGGTTCACAGGTTTGAGCCCCGCATCGGGCTCGGCACTGACAGCGTGGAGCCTGCCTGGCATTCTCTGTGTTTCTCTCTCTCTCTGTGTCTCTCTCTCTTGAAATTAATACATAAAATTTAAAAAAAATGTGATGGGGAAAAAAAAGGAGAAAGGCGAAAGAAGAAAGTATGGAGTGAACTTGGGATTGACTTTTCTTGTTTCCGATGTCCCTGGCAGAATCCCAAATTTTAGACGCTAAGGAACAGTGATTTTCACAAATCGGAGGTTTGAAGTGACAGAGGTTCCTTTTGCTCGGCACGGCTTCGTTTTTGGAAACCTGTCCGTGGCTTTGGTAAACATGGTAATTATCGTTGTAAAAAAAATTGGCCGTGCACATAAAGAACACAGCAAAAGGCACAGGGGCATTCAGTGGTAGAATGTGTACCTGAAGCCCTCACGCACAAGAACGGACGAACAAAAAAGCAAAAAACCCCCAAGGGTTCCATCTGAGATCTGGCAAAAGGAAGGAGCGTGGCCTTTAGTTCTAGAGCGTAAACGTGCGGGTTTTCTCAGAATATTTTAGTTCGTCGTGACCCGCGGCATTAGAGGTTACAAGGTGGCACCTCAGGTCTCGGGGTTAGTCCCCAAGATGCCATTTAGGGTGAGACCTGGGATGGTCACTTTTCTTCTCTTGGGCTTCGGTTCCGTCACCTCCGCCATGACAGGGTTGGACGGGATCCCAGAGGAAACACGAAGGTGGGAGGTTTGGGTGAGGGTGGGGCGTGTTGTGACAAATCCCCACCAGGGGGCAGCACTTGCATGGTCAACTGTCCGCGCAGAACTGGGGCCCCACTTGCAAAATCGGCAGTTGGAAGCCTGCATCGTCCGGCTCCGCCGCGGACGATGACCTGAGCAGGTGGAGACGGCCGTGTGCCGGGAGGGGCGGGCCCCTGTGGCGGCCCCACAGCTGCACGGGAGGGGACACCGGCCCCAGGCGGCCCCGAGCATCCGGTCCAGCCAGAGGGAGCACCTCTCACACCGCCCGTGGCTTTCCAGGGTCCTTCCAGGTGGTGCGAGATTTGTCTCAACTGCTGAGCGCTTCCTGGCTGCGGTTTGAGGTCTTTGGTGAGGATTTAGTACGTGTTGCCTCGTTCACCGATCGCTTATTTTTCCCTTGGCCCATCCCTTAAACACCGACGGACGCATCTGCGGGAATTCCAGCTCTCAACTTGAGTGGTCATCTTCACCGGTGGTTTTCCGAAAGGTGTCTGGGAGTCAAGGAGGTGCTGGGCTCCTGGGAAGCCGTCCCAGACTCAGCGCTACCCGTCAGGTGGTTCTAGAACGCCCGTGCAGGCCACAGACCAAGTCCAAACCAGATCTCCAGGGTGGACCAAGGGTCCGGAGACTGGGGATTTGGCGAGGGATGTGCAGGGTGGAGGCAAAGGGAAGAAGGTCACGACGGGGGTCCGCCCTCCCGAGAGCGCACCTGGCTGTGCCCTCCCCAACCCAAGCCTTCCACCTCTTCCCGCCGGGAAAAACGCTGCAGCCTGCCGAGCAGCCGTCACATGCCTGCATGGGCTGCCGGTGACAGGCGTCCATCAAAACGAGTCATTGAGTATTTATTGGTCCCCTGGCCCTGGGAGGAGCTGTGGCAGAGCTCTGGACCCCTGCGACGGGCTTCTGCCCTCCGGGAGTCTTCAGGACGAGGCTGTAAACCCAGGACACAGACGGAGCGCGCTGCCGGGCCCAGTGGAGAGCCAGCCAATCCCGAGGCAACGTGGAGACGCCCTGTGAGCCGTCCTTGACCCTGGGGGCCTGGAAGTGAGGGGCAGATCTTGAAGCGGCGAGAACAGCAAAGACAGGAGCAAGCAGGCACATCCAGGAAGGATGAACGGGGCAGGCTTGTTCCACTGGGAAGGAGGCAGAGGGGCTGAGGCTGAGAGCAGAGGTGCGCGGTGACTGGTGGAGGGGCAGGGCGGGGCTGAGAGAAGCTCACTGTCCACGCAGCAATGCTGGGACGATTTATGGCCTCCACCTGGTTTATCAGAGCCCTGGGGCTCCAGCGTGAGAAAGCGTGTGGGCAAACCAGGCGTTCCGTACGCTTTGTGGATGTAAATCATCACCTTTTTTTTTTTCCTGGGCAGTTTGCCACCGTGCATCAGAACAAAAAATGTAGGCGCTTCTGCTGTGACCACCAACCCCCTTGAAGGAACCTCCCCTATGCGCACAGGCACACAAATGTGAGAGGCATATGTGAGCCGCCAGTCATCACAGAGTTCTATTTTAACAGTTGAAAGTTCAGGGGAAAAGATCTCTGTGCTTTTAAAAGAACTCAAATAAATAACGGAATATAGGAACCATTTAGTAAAAAGTAACACGTATCATGGTGAGGGGCTCAGATATTCATTGCAACAGACAATTTATAGAATAGCACTAACATACTGATACCTTTGAATAGTTGTCTGTGTGTGTGTGTGTGTGTGTGTGTGAATGAGGGCATGTCCCTCCACCGTCGTACCGGGTGGAGCCGGACTGTCAGGTCGAACCCAGCATCAACCACGGCTCCAGAAAGTGAGCCAGCCCTACACTCACAGGAACATACAAACGTGCTCAATTCTTTTCAACTCTGCCCCAGTTTGACCTGTTAATTCAGCATGATCCCATTCAAAATCCTAAAGGAATATTTGGAGGGATTTTACACAACGAGCCTAAACTGCATAAGTAAGCGTGTACGAATGTTCAGGGTAGAGTAGACCTTTCCCTGAGGGGGTGTTAGAATTTATGACCTCGCTTCAGACAATCCGAAAACGGTGCCCACCCCAGAATCAATCGATCAGAACGGAAAGCCCGAAAAGTCAGACGCGTCTGAGTGTTTATGGGCACATGTCTGCTAAAATCTAACGTGCTAAAGACAGAATTTTCCCAGCGGTGGGGTACAGGTAGATGAGTCGGAAACAAATGCCAGGACGATAACGGAAGGGGGAGAACGAGCAAGACGTCTCTTCGACATTGCCACCGGAGAAAATAAAGTACAGCGTAGTAAATATAAAATACAGTACAGTATTTAGAAGTAATCTTTAGGCCAAATCATAAAACATAGGTGAATTATTATGCACGCGATAATGAGGCAGGGCAGGCCTTTCTAAGCATGGGAGTAAAGGCAGAAATCATACAGAAAATGACTGATAAATGTATATCTCATAAACATTTAAAGAACCGTAAAAATGATTTTAATTGAAAAAATAAAAAATGTATTTATAACATATACGGCAGAAAATGGCTCCGTTACATTTGTCGTGTTGGGTACATGTCTTATATTCATTTTAATTATTATATTATTTAATTGTAATAATTTAAATTATTTTAATTTTCTTTTGCCTTCCCATCGTGTCTGCTGTCAAATAGTTTAGCTTCATGTAAACGTAACTCGTAGAGCTCTAGCTTTGTGACTTGTCTGTTGTTTCCAGAAACCTGACGGTCAGTTTGATTTTTTTCCCAAGTTCTCAAATATTCTGCTTTCTATCATTTCATCTTGAGAATTCCTCTCTTCAACACATTTGGAATTTATTTTGCGTGCTGTGAGATGCGGAGCTAAGTTTATCCAGCTGTCCTAATCGTTTCACAGAACGCATTCGATGTCTGTTCTTTTTTAAATTTGTTATATTGCATTAATGGGTATTCATTTATTCACTCAACATAACTTACTGAAAGTTTTGCTGGGCTATGCGGTTATTTTATTAGACGATTGTTACAGGTTTAGAACAGATGTTTATATCTAGTAGTACAATCAGCCTCAAAGGTACTTCCTTTTCAATTTTTGAATACATCTTTACATGGTTTTCCTAAATCAGCTTTGGAAACTTCCACAAGATCCTGATGTAGGCGTAGACGTGGGAACAGTGTAAGCACAGATACGTTCCGTGCCTGTAGCTTCCTTGTATGCCGACTGGAGGCTCCAGTGGGGAGGGCTAGGGGTTAAAATTCCAAGAATGTAGGACACGGCGTATTTAGGGACGTCCCAGTTAGAATCAAAGGCACAACCAGACAGGTGGCCTCGGAGAAAATGCACAAGACAGCTTCAGTGTCGGGAGAGAGGGGGGTGAGGAAAGAGGGAGACAGAGGCACGAGGTTGCCGCAGGAGGGAGTCCCAGGGGCCCTTCCCACAGGACCAGGGATGGGGTGTTCCACAGAACGAGCGACACGCCGGTCCCGATGGAGAGGTTTCTAAGGAAGCGGTGTCACCAGGGGGACTTTGGGTGGAGAAGCAGAAGGACTGGGGGAAACTAGGAGGAAAGAGCATTCGTTTTGCGAAGAGTCCAGAGAGAAGCAGGGGGTTATCCCAGCAAAGATGTCATGGCCTCACGTTGCAATTAAACAACTTTCCAGCAATGCCCGTGCTTGCTGGGCTCTAAGGACAAAAGTTCCCCTGATTCAGTGCCAACATGTGCGCTGGTGCCCGCACACGACTTTGGGTGCGTCTTTGGATTATGACGAACAAGTGCCCGGGAACTTGCACGGTAGATGCCCAGTGGGAGCCTTCCGAGACGGCCTCCGGGGACTTTCTTCTCTCTAGGAAGGGAATTCTGTGCGCAGAGTGGGAGAAGTGGGCAAAAGAGGTCGGGGCGGGTGGGGAAGAAAGGGAGGCGGGGACGGGCTCTGATCTTCACTCCTGGAGCTCCGTTCAGAGACGTGATCTCATACGTGTTTCTAGCATCCTTGTAAGATGAGCGGGAAGTGGCTATCATCATCTGAACTTGGTAGACAGATGAGTGTCCACAGAGGTCCACAGAGGCCAGAACTCCTGTGCCAAGACGCCAGTGATCAGAAACACAACAAGGTGGGTTAGTCGCCTCAGAGGTCTACGTGGTCTTAAAGAGAGGGGTCATTATTCTTAAACACAAGACTATCATCCCTGCAGAGAGGGTCTCAGCTTAATCCCTAAGCTTCCTTAAAACTGAAGCTGAAGTCAGGGTCTCGGCAAGGCCCGGTGGACAAAGAGGACACGGCTGTCCCCCCTCCTCCTCTGCAGCTGGCCGGTGCAGAGCAGCTCAGGGGGCCGGGGAAGGTGGGACTCCGGCTCAAGCGTGCCATGTTGATTCTCGCCAAAGAAGAGGCATCGTGACCAGTAAACTGAGACTGTGTTCGGGATCATGAGGCATCACAAGATTTTGCTGGCTTTTGTTGTTTGATTGGTTTTTATCTTAGTGTGAGCAGAAAAGTCTCCAGACTGCTGGCATGTTCGTCCAAGGGGCGGAGAAGGGACTGTCCCTCTGTAAATATACTTTTAAAGGTGGGAGGTGGGGAGAGAGAGAGAAAGAGAGAGGGTAAGAAGGAGGGGAGGGGAGAGGAGAGGGAAGGAGGGGGAGGAGGAGGAAGAGAAGAAGGAGGAGGAGAAGGGGGGAGGGGGAGGGAAAGGAAAAGGAGGAGGAGGAGGGGGAGGAGGAGGAAGGGGAGGAGGGGGAGGAAGAGGAAGAGAAGGAGGAGGAGGAGGGGGGAGGGGGAGGGAAAGGAAAAGGAGGAGGAGGAGGGGGAGGAGGAAGGGGAGGAAGGGGAGGAGGAGGAAGAGAAGGGGGAGGAGGAAGGGGAGGGAGGAGGGGGGGAAGAGAAGGGGGAGGAGGAGGAGGAGGAGAAGGAGAAAAGAGGGGAAAGAAAAGCACATTGAAGTCAAGCTGAGTTGCCTGTGTAACTACCTCCGTCTACACAGAAGAGGCATCCAAATGTGGACGAGGCCAAAGCTGCAAGAAGTCATTGTGTTCTGACCCGAAAGCTTGTCAAACCTTTCCCGCCCCCCCCCACCCCCACCATCTTAAACATCCTATTTATTCTGAGCCTCTGGAGTCACAATGGAAAAAAAAAATGGTGTAAGAAGTACGTCTTTTTCCTGATCTGCAAAGTTCTTGAAACAGAGTACCCTCCGAAGTATCCAACTTAAAATCTTGTATAGTGATTCACGTGGTGAAGTGTCCTTGTATTTATTTATTTTTTTTAACCTTTATTTATTTTTGAGACAGAGAGAGACAGAGCATGAACAGGGGAGGGTCAGAGAGAGGGAGACACAGAATCCGAAACAGGCTCCGGGCTCTGAGCCGTCAGCCCAGAGCCCGACACGGGGCTCGAACTCACGGACCGCGAGATGGTGACCTGAGCCGAAGTCGGACGCTCAACCGACTGAGCCACCCAGGCGCCCCTCAAGTGTCCTTTTAAAGACCACAGAGCCTGTAAATCATTTGAAACCTTCTCTGTTAAAAAAAAGATCCCTCGTTGGGCCAAAATGTTAGGGTCCTGATCAAACGACTTAAGCTCTATTCGTATAAGTAAATACTACGCAGCCGTTAAAACGGAATGGAAGACTTTTGGACCGTGTGGGGAGGCGTCCATGGGGCACTGGGTGCCAAGAGAGCAGAAGCAGGTCCCAGGCAGAGGCTGTGTGGTGAGTTCGAGCCGTACTTCTCACGCGTCGCTGGTGGGGACGCTCCCTGAGAAATATATTGGCGACGCAGTGCACTGCCCCCATCCCAAACACATACACACTTGCGGTGAAACTTCCGGAGAGTTCTGACTGTCTCCTGCTCTGTCTCCTACTGTTTCATTTTTTTCTCCATTGGACAGGAGTTTGATGAAATCCCTACCGCCTTGTCTCATCTCTTTTTAAAAAAGTTTTTATTTATTTTGAGAGAGAGAGAGAGTGGGGGAGGGGAAGAGAGAGAGAGGGAGAGAGAGAATCCCAAGCCGGCTCCGTGGTGTCGGCACAGAGCCCGACGCGAGATCGTGAACTGAGCCAGAGTTGGACGCTTAACCACCTGAGCCACTCAGCTTCCTTTTTAATGCTGATCACAATGATGTGGGGAACAAAGGCAAAAAGGAAAGGAGATGAAATGAAATTTCCTTATAACCTGCAGCCCGCTGACAAATACTTGAGGCGGGCAGAGTAGAACATTCCTCCGGGAACTTCCTGCTGTCCTCATGTTACTGCTTTGCTAGAGGGAGAAACAGCCTTAGCTTGACAATACCCAGGCCTCCTGGATCCTGTGAGTCCTTCTTAGCATATGGAAGTCCTTCTGGAAGCTTTCTCTCGCCTTTCCCTTCCCCCAAGTCCCCCAAGTATGTAACCAGTCTCTCCTCCAACCCCAGTGCAGCTCTTCCTGCCCTCGGGTCCTGTCCCCGTGCTTTCACAAAATCACCTGTTTGCATCAAAGACGTCTCAAGAATGAATTCTTTCCTGTTCAGACGACATCAGCATCACCTAAATCGTGGTCATGGCGACTTAACATGGCCCAGAACCTGCAGCTGGAAAGCCACGGAGGGAGAAGAGACACAGAGACCGGTTCCCAGTTCCCTGCCACTCAGGGAGCACGGTCCTCTCAGCACTGGGTGTGAATTAAAAAGCTTAGTCTGGCGACAACTCTACGGTGCAGTTATGACGTTAGCCCCCTTTTACAGATGAAGGAAGCCCTGCAGAGAAAGGTAGGAAACACAGACGATTGAGACCGAAGAGCGGTGGGGTGACACCTGTCCTCAGGGACCTGCCTCACGAGGCCACATTTAAGCCACCTCCAACACACGCAGACTCACAGAGCTCAGCTCTTAGCGGGGAGTACACGGGAGTTTAGTTTTCTTCTTCCTGCGGATCTGCCTTCCCAATTTCTTCCCTCCTTCCTTCCTCCCTCCCTCTCTCCCTTCCTTCCTTCCTTCCTTCCTTCCTTCCTTCCTTCCTTCCTTCCTTCCTTCCTTTCTTCAACTCCTTCCTTCCTTCCACTCCTTTCCTACCTCCCTTACTCCCTTCTTGCCTTCCTTCCTTCCTTCCTGCCCCCCTTCCTCCCTCCCTTCTTGACTTCCTTCCTTGCTCCCTTCCTTCCCCCCTCCCTCCCTCCCTCCCTTCTTGACTGACTTCCTTCCTTCCTTCCTTCCTCCCTTCCTTCCCCCCCCCTCCCTTCTTGACTTCCTTCCTTCCTTCCTTCCTTCCTTCCTTCCTTCCTTCCTTCCACCTGTCTTTCTGTCTATCTTTCATTAAAACATTGCCTTCATAACAAGGAGAACTTCTGTAAATTCTACAGAACAAGGCAACTTCTGTAAATGAAGACTTCCTTTCCGGAAAGCTCGTTAACACACATTTACCAATACGCCACTGGGGATACCAGCAAGATCGGTGACTGAGTGGGTCTTGAAGGGTGATGTGCAATTACCCACACTGTAACAAACTTTATTTTGCGCGAGTTCTGTCTTAAGGAATGTATCCACCAAAGCTCTAGATGCGACAGCACTGGAGGTTAGGCGAGCCCCTTGGATGGAATAAGTTTTCACATTTCCTGCCTTGAGTCATGCTTCGCACAGAGTGGAAAGACAAATTGTCATGTCTCCTTTAACAGATGTGATTCTTCGGGCAAAGCTTTTAAAAAGTAAGTCTCTTTTTTAAAGTGATCACTGAGAGTCATTTTGACAGGAAAATTGAATATGTAGTGATATATTTTCAAACCTTTCAAATATTTTTGAGCTCTGGCAAAGTCGTATGGTAACACAGCGTGCGGAAATGTTCCTCGTTGGTATCACCTGCTGCCCATATCTTTCCTGACCTGCGGCCACGATTTCTTGGCTCTGGGTATCAACCGATAGGTCTCGTGTGCTTTAGCTATTGAAATAGCAAATCGATGCTGATCATCGTGCCTACGTTAATTCTAGTAATCATTCAGTCACCTTCACTTATGAATTGTCATTTGTTAATGAGTCCCAATGTCTAATGACTTTATGTTTATAATTACCATATATATGTATACATATACATATATATATATTCATTAACCTCTAGCTACTTTTAATTACTATGTATCAAAATCTAACTACTTTTAGAAAACTCAGATTAATTCTTGAAAAAAAGAACTATCTTAGAAACTCAGAACTGGCCATTTTAATTTAGAGGAGAGGGACTGAATCGGAATTCAAAGAGCCCACCTGTTCTCTGAATAATGTAAACACTGGATTCTCACAGGGATGTTTACATGAGGCAGGGGGCTGCCTGTATAGCTGAGGTTTTTCCCATCACCCCAACCACCACCTCCACCGAAGGGACAGACTGCATCGGAACACTTGCAGATTCTCCTGTGAAAATATTTGTTTTGGGGCTATTTCTTTAAAAAAATTTTTTTTAACGCTTATTTATTTTTGAGAGAGAGACAGAAGGTGAACGGGGAGGGGTAGAGAGAGAGAGGGAGGCACAGAATCCGAAGCAGGCTCCAGGCTCCGAGCTGTCATCACAGAGCCTGACGTGGGGCTCGAACTCACGAACTGTCAGATCAAGACCTTAGCTGAAGTCGGACGATTAACCGACTGGGCCCCCACGCGCCCCTCCATAAGTGGCACTTCCTTACCCGAAGGGTCTTACTGTGCCCCCCACCTGGAAGCCCATCCTTTTCTTACCCCTAATGACCCCCAATCCAGCACTTGTGTCTACTGGTCCTCCCCTCTTAGAAAGCCTTTGGTCATGCATCCCAATCCTGGAAAGGTGAGAAAGCACACTTATATACATGCCTGTGTCTTCTCTCTTCCCACAACTTCTTCTTATCTCGTGACCCCTCCTCCATCTGCCACTTGATGGAAAGGATATTCTCTGCAGAGAATAGGACACTGCATTTCAAACGCTTAAGCCTTAAAGGGTTCTCCTAGTGGAGAACAGTGGTCTCTAAAGGCGAGTGTACAAGTCAGACCCTGAGAAGAAAGTACTAGCTTTAGGGGTACCTGAGTGGCTCAGTCGGTTAAGCGACCGACTTCGGCTCAGGTCACGATTTCGCAGTCTGTGAGTTCAAGCCCGGCGTCGGGCTCTGTGCGGACAGCTCGGAGCCTGGAGCCTGCTTCGGATCCTGTGTCTCCCTCTCTCTCTGCCCCTTTCCTGCTCACGCTCTGTCTCTTTCTCTCTCAAAAATAAATTAAACATTAAAAAATTAAAAAAAAAGAAAGTGTTAGCTTTGCTCAGATGAAGGGACTGATGTATGACCTCATGATCAGTCAATGGGGTCCCCTGAGGGGGGGGGGATCTTTATATCAGTGGGGATCTAATAACCTCACTCTTTCTTTCACGGGATGTGTGTTTTGTAATTTCTGTGTTCCCGGTTATTTGGTCATTTAAGTTATATTTCTTAAATGCCACTAAATCAACCTTCAAAAAAAATGCACAGGTGGCTTTAAAAGATTTTTGGAAGAAACTTTGATTCCACAACAGTACTCTAATATATGCACAAGACAGAAACACAATACCAGAGCTGACACATCCATCCCAAAGTGAATTGTCAGCTCCCTCATGAATTTAAAAATGACAATCTCATCCGTCCTCAATTTTGAAATCGTTAAAATGATTAGAAATACAGATTGAAACCCACCACCGTGAACAATAAACCTCACACTAAATATGTATAATTCCTTGAGGTCGCACCCAGTAATGGTGGCGGGAGTGTAAACGAACATATGAATTTTGGCCAAGCACGCCTTTGCTTGGTAAGTGTGTGTGTTCACGTGAAAAGCAACTTACAAATTATTGGCATAAGGACTATTGGGTGGGTCATAACGTGACTCCCCACTCACTGAGACCAGAGAACTGTCCTTGTATTGCAGGGGTGAGAGGTGAGTTTTAAGAGGAGTTAGGGCTTGAATTCTGGTGCATTTTGGGGAAGGAAGCCCTGTATCCCTGGTCTAGTTGGTGAGTCTCTGTGATGAGTGCCTTACACCGAGACAGAACGGAAGAAGGTTCTCAGGTTCTCAGAGGGCTGTCGGAATAGCAGAACTATTTCCAAGTGCTTAGGAGGGGCCTGGAGATATTGAGAAGAGTTGAACCCCAAGGCCTTTTTAGGTGGGACTTATGAGAGACGCAACAGTGGGAACCTGCAGGAAAGAAGCCTTGAGAACTTGGCAATCAGCATCACGTCCCGTGTCTCTTAAACGTGCGTGCCGTATTTGTCCCTACTTGTTTCTTCCTGGCTAGCTCAGGACCTTCTTGAGAGTAAAATGGACTCTTATAAGTGTTTTGTGCTCTTCAAAGTACCCCAAACACTGGTGAGGACACACAGCTTCTAGTTGAGGGTTTACTGATCTATGGATGCGTTGACCTCAGGAAAAACAAAGGTTTGTCCACCCACGGCCCATCCATTGTATCGGTTCTGAGAAGAAACTAACCAGCAACACCAACCGATCTGGTGGCTCCGCACATCATTTGTCCATTCCTTGCTTGTGACGGATGCTTAAACGAAACAGATCCCCGGGAGTAGAGTTTGATCCATAGAACTGAATCCAAATAAAGTCCATCCAAGTCAAATTCATTTTATTTTAACAATGCAGCTATTGGTGGGGAGACCCGAAGTGAATTGTTTAAAGTCACCTGAGGGAAGCAGTGACAGAAAACTAGGTGTTTCATCTTTAACATTTCTAGGCCGATATTAGGCAGTGGTAGAATGGTCGGATTTTGCATTGGCATGCCGATTGGTAATTATTGGTAGCAATTGGGAATTACCTTTTGAAAAGGAAAAAAAATAACATTTTCAGCGTTCGTTACCTTCTCAAGACATAGACAAGTTGACGCCTACTCCTTGAGACTTCATATATTTGCTTCAAAAACAGCTTTTGTCTTACTTCTGCTTTGTCACTATTATATGAATTGTGATTTTACATAATCCAATGAACGTATCATTGGCCGAACCCATGCAGCCCAATCTTAACCCATGGTTTTCCTCCTGGTAAAACACACATACACTTCGGAGAAGATAGCAAATCAAAGTAAAATGGTTCAAATTCCATTTTGTTTTTATTTATTTTTTCCAGTTTATTTATTTTGAGAGAGAGAGAGCGAGAGAACACAAGCAAGAGTGGGAGAGGGGCAGAGAGAGGGAGAGAGAATCCCAAGCAGGCTCCACGCTCTCAGTGGGGAGTTGGATGTGCAGCTCAAACTCACGACCCATGAGATCATGACCTGAGCCAAAACCAAGAGTCAGATGGTTAACCAACTGAGCCACCCAGGTGCCCCTCAAATTCCATTTTACAGTTTCCATTAAATTACTCACAAAAACACCAAACAGGGAAAACCCCACAAAAACACCAGCAACTGTTGGGATAAAAAATCTGGATGCTCCAGAGGAAAGTCAGGATGTATATTTTGTGTTGACCAGGTCCCGATGGTGAACCTTGTGTGGATGTGAAGGGATGTGCCCACTTGCTGAGATATGGCAAACGATCACTCCTCAGTCAAGAGAAGTTCTTTCTCACAAGTATACAGCAAGGTATACACACTCATTTGAGTTGTTCACAAAATGCCTATAAGAGAAACTCCTACTTTTGAAAAAAGGAAGGGGAAAGTCTTCCATTCGGCAAGGCACCTTCTAGAACTTCAAGGCCACCTAAGCATAGAAGGGGAAATACGATTCTAAGTCTTGAGTCTACGAAAGAGGGCACGGCTTTGAGCCAAAATCTTCAATAATCTTCACTGCGATTCTCCTAGAGTGGTTTGCAAGAGACTCCGAAGGACATCATGTTTTGTGTGAGGTACTTTGAGTAATTCCACTGAGGTGACAGGCATTTGAACATGCATGGTTTCATCTTCCACCCTCTGGCCTGCGTGCTTTGTACCAAGACTTCTGAAGCACTTATTAATTGTTAATCATCACGTGCCATCGGTGTGATGTCACCGTAGCGGTGGGCCAGTGTCACAATTGTGGGATGTGAACAGGATTAGGAGCTCTGAAGACTTACCGTGACAGTTTTGGGAGATTTGAGATCCCTTTGAGGCAAGACTGCGAATATATACTCTCGTTCCTACCAGAGGAAAGAAAACTTCTTAGAGTTCTTGTAGACTGTTATTGGATGGAAATTATTTTACAGAGCAATAGTTGTGAACCAGCATTTCATCCTTGAGGATAGGTATCCTAAGATTTTTACTAAATAGTGTATTTTTGAGGGTTCAGTCATAAAAGTAGAAACCGTAATGGGTATTTTCAACTGAGGGGATTTAATATAGGAATTGGCTACACCACTACTATTGGGATGTTGAATGAAAAGAGAAGAGGGGCACCTGGGTGGCTCAGTGGGTCAAGCATCTAACTTCGGCTCAGGTCATGATCCCGAACTTCATGAGTTCGAGCCCTGCATCGGGCTCTGTGCTGACAGCTCAGAGCCTGGAGCCTGCTTTGGATTCTGTGTCTTCCTCTCTCTCTTTGCCCCTCCCCTGCTCACACTGTGTCTCAAAACTAAATAAACACTAACAAATTAAAAAAAAAAAAAGAACAGAGAAGAAACAAGTAGCTAGCCCAGAACACGTGCGTGCGCGCACGCACACACACACACACACACACACACACACACAAAGTAGTTATCATCCATTAGTGTGAGGGGGAAAAGGAAGGAAGGAAATCATTTGCGGTTATCAGAATGTATAATTTTGGAGGCAGGACCCCATGGTGTTTGAACTTAGACCCATGAGAAGGGGATTTTATTTTATTTTATTTTATTTTATTTTATTTTATTTTATTTATTTTTTTGGTGGAGCTGAGATAACTGTGAAGGTCCATGATGATAAAGGTTCAGGAGTATTGAAGGGAGTTGGAATCTAGAACGAATTTCTGCTGTTGGGGAGAAGTACCCCACTGAGGTGACCAGCTGCAGCCTGCAGGAGAGAAGAAGGAAGCTCTCTCCTCCCTCCTCCCTCCTCCCTCCTTCCAATACCCCCCAGGCCTCCCTGCTGGCAGAACGTAACACACAGTCACTCGGCAAAGAAACATACCCCAACACTTCCAATCTCAAGATACTGCACAGAAGATTGAATTTGGCAAAAGACAATAGGTAAGTGACTGCCACAGCCCATTTTCTTTGGGGAATCGTGAAGAATTTAGTTTGTTCATTCAAGGAAGAAAAAAGGAATTTATGAATAAGCTTTCTGCAGTCAAGTCACATGGGTACTGTTTGGGTTTTCCTGAATTAGGATCTCAGTAAGTATTATGGATTTGAGTTTACCATTGAATTAGTGCAACCGTGTTAAGTGATGGGGGATTTGAAGACACAGGCCTACGGTGAACACGTGCACGGAGTTAGGGAAACGTCCATTTTACAAGTGACAAGGAAGAGCCCAAAGTGGAAGAGGACGGAGAGCAAGGGCATCAGCTGAGATTAACAAAGAAAAATTCACATGAAATTCGGGGCACCTGGGTGGCTCAGTTGGTTAAGCGTCCGACTTCAGCTCAGGTCATGATCTCACCATCCGTGAGTTCGAGCCCCACATCAAGCTCTGTGCTGATGGCCCAGAGCCTGGAGCCTGTTTCAGATTCTGTGTCTCCCTCTCTCTCTGCCCCTCCCCTGCTCATGCTCTGTCTCTCTCTGTCTCAAAAATAAATAAAAACATTAAAAAAAAAAAAAAGAAGAAATTCACATGAAATTCAATCCCCCAACTCCGGCATATGAATTTCATTCAAGGTTCTCCGGTTTCCAAATTAACGTTAGAATTACAAGGCCGTCCAGTCACGGTTAGACTTCTGTTTTGCATTCCTATTTCCCAGCCTCTACAATGTAGTAATTTGGCCAGTTATGCTTAGATAAACACCTGGAAACTCTCTTGGGAAAGATCCCAAGTCTAGACACAGTTTTAAAAAAAAAAAACTCTGCACATGTGTTTCTTGTTAGAAGAAACGATCACTCTGCAGACAAGAGAAAATTCCCACGTCTTCAATGAATCGCCAATTATGTCACATTTTGTGATGAAACCCTGGTGACTAATAACGCAAATACTTGCCTTCAAAACGGGGAACAATGAAAGGGGAGAGAGAGAAGACACATGGTTTTATCTAAGCTGCCAGAAGACCTATGTTTTAAATGCAAGCCTTAGATTATGAAAAAGAGAGGTGACTCACAGCAATCTACCAAGTAAACCGTGTTGTTGTATGTTATAATATTGTCAATGCCCTTCCTGGGAATCTGATGCACCACGTCGGGCTTCAGGTAGCAATCTATGCAAATACGTTTAGCTACTATTGTTCTCTGAGCTTTCAACGGAGAGGTTTCCCTTCTTTCCCTCCTCCTCCCCTTCCTCCCCCTTCTTTCCCTTCCCCCCTTTTCCCTTCTTCCTCTTCCTCTCCCTTTCCTCCTCCTCCTCCTCCTCTTTTTTCTTCCTCTAATGAAGAAATAGGAAAGCGTTTACTCTGAGACTCAATTCTAGGAAACGCTACAATGTGTAAATCAGAAAGTCAGAAAAGGTCCTCATGAATGGAATACCACCAAGGTTGGACTCAAGGAGGACCAGCTGAGAACACTGACAATTCCAGGGTGTGAACTGGGGATGAATGGCAGCTCTCAGTAGCTGCCCACCAATGTCCCTTTCTTTTAAACAAAAAAATTTTTAACGTTTATTTACTTTTTAGAGAGAGAAAGAGACGAAGGGTGAGTGGGGGAGCGACAGAGAGAGAGAGGGAGACACAGAAGCCCAAGCAGCCTCCAGAGCCGGAAGCGGGGCTGGAACTCATGAACCGCGAGATCATGACCTGAGCCGAAGTGAGACGCTTAACCGACTGAGCCACCCAGGCGCCCCTAATGTCCCTTTCTGAGGGCAGCCAGGACGAGCCATGATGACGGCCTCTAAGCAGGTGTGGAGAGAGAACGCAGATCTGATACCTAGAACCAAATTCCACAAAAATAGGAATACGTGTATAGTGCTTGATTTCGGCTGATAGTTTGTATAGACAAAATGCTGAATAAAGCTGGAGAATAATCAGTTACGATGCAAGCATTCTGAGAGCTTGAGGGGTCGGAGCAGTGACCCACGTAACTCTGGGTTATCACAATGAACACATTACAACAAAAACTTAAGAAGATCGTGAAAACTGCCCTCTGTGACTCCTGTGGTGGGAAATCTCTGCCTGCTTCTCTACCCATCCCTGGATCCCTGATCTTACAAACCAAACGTTTCACCAGATTGAATTCTCCCCTACCTCAATTTCTCTCATTGATTCCTAAAAGACCAAAATAGGGATGTGTACTATCTACGCCTCTCCCCAAACTGTATTAACCCTTGTATGCAATATTCACCAGTTTTGAATAAGCATTCACAGCAAAAAATTTCTATGAAGAGACATTTGAAAAGATTCAATAATGAGGAAAAGAGCTAGCTGATATTTCAGAGAAAGACTTTTTTTTTTTTTTTGGAAGACTGTAACCTGAAAGAAAATGCTTAAAAATCTCTCATTTCGTGTATAAAACTACCACAGAGAGTCATGCAGAAGGAAGCGAATAGGACCAGGAAGGTGCTCACAGTGGAAATGGAAAAATGTCTCATTGAATAGACTATAACAGGCAGTGATGGCAAATTAAAGGTAATAATCCGTGTTCCCTATTTTCACAAAATAGAATAGATGAACCCAAAGAATTTATTGGTTCACACAACTGCATATTCCCGTGGAATGGGTCTAGTTTCAGGCATGGGCTGATGTGGAAGCCCAAATGATGTCATGAACTCGATCTATTCTGCAACGTTACTCGGTCTCTGCTTTTCTTTTACTTTGGCCCCAAATCTTTCCTAAGCTAGGCAACCTTTCAAAGTATCTGGAAAGACACTCATCAGAAGTCCCAGGCCTATTATGTTTTCAGCTCATAATCCTAAAAGAAAAGAAAAAAAAAGTCAAGTTCCCCCAAAATATCCCAGGGAAAACTCTGGCCTGGGAAAAATGTCACGTACCCCTATCTGAAAATATCCCTATATCCGCTGGGATGCGGCACAGATTGTCAAATGCACATTCCTGGGTCTGGGAGTGGAGTTTGGTACCGTGAGTAACAGTCATACCAGCACGACGTGAGATTGAGAAGTTCCTAAGATGGCGAGAATAAGTGTAATAGGTTCTAGTGTTTCTACCCTAACCAATATTTACCACGGGCTGCTACTTTGTGAAATCCAAAGAAATAAATCAGTGAATTAAAACACATCATTATTAAATTCTCCAGGGCTCGGGGGGAACATAAAGGGATGAAAATAACCAGAAGAGAAGACATGTGGAATTTTGTGTGAAAGATCCAACGTCCATAAGAGAAGAATCCAGAGAGAGAGAGAGAGAGAGAGAGAGGAGCACGTATGGAGAAGAGGCAGTAAGCAAAGCCAGAGCAAGGTTCGGCAATTCAGAATGCTGTGTGGACAGCCAGCCCCGGGGCCGCCTGCAGGGGCTTCTCTCTGGTTCCTGGGGGACCCGGACACCGACAGCACAGCATATGGAGTTGAAACGAGTAACCTCTCTATATTTGCACAGTACCATTTGCTTTTGTGTCTTGCAACTGCAAATATATATTTTCTAAAAAGTCGGGAAGGTTTCATTTACCTTCTCCAAAACCAAGAGTTGTGCACGCGTGAAAAAAACCAAGAGAAGCGGAACCAAACGCGATGCCTCCACACCACTCGCCGATGTCCTTCTGTCCCGAAAGACCCGCCTGCTAACAGCTGTCGTTCTTCAAGGTGTCAGGACAGCAGTCAGGCAGCAGGGAGCACAGGCCCGGCACATGTTCTGAGGACCCTGCCTTTCAAATGAAGTTCTGTAGGAAGGAGTTGACGGAGTTCGTATTAGGAATACTTTTTAAAAATGATTTCCTTAGTTCGGAACTGCAGACCCCTACCCCACCTTTTGGGCAATACACCAGGAGAGCGACTCCAGGAGATCAGGACTTAGGTGGTGATCGAGAACTAAAATGATAGGTGGCACCAGTGGGCAGAGAGGGACACATGGAAATGAGCTGATGTGGTCCATTAACAGACTTGACTTCCAAGTCTGGAAACAAAATTCTCTTAGTATCCGTGGGTAAATGGAGAGGAGAAAATCAAGAAGGCACCTATGAAAATGCATAGCAGAGCAAGGAAAAGGAAGATACGTTCACAAGATGCATAGGAAGACTGCTATCGCGATTTACTTTGGCATTTAAGAGGAGAATTCTAGAAGCTTTTCACACTATGCAAAGAATTTAAGCAGATATAGATACTCTGATATAAAATCGTAATGGGCTGAAACAGAAAGATGGAAATACAGGACATGAATACGTGGGCGAGGAAAAGAGGATCACAACCCAAGACTATCCGTGCAACGTTGAGTTATTTGTTGGCGGCATTAATGATTGAGATACCAAGTAAATGAGTCAAGTGGAACATAACTTTGTAACTCGCTCTCTCAGATTTTAGGGGACACAGCTGAGATGGGAAATCACGAGAGAGAAAGTTCTAAATATGAGTGACAGCAAAAGCATCCTCAGCAGACAGAAGATTACTTCTAAAGAAGGCACTAGAAGGTAGAAGATAAGAAATCCACAGATATAATAGGAGACACTTTTTTTCTGAACTGAAGAAAATAAATAAGAATTCAACTAAAGTGGATGGAATGAACAATATACGCTGATATCCCTTAGAAAGCAGAATAAAAGAAATTGCTGAGATAAAAAAAATTGTAGGGGCACCAGGGTGGCTCAGTCAGTTGAGCATCCGACTTCGGCTGAGGTCATGATCTCGCGGTCCATGAGTTCAAGCCCCGCGTCGGGCTCTGTGCTGACAGCTCAGAGCCTGGAGCCTGCTTGGGATTCTGGGTCTCCCTCTCTCTCTGCCCCTCCCCCACCACTCATGCTCTCTCTCTCTCTCTCTCTCTGTCAAAAATAAACATTAAAAAAATTATTTTAAATTGTAAAAATGGGAAATACGAAAAATTAGAAAGAAGATAAAATTAATAGTAATAGAATTTCTGTAATAAATACAGTTACAAAAAGAGTAATACAACAGTTCTGTTTCTGGTCTGAAATAAAAATGCACAATGAGCAATTTTAGGAATAAAAGCAGGAGCATAATGAAAGATACAGTAGAAATTTCAAGAAGAAAACAAGTTTGTTCACATGCGGGCAATTCAATGCAAAGGAAGACTCTCTTGGGTTCAGGTGAGATTAAATTTTTTAAGTACAAAGATACTTCCCTTCCCCTATGATCTTCGGTTAAGTTTCTCGAATTCCACATATAAGTGAAAACATATGATCTCTGTCTTTCTCTGACTGACTTATTTCACTTAGCATAATACCTTCCAGTTCCAGCCATGTTGTTGCACATGGCATGATTTCATTCTTTCTCATTGCCAAGTAGTAGTCTATTGTATATATAAACCACATCTTCCTTATCCATTCATCAGCTGACGGACATTTGGGCTCTTTCTGTAACTTGGCTCTCGTTGACATCGCTGCTGTAAACATTGGGGTGCATGTGCCCCTGCGAATCAGCACTCCTGTATCCTTTGGATAGATTCCTAGTAGTGCTATTGCTAAGTCATAGGGTAATTCTATTTTTATTCTTTTGAGGAACCTCCATATTGTTTTCCAGAGCGGCTGCACCAGTTTGCATTCCCACCGACAGTGCAAGAGGGTTCCGTTTCTCCGCACCCTTGCCAACATCTATTGTTTCCTGAGTTGTTAATTCTAGCCACTCTGACCGGTGTGAGGTGGTATCTCAGTGTGGTTTTGATTTGTACTTCCCTGATGAGGAGTGATGCTGAGCATTTTGTCACATGTTGGTTGGCCATCTGGACGTCTTCTTTGGAAAAGTGTGTGTTCATGTCTTCTGCCCATTTCTTCACTGGATTATTTGTTTTTTGGGTGTTGAGTTTGGTAAGTTCTTTTTTTTAAATTTTTAAAAAATGTTTATTTATTTTTGAGAGAGAGAGAGAGAGAGCATAAGCAGCAGAGGGATAGAGAGAGAGAGGAAGACACAGGATTCGAAGCAGGCTCCAGGCTCTGAGCTGTCAGCACAGAGCCCAAGACGGGGTTCGAACTCACGAGCCGTGATATCATGACCTGAGCTGAAGTCAGACGCCCAACCGATTGACCCACTCAGGTGCCCCAGTAAGTTCTTTATAGATTTTGGATACTAGCCCTTTATCCGATATGTCATTTGCAAATACCTTTTCCCATTCCCTCGGTTGCCTTTTAGTTTTGTTGATTGTTCCCTTTGTAGTGCAGAAGCTTTTTATCTTGATGAGGTCCCAATAGTTCATTTTTGCTTTTATTTCCCTTACCTTTGGAAAAGTGTCGAGCAAGAAATTGCTGTGGCTGAGGTCAAAGAAGTTGTTGCCTGTTTTCTCTTCTAGGATTTTGATGGTTTCCTGTCTCACATTTAGGTCTTTCATCCATTTTGAGTTTATTTTTGTGTCTGGTGTGAAAAAGTGGTCCAGGTTCATTCTTCTGCATGTCGCTGCCCAGTTTTCCCAACACCATTTGGTGAAGAAACTGTCTTTTTTCCATTTGATACTTTCTTGCTTTGTCAAAGATTAGTTGGCCATGCATTTGTGGGTCCAACTCTGGGTTCTCTATTCCATTGGTCTATGTGTCTGTTTTTGTGCCAATACCAAACTGTCTTGATGATTATAGCTTTGTAGTAGAGGCTAAAGTCTGGGATTGTGATGCCTCCCGCTTTGGTTTTCTTTTTCAACATAACTTTGGCTACTTGTGGTCTTTTGTGATTCCATACAAATTTTAGGATTGTCTGTTCTAGCTTTGAGAAGAATGCCGGTGCAATTTAAAGGACAAAGTAAAATTTCAACAAACACCTGGGCAGAAATAAAGTAAGTTATTACTTGCTTGGTCACATAAATTAGGCTGTCCCATCCTTCTCTAGTGCAATGATAATTTTAGAAATAAAACAGCAATTCTAGGTGTCCCAGAAGAGAAAGAAAAGGTTGTGATATTTCAGTATATCCATTCAGTATCTTTCCTGTGCTCACGGTTGGTGGGAATAGACACCCCCAGCCATGTAAGGAGATCTCAAAATACATCATGCATCTCACTTGAAGATTTTATTTTAACAGGCAATCCTTGTAAAGAGATGAATCAAATCTCTGAATTTCAGAAGCAGACTACCAGAACATAAGAAGTCTGACATTGGCCGCTGGGATCAATTCAATAAAGCTAAACCAAAATAGCTTATCGCTACAATTAAGAAACATACACTATTCAAATTTTATTCTTTAAAAGGAGACGTGTACAATAAAAACAACAATCCAAAATTCTAGAGAATATTAAGAACCCGGGAAAAGAAAAAACAGGGACAGATAACACGACAGATAGAAAAAGAGAATGTGTAGAACCCGACATGACAAACAAAAGGGACCCTTTCACTGTTTGCAGTAGTATTGAATAACCGACGGAGAATATGGCTTAAAGGTAAAGTTGTGCCTTTGAAAATGTAAACCTGTAGAATTTAAAATAGATCGTATGCCTTTAAACTATGGGAGAAGCAGAAAAACAAAAACGGGAAAGAGATTTATTTGAAAGTTACTAGTTTACCGAATCCATGGAAACGCTGGGGGTAGAGGGCAGGTCTTGGGCGGCAAAGCAGCAAACTTTGTCACAAGAATCATCTCCCGAGTACTCCTGGGGACATTCGCCGGCCGGCCCTGCCCGCCACGTGGCTGGCTTTCCTGGCCCCCCTGGCCACTCACTGCTGTCCATTCTATGGCTCTTGAATACTCACTTCTCTTCCAGGAGGATGAGACTCTCAGCTCATCACAAGCTCATGAATAATCTGAAAATGACCCAGAATATTTAGGTCGCTCACTCGAGGGTTGATGGCTAATGGTCTGAGCTCCGAAACATGCCCACGATCCGCCTACAAAGTAATCGTTAAAATTACCGGATAAGCTTTTTAATGATAAAGATTCTCGGGACTCATACCGGAAAGCCACATCCAGTAGATCTCTGATGAAAATCTCCCCCACCCCTCTCCCTCCCATTATCTTTAAAAGCCACCCATGGGGTTCCAGCGGCCAGCCGGGTATTGGTCCCTGCTGCTCTAGTCTCTACTGAGGACAGAAGACAGGGACATAGCTGTCCTTGCAAACCACGATCTACCTGTTGCGCAGACAGAAAACGACCCAGAGAGGAGCCCTGCCCTTTGGTTTGGGAGGAAGGAAGAAGGCATCCCAAGGAGGATAGCATGCTTGAGACATTTTTCAAGACTCAAGGGTTGTTGAGGGTAAGACTGAATTAGTAGGAGGAAAGCCGAGAGCAGACGTTCAAGAGATCACACATGGGAAACGTGACGTCAGAGCCAGGGTGACCCTAGTCTGGCTCGCGGAAAGTGAGCTGGGGAGCCAGTCCTTTCCAGGGCTGGGCTGGCTGAGATCGGGAAGCAAGGTTCACATCCTGGGCTTTTCAAGCTCGACTTAAGGAGTAGAATTAGTGTGCTGTTCACAGCAGACCTGCTTGGGTGATTTCTCACCCGTCCCTGCTCACCTTCTTTAAAGCAGCAAGTTTTAGAGAAGGTTTTCGGTGCTAAGAGAGGGAGGTCAGCCAGTCAGTGCTGAGGCTCTTTAGATGACCCCTACTGCTTTTCCCAACGTTTTTAGGAACAGCGAGGACTGAACAAGGAAATAGTGTGTGTCCACAAAGTCAAATTGTGGACAAAATAGTCCAGGGGGATATGGCATATTTGAAAAGGTAAAAATGAGACTGAGAAATTATGTCTGCCAGAAAAAGAAAAACGTGTCCCAGTTATAAATGAAAATAGTGGGTTTTTTTTCCCCTCTAGAAATGTACAGAGATTGATGGGACGTGTGATTTCACTCCTAAAGGGGAGCTCGAAAAAGGAAACTTAGGAAAATCTCTGGAAAGAAAATTATAAGGAGTGGAAATGCCATTTTTTGAAAGAATGCGTTTGCAATCGATGACGTTAAAATCCATGCTAGCCCCAGAGTTCTGGTAGAAGGGCGGGCTCCAGAGAAGATCCAGAATCTGGGACAGCACAGGTGTTGGTGCAGCAGAGGAACATCCTGAATGAAACAGCAGAAGCTGTTGATCCCTGAGATTTATCGTCGTTCCCCAGAGGCAGGGAGGAGCCTCTGAATTCAACAAAGCCCGCAGAGTTTCAATGACTAAGACAAAGGGAAGGAATTACAGAGCAGAAAATCGCCCTCGGGTGATAGGAAAGGTCAAGGAAACCTGATCTAACAGGAGATGTGAAACCAGATGGAGAAAGATTCCAAGAGCAGCGATGGCTGCAAATGAGTCTTAGCTGCTTCCTTAAAGCTTACTTCAATGCGCTAACTTAGTAACATTTTTTTTCCCTTTAAGACTGTCCACCTGAAAAGCAAGGGAGAGGCAGAGAGAAACTTCCTCGCGTTTCCAGAACAATTGGCCTCCCTGGCTATGCTACCTAAAGAATGCCGTTAATGGAAACAAGTGTTCACTCAGCCACTCTTCGGGGACAATAGTACACGTGTTCGGTTGTTTACTTTGGGCCAGAGGGAAGAAAAGTGAGTATCCAATGCCACCCGTCACCTTCACCACGCGGAAGCTAAAGATACAGCAGAAAGTGGGAATACCATGCATCTATCCAATGAATGCTGGTGGAGGGTCATCAGTGCGCAAAATCCTGGGTGAGACACTAAGCGTTCAAAGGCTAATAAGACACCAAACCTTAAGGAGTCTGTCGAGTGGGAGTAATGCCGTAATTAGTATCTCATGGGATCAAAGGAAGAACATTCCAAACAGGTGCAAGAAAACAAAGATACCAAATCCAGCCCAAGGGGGAAGAGAGAGACCACCAGTCAAGCGTGGTCTTTTAGCTAGAGATCTCAGTCGTGTGGAGAGTCCGACAGCAAAGCTTTCAGTGATTTGGGAGAAAAAAGAGACACGTCAGATTTTAGGCAGGAGATTATGTCCAGGACTCTGCCGGACAGACCCAGAAGGAAGAGATGGGTGGGCTCCTTCTTGGTCTGGCCCCTCTCATTTTCTCTCCATGCTGCTGAGGACACAATCTGGATTTGGACAGAAGGGGAGGAACTCGTTCTCTCATACATGTGGGAAGACATCGAGGAAGGGGTAGACGCACATCGGTTCGCAGGAGGGCAGGAAGTTGAATGGGTCCCCATCAGAAGACCTCAATCTTCTTTATGAAGCATGAGGTTAAGTCATTGCTATGGGTGCATTCGTCTTCCGGGGCCGCCATAACGCGGTACCACAGACTGGGGGGCTCAGGCAACAGAGATTCATTTTCTCTTGGTTTTGGAGGCTGGACGTCCACGCCGAAGGCACTGACAGACTTGGTGTCTCCTGAGGCCACCTTCTCACTGTGTGTCACACAGCCTCTCCTCGGGGTGCACGCACACCCAGAGACTCTTCCTCTTGGAAAGGCACCAGTCCGACTGGATGAGGGCTCCAGTCTTGAGACTTCATCGAACCTTACTTGCCTCCTTAAAGGTTGCATCTCCAAATGCAATCACACTGGGGCTGAGGGCTTCAACATACCAGTGTGGCAGGGGCACAATTCGGCCCGTGACAGTGGGTGCGGTGGATGAGGCAGGTTGGGGGGCTGGAGAAAACTGCGGCATTGCAGCAAGAGCTGAAGAGGGGAAAATGACCGACGACGAGCAAAGACTGACCGAGGCCAACGGAACAGCGCTGAGAACCGTGCAGAGGCTGGAGGCCCGGGTGCACGATGTAGCGGTCTGTTCCCCCCGCTGCCCTGACATGTGAGCGGAGAGGCTGGGCCAGCAGACCGGCTGCACCTGTCCGACAGGATCACCAGGCGTGCAAGGCATTTCGAGTCCTGGGGGACATCGGATCAGGCGAGACGGGGTGCAGAGCCCAGGCGGGAAAGTCTGGAGTGAGGGACGCAGACAGAGGACCCCCGCCAGGCACATGGGGAATCGCAGACAGGACTTGGGAGGGGTGAGGGATTGGAGGTAGTGACTCAGAGCATGGGCTGTCAGAGTGAGAGTCCCCAGATGGGAGAACCCCAGCTTTCCATTCGAGAGTAACTGACCGAAGTGGCTACAAATGCTATTAGATATCAAAGTATCTGGGGCCACATTAAGAAAAAAAAGTTAATGTTTTCCTAAATGCTAATGAAAATTATAAGACTTTGGGACCACTTAAGGAAAAAGAGGCTATTAACCAAAATAATTTACAATAAAGATAAATTCTTTTTTTAATGTTTATTTGTTTTTGAGAGAGAGAGAGAAAGACAGAGACAGAGACAAGCGGGGGAGGGCAGAGAGAGGGAGACACAGAATCCGAAGGAGGCTCCAGGCTCCGAGCTGTCAGCACAGAGCCCGACGCGGGGCTCGAACCCACGAACCGCGAGATCATGACCTGAGCGGAAGTCGGACACTCAGCCGGCTGAGCCCCCCAGGTGCCCCTTCCAGGTAAATTCTGAAAGCTCCATCTGTGACCCTCCCCAAGATGAGCCTTAAGGAAAAGTGGATGGAAAAAAAAAAGCAAGTTTTGGAATGAATGTAGACAATTTTCCAGACTCATGTGATGGTTCCACAGCCTTGGAAAAGGCACGCGCCCATACCAGCATGGTGCACTCGGGGAGGAACTGGGGGGCACACTGTGGGGTAGGTTTTAGTCAGAACTAGAAAACAAATCAGATAATTCTGTACTTCTCATTGAGAGCCGTAAAGGAGAATGATCTTCAACTTCATTGCCGCTATGACTTGGGTGGTTTTGCTCTTGGACGGAAGGGGGTTCTGTAAGAGAGCTGGCCCCGGTAAAAGAATACAGCTGTTACAGTTTGCACATACTTTCTTTTCAGATAATGCTCGGGCACCAAAACCAAATTCATCATCTTTGGCTGGCCGGGCCTTGGCGAGGACCCAGGGCAGTTAAGTCCGCCAGCAAGACGATCACTGCCATTGCATGGTTTTCCAGTTCCATCCGTCCTGAGCATGGGAGTGCTCGCAGGACAAGGGGTCCGGGGCGGGACAAGTGGAGCTGGCCCCTTTTTCCTTTCTGTTCGCTCTGTGCGGTGAATGCATTTTTGTTTGCAGAAGGGCAGCAGACAGTAGGGATGCTAACTTCTAGGCCTAGAAGTTAGGAAAACTACCACCTGTGTAAATGAACATGTATGGAAACAACACAAGGTTTATCTTCTGAAGGACTGAGTTAGGCGAGAGCCAGAAAATGTTTCATGTGATGAGCTCAGTTCCCAAAGCCAAAAAAAAAAAAAAAGTGTGTATTTTGATCACTGACAACATAAAGGCCTTGATGGGATATAAAAAAAAAATCAGGGGCGCCTGGGTGGCTCAGTCGGTTGAGCGGCCGACTTTGGCTCAGGTCATGATCTCGCGGTCCGTGAGTTCGAGCCCCGCATCGGGCTCTGTGCTGACAGCTCAGAGCCTGGAGCCTGTTTCAGATTCTGTGTCTCCCTCTCTCTGACCCTCCCCCATTCATGCTCTGTCTCTCTCTGTCTCAAAAATAAAACATTAAAAAAATTAAAAAAAAAAATCAGAATTTTAATCGATTCTGTCTTTTTTCTCGTTTTCAAATTCATTCGTGTCTTATTATAAATTTAATAACAATTCTCTCTTGTCTTCATGGGGTCCATTATGTTGTTCTCTTTCTAACTTTTCATTAAATGCTTAAAAAAGTCATAGTCATTTGTTTTAACTAGTTGATATTAAAGTAAATTAAGCTATGAGTTTCCTTTTAAGTACAGATTTGGCTTCTACCATTAGGCTAAAGCTAAGATACGTAATATTTCCCTTGATCTGGAGTTCTGGTTGTTATAACTAGAGATTATTTAGAAAACAATGTTGACTGATTCTCTGACTCAGGAGCTCCGTAGGTGAATTTCACGTTTAAATTTCAAACGGTTTCATTGCATGGTATTTGTTTTGCTTGGTTTTAAATTAAATATGTCCTTTCATCACACTATGGCCAAAGAATATAGTCTTTTCAATTTCCATTATTTAGATTTTCTTTGAGGCCTAGTTTGCAATTGCTTTTGTACACATTTCATAGGAATTTTAAAAGGTGGGGGGCCATCTTTTAAAATTGGGTGGCTCATGGGGCGCCTGGGTGGCTCAGTCAGTTAAGCGTCCGACTTCAGCTCAGGTCACGATCTCGCGGTCCGTGAGTTCGAGCCCCGCGTCGGGCTCTGGGCTGATGGCTCGGAGCCTGGAGCCTGCTTCCGATTCTGTGTCTCCCTCTCTCTCTGCCCCTCCCCCGTTCATGCTCTGTCTCTCTCTGTCTCAAAAATAAATAAAACGTTAAAAAAAAATTAAAAAAAAATAAAATAAAATTGGGTGGCTCAGGCAGTTGAGCATACGACTCTTGATTTTGGCTCAGGTCGTGATTCCAGGGATCAGATGTGGGATCGAGCCCCATGTCAGAATCCACACTGAGCATGGAGCCTGCTTAGGATTCTGTCTCTCTCTCTCTCTCTCTCTCTCTCTCCCCCTCCCCTGTTGTGTGTTCTCTCTCTCTCTTTCTCTCTTAAAAAAAAAAAAAAAGAAAAAAATGTGCATGTTTCATTATTTATAGAATCAAAGCTTGTGTGTATATGTCCATTTTATTCATTAGATTGTGAAGTTCCCATATTTTCTTATTATAGAGGGTTTTTGTTTGTTTCTGATGCCCAGCATCCACCTGTTCTGAGGCCACAGTTGAATTTTTTTTTTAAATTGAGATTATTATTCATTTACAATGAAGTGACTGGATGTTAAGCACCAGGTTTGATGAATTTTGGCAACTGTATACACGCACATCACCACTATCTGAAACAAAATGCAGAGGCGCCTGGGTGGCTCAGTTGGTTAAGCAGCCAGCTTCTTCTCAGGTCATGATCTCGCGGTTTGGGAGTTCGAGCCCCGCATTAGGCTGTGTGCTGACAGCTCGGAGCCTGGAGCCTGCTTCGGATTCTGTGTCTCCCTCTCTCTCTGCTCCTCCCTGCTCATGCTCTGTGTGTGTGTCTCTCTCTCAAACATGAATAATAAACATTCAGAAAGTTAAAAAAAAAATAAAACAAAACACAGAGCACTTCTAAGACCCACAAGAGTACGTTTGAGCCCCTTTCTGCTCAAGCCTCCTTGTCCCATAGCCACTCTCTGCCCAAAAACATGACTTGACTTTGGAGGAAGCACTGTATGTCACTAAATTTCATAGTAGAAACAAATCACAGTGGTCCAGCTCCAAGGGAGGCTTATTATTTATATTCTCATAACATTGCAGGTACACGAGGCAGAGTCCAGCCTTCTTGCAGGTCAGGTTAGCACGTGGGATCTACTGCCCAGATAACCTTGTAGTGTCGAGTTGGGCTTTGCTGCTAAAACCAGCATCTTCTAGAAACGGGAACGAAGAAGGAAGGAAAAGACAGGGCAAATGGGTCACCTCCCAGCTTTACAACAGGTTTTCCAAAAGGCGTGCCGGAAAACTGCCACTCGTATCTGGTCGACCGCGCCCATCTCGAAGGGATGCCGGAACCTGTGTTTTTCATCTCCAAAGCAGGGTGCACTGAGATGCCTCCAATGGCACAGGGACTTTCTGCAAGAACAAGGAAGGGCAGGAAGAAGGGCTATGACCAAGGCCCCAGCTGCCTCTGTCGTATCGTTCCTCGTATGCTTCTGGCCAGGCTCACGTCTTCCCGGCTCCAAGCCTGGAGCCTATGACTCCCACCTAAGTCCGTCACACCTCCCCATCCATTCTCCTGGCCACTGATTTGTTTCAGGAAGGGCCACTCAGAGCCGACACGTCTCACTCCCGCGGCCTGTGCTGGAGGGATCAGGGAAGCCGCTCTTCCCCTCATCATCTGGTGCCACATAGCTTGGCCACCGTGAGACCGTGTAAGAAGCGGCCGTCTGAAAACGGAGTCAATGTGGGGAGCAGCAGGGCCGAGAGGGGATCAGAAACCACGTCTTTGTCCATTGTCTCTGCCCCTGACATCAGGGCTACCATCGGAGGTACAGGCAAAGTAAAACATGGTCCTTAAGAAAATTGAAACAAGGACTAAAAAACATCCTACTCATTACTTCCAGATAAGGAGACAAAATAAAAGACTGGAAGAAGTCTTCTCATGTCAACCCGTAAATCCCCCTTTGTCTTACATTTCTATCACTTTGATGAAAGTCTTAAGTGAACCCCTTGCCTAACTTTTGTGTACTTGACGGGTAGAAAGGCTGATATGTGTGTTCATGTTTCTCCAAACAAGTGTGACCTTCCACGCCTTTAAATCTTGTTTCGTATATTTTTTGTCTATGCCAGTTGGTTTCTAGAAACTTTCTGATTGCTTCCTTGCATTTTCTATGCATTTATCCTTTAATAATTCGAAACATACCTTTTTATCGTGTTTCTTTCTTTTCTCCCCCGTTACTACTTTGTTCTAATACTGTCCTCCCAAGTTTGTTTGCATTTGCCTGCTTTCTGCCTTCCCTTTGAACTTGTCGTTCCTATTCACGATCTTCAAGGTCTTGCACAATGCCGGATGCCCAGTAGATACTCAATAAATACCGTCAGGATAACTTCATGGGTTTTTGTTTTGAAAGATGACTCTGAGAGATAAAAAAAAATATGTCTGACTTACAATATTCTTTAACAGATTTGTTTCTTTTTCTCCTTTCTTGATGGATTTTTATATTCCTAGTCTTTTATTTTGTTTCATTATTTGGAAGTCATGAATATTGCTTTTAAAATATCACATCTTGTAGGGACTTCCTAGTGGCTTGGTCGTTTATGCGCCCGACTCTTTTTTTTTTTTTTTTTTAACGTTTTTATTTTTATTTTTGAGAGAGGGACAGAGCGTGAGCGGTGGAGGGGCAGAGAGAGAGAGGGAGACACAGAATCAGAAGCAGGCTCCAAGCTCTAAGCTGTTAGCGCGGAGCCTGAAGCGGGGCTTGACCTCACAAACTGCGAGATCATGACCTGCGCCGAAGTCAGACACTTAAGAGACTGAACCACCCAGGAGTCCCAAGCACCCGACTCTTGATGTCGGCTCAGGTCATGATCTCATAGGTCGGTGAGTTCGAGCCCCACATCAGGCTCTGGGCTGACAGCATGGAGCCTGCTTGAGATTTTCTCTCTCCCCCCTCTCACTCTCCCCCTTCCCCGTTCTCTTTCTCTCTTTCACAATAAATAAATAAACTTCAAAAAATTACATCATTTAGTCCTTGCTTTAATTTTACTCAAGGGACCATATTTTACATATTTGTTTCAATCCAATACCATGACCGGACTGCAAGCTGGCACACTTGGTTGAATCTCATGGTAGTGAGAAAACGATACGGGCCGAAAAAAATTTACCCACATGAGCCAGGATTTTTTTTTTTTAACATTGTAGTATTTGGCATATTTCTCCAGCAATTACCGTTATTAATTTCATTGCGTTTTCTGACATTCTTCCCTGGCTTTTGGGAATTTAGGGTGAGGCCACACTTAGCTAATAAGGATCTGTGTCGACTCCAGTGTCTGTAAAAGATGAAATTTGGTCCGAAAATTAACTCTAACAGAGAAATTAACAACCAAATTAGGTTTTTTTTTTTTTTTAATGAGGTGAAAATATATTGAAAAGGTGGGACACAGAGGTAGGAAGGATGTCTTTGTCTCGGCTCATAGAAACGAAGACGTGTGGGAGCGTTTCAAGAAAATCCCAAATTCCAGTATCTGTTGGTTCTCTCCCTTCTGTCTCTGTTGTCTCCTGGGCATCCGTTGATTTTCATTTTTTTTGGCACCGTGGGTTCTCTGCTTTTTCATTTCCCTCCTCCCTGAGCTAAGCCTGGAACCTCTTTATCTTCGCAGACAGCCCGTGTTGTGCCGAGAGGATATTTAGAGGGACCAATATTTGTACTCGCACACGTGGAATCCATTCCGGGACATGTGTGCCAAGGACTGGGGATAAAAAAACCACAAAGAAACACATTGAGCAGGAAAGCAACTCGCACCATCGCGGAGCCGCGTGTAGTGTGCTGTGTGCTGTGTATGCTGTAGCCACCAAAGCCTTACCGGTTTTCTGCAAAGCCCAGAGGATGGCCTCGGAGTGGCCAATACACCCAGGAGCGAGCGGTCTCTTAGAATAAATCTCAGTTACTCCAGCCTGTCTGGGAATCTGCTGCTTTCAGGACAGGGCAAAACCCCTCCAGACCAAGGGAGTCCGATGGGAAAAGGGGTTCCTGGTGGCTGTCCTCACTGTCCTTCTCTTTCTTTCCCTGCTGGGGGTTAGGAGCCAAAGGACTGGGGGATGGAGGTGGGGGCCATAATTCAAAAAATAAAAGAAATGCGATTTAACTTGTACCCAGACGCAGTGACATGACTCACATTGGTTCCGAGTCCGTTGCGATTCCTGAGATTATCTTTTATGTCACTGACTTTGAAGCAATGACACAATTTTTACAACACGGGAATACTTATTCTCATCAGAAAATTAAATAATATAGGGCGCCTGGGTGCCTCAGTGGGTTAAGCGTCCACTCTTGGTTTGAGCTCAGGTCAGGATCTCGCGGTTCGTGAGTTCGAGCCCCATATCGTGCTCCACTTTGACAGTGGGGAGCCTGCTTGGGATTCTCTCTCTCTCTCTCTCTCTCTCTCTCTCTCTCCCTCTCTCTCTGCCCTACCCCGTGCTCTCTCTCTCCCTCAAAATAAACAGACTTAAAAAATTTTTTAATTAAATAATATAAAATAAATGGAGTAAAATGGGAGTTCTGTCCTTATTTTCCGGTTCTTCCTCCCTACACTCGGAAGACTCTTTTTCCCTTTGCGTCTGTGCGACTTCGGACAGGTTATTTTTTGTCTCTGTGCTTGAGCCTTTGTATTTGCAAAATAGCAAAAACAACAGCGACTACCTCCAGGGACTTTTGTGAGGACGGAAGGAGGCCATTCACAGGAAACACGGAGAGCTGACCTGACTCTGAGTAAACTCTTAGTAAAGGCTGATTCTGATCCTTATTAATGTTATCATCCATTCATACTGGTCTTGTGTTTTGACATATTTCGGATTGACTGATTTGTTTCTCATGACAACTTTTTCTTAGAGATCTTCCCGGGTCTACGCTCGCTTCTTTGTAATGGTCGCACGGTGGACCCGAGGTGGATAAATCACGATTAACGCAGCCACTCTTCTGTGGGTAGAGATTTGAGTTGTTCTTAGATGTTCAGTAAAACAGACGCCGCTGCCCTGGTCATCTTTGCATGCATACGTTCTAGCACTTTCACTTGTAAGAATACTTCCTATTTCTAGATGAAGAACCACCAGAGGCTACGGGTATCTTCAATTTGAGGAGATGTCGCTGAGTGTCCCGCCCCAAAAAGTAGATCAACCTGTGTTCAGGCCACCAACCATGACAATTGCTTTTCTTGCGCTCCATCATTTTTAAGAATCTTCTTTTCCTACCCCCCAAGTCCTAGGGGGGATTTTTCAATCTTTAAACTGTGTTCGTTGTCTCTAACAATTTTTAAAGAAATTGCTGGGAACGGCAAGCCAAGTAGTCTTCCTGACTATGGCTGTGCCATGGCCTTATTGCCCTTCAGAAACATGGTGGCTATTTTCCGAAACAAAACGTTGGACACTTCTTGCAACTTTTGGGGGAGGCGGAAAATGTGGTAGTTCAGATGTTGATGGTTATTTTTCGCTCTATTTTGTTTGCCGCGTGCAGATCTTGAGATGCTTGTGGTCGTAAGTAGAAACATCCGAGATAGAGTTTGGCTGTAGAGTATTGGGATTAGAAACAGCATTGCTCTGAATGAGTTTTATCACAGGGCGTGTGGCTATCAAAAGATGTCTGGTTCATTCTCCAGCAAGCCACCCCTGCCAATGTGGACCACGGGACATGAGGGCCTACGGCCCAGGCCTGGGGGAGCCGGTTTTGTTTGGTTCACCTGGGACTTACTGGGTTCCCACTACCCCCCTCATAGGATCATCCCTACCAGGATGACCTCCTTCTCGAGTAATGAAGTGTGGTAAGCACAGAGCATGGTGTTTGGCTAATTACAGACCACACGTGATATCACGGACACATAGGTAGGAGAGTTAACCTCCATCCACATGCAACCTGCACGTGTGACTCGAACTGTCATCAAAGGTACCAAAAAACAACCAACCAACCAACCAACCAACCCAACGAACAAAACACTGGTGAGATACAAATTAAGAGGCTGGAGTGAACATAAATAGCAATTAATAATATCAATAAAGCTGTCTCCTAACACATAAGGAGATGAATGTAAGTGTCTCACAACAGCCACAAAACTCACCGACAGTAATCAATCCAAGAAAAGGTAGAAAGATTCATCTAAAGCCATGAACTCCCCCACATGGTGACTGAATAAAGAACAAAAGATTCTTGTGCGTCACTGGATGGTGCAGTCCCCGAACCCCACCCACACCATAAGAGCAATTGTTGTGTCTTCTAAATCACCTATTTCCATTTTGGGTGGTGTCACCTCCCTGCAACGAAAGACGTGGCTCTCGGCATCCTCATGGACCCACCCATCTCCTGGTCTTTACTTTCCACCTTTGTTACGTGACTGACTTTATCAGTCTAATTGTATGTGTAGAAAGATGTCTGGAATAATGCTTAAGGAAAAAACAGTGGGTTTTTTTGTTTTGTTTTGTTTTGTTTTGTTTTTTGTCTTAAAAGAATTCACCCAAGAGGGTCCTGTATCCTGTGGACATTTTGAGGCTTTGTGGACAACGGAGTGCACGTTCCCGTGGGACAGGCCCGGGACGTCTGAGGGCCCATCTTTAGCTCTTACCACAAGGTCTCTGATCGAAGTGATTTCTTCGACCTCCCGATTTCAGATCAAGATCTTCAACAGTTCCCAAGGGAGTCCCTTCCTCACGAAAGCCGGGAAGCTTAGGTGAGAAGGCAGCCACCTTGTCACGGACGGAACCACTCACACACTTGATCTGAAGAATTAATTGCAGCGACAAAGCCCATAAAATACGATTCTGGCACTAACTCCTGACCCGTTCTCCCTGGGGAACTGGCGAATTCCCGCCCCAGATGTGGCTGAGAGAAATGTTTTTGCTCTGGCTCTGGTGCAGGAGGCCGTCTTTCTTCAGCTTCCAGTTGTGCGTATCCCTGGAATGTCCTCTGTCCCCCCACAGCTCCCGTGTGCACTGTCATCACACGGCCACCCTCTTGTGTTCCCAAACGACGGACTGAGGTTCTCCGTCGTCAGTGGCCCAACGCCTGTCACTTTCAAGTGCATAGTCTTATACTGTTCTTTCTCTTTCGGGGTCCTATTTTTTGAGACAGGCGCTTGACAGATCTCTGCAAACCCCAGAGCTTGCGTCGTGCGTGCTTCAAAACAGATGGCCGCGGACGTGGTTAGCAGAGGCCTGACCTCCCTCCGGAGGCCACGTCTCTGCTCTGGTCTGCATGCTCTTCAAGCCACACTTTGTCTTCCTCCGGGCCGTGCTCTGGCAGCTGCAGAGATTTTATGTGCCTATAAACCCTATCTTCTGTGAGAAGACAACAGATTCTGGGCAGAGTTCAATGTGAAAAGCCATGCTCTGTGCAGAAGTCGTTGATTTGATGGTGCATCCAGTGTCTTTCTTTGCGAAGCATCTCCCTGCTTTTAGCACACGATGGTTTCACTTTGGCTTTCCTGGGTTAACCTCCCCATAAGCACCCTTGGCTTTGGCCTGCTCGTAAAGGCCTCGAGACAAAGACAGGGTTTGGATTGCTTGTGTAGCCTTAGACCGAAGACATCTTACAACGCCAGTCCCGTAAGGAATTTCTGACCGTGGCTTCAAACCGCTATTTATGGGGTGCCTGCGTGGCTCAGTCGGTTAAGCGTTCGACTTCAGCTCAGGTCGCGATCTCGCGGTCCGTGGGTTCGAGCCCCACGTCGGGCTCTGTGCTGACAGCTCGGAGCCTGGAGCCTGTTTCAGATTCTGTGTCTCCCTCTCTCTGACCCTCCCCCGTTCACGCTCTGTCTTTCTCTGTCTCAAAAATAAATAAAGGTTAAAAAAAAATTTATAAAAAAAAACACAAAAAAACGCTATTTATAATCCCCAGACGATGCCCCCACCACTCGCTCATCTTCATGGCGCCCTGCTGAGCAGTCATTCAAGCGAGGTCGGATTCTGTGTGGGAGAGAAGAGAGTTCACATTCATTGCCTTTGCGCGTGTCCAACACCGGATTTATTTCTCTTGTCGACTTCTCTCCACAAGCCTCAAAAGTAGGGATTGTTCTCATTGTTCTAACAAAGACACTGAGGCCAGCACAGTTGGCGTAGCTTGGGAAGGTCCCCCTCCAGCAATGGACGAGATCGTCCCGGCCGGTCTGATCCCACAGCTGATACCTTCCACGCTAAACCTAATGCATTTGCCAGAACTGGAAACGCGAAGGGGGTTGGAGACCAATCTCGAAAGGACTTCCAAATGCTTCTAACATTCTTTATTTCAGACAGCCCAAGGTTGCCGTGCTAGGCTAATGCTGTTGCTTCATAGCTAGGGTTACTTAAGACAGGTCAGGGTCTGAGCGCCACACGGAAATTCTTACCAAGCTCCCAGGGGTCTCCGGGAACCCACGTGGTACTTATTAGGCAGATTTTGCAAACGAATCGCTTTGAGGATTTTAGTGGAGGAAGTGGGTCTGGGAGACCCTCCTGCCGCGTATGGGCGGCATTTCATTCAATGGGGTCTTTGTTACGGCTCAGCTCTGGAAGGGGGTCAGGCAGTGGTCAGCTGCGGGAACCACCGCTGTGAGGCTTCGGCCCGGAGCTGTCACTCCCCCACTTTGCTTTGGACAAGGTGCAAGAAATCCTTTACGGGCTGGTGCGGCGAGGGCTGACGGACTCCAGCTTTGTTCTATTTTTGTAATATATTTCTGGTTGAGTTAATTCTATGGAAAAAACCAGTCAGTGGGTTTGTGTGTTTATACAGGCCCTTTATCCCGCTGATTTGTGCCAAGTTCCCCGAGTCTGCGAGGAAGTGCAGCCAGACATAGCTCCGCGTCCGGGGTTCTCACCCCGCTAACCTCCTGATCTTTCCCGGTTTACTCAGTTCTCTCACGGAGCATTTGCGTGGAAACCGATCTCTCAACTCCTGGCTCTTGGCAGGAGGACACTTCCTTCATATGGAAAAGTGTTTAATACCAATTTAATGGTCTGTCTGGCCACCGTACCCCCTGAGCCCCCTCCTCCCTCGGCACCCGCTGGCACAGCGCATGGAAATCTAACTTTTAATCACCTTTTTCCAAAACGCCCCCAATTTTCTCTCCAGTGTGTCCACTGCTCTTCTAATGAGGGCTTGTCCCGACTTCCTTTCGGTCCTGCAGAGGGTAACCGCTGCTCTAAATGAAAATGATGCTCTTTGTGCTTCCATTATGATTTTTTAGCTTCTCCTACTCTCATTAAACTTAGTTGCAGACAGGAAGGAGGTGGGTTTGTCTTTTAATTCCCATGACCCAAAGCAAATGGAAGTGATTTTGTGGGTGACACCGTTAAAATGATGCCACGTGTTTGAGTTTAAGGACGGAGACTAATAAAGGCCAGCAGGAGGGAAACGATGTGTAAGAAGCATGTTCTGAACCTGAGGAATGAGACTGACACTAAGTTACACGTTTAAGCACTTCCATAGCGTGATTTAGTCATGACCATGTAGCGGAAGGTTAAGAATGCTGAGATTCCTTCGTGCAAATACAACACAGCCATAAGATAAATTAGAGACGCTGTGTATGTCTTACATCCCTTAACTATAAGTCATCGATTTAATGATTTGTTCCTAGCCAAGTTTTACTTTTGTTGCTGGTGGTCGTTTGTTTGTTTGTTTTTGAGAACTGTTACTGTTTAAACCGTCCAAGTGGTAAATGTAAGTACTTAAAAATACAAGTAAAGATCTTGACTGCTAGTAATCCGCGAAGTGACCTCGGGAAAACCACTTACCCTTTCTAATTCCTCTCCCCCCAAGTTCTTTTACTCTCTAAAACACTTATGAATCTGCTACCCCAGTGCACTCTCGTCAGATCACACGCCTTGTAAAAACCTGCCATGCCTCCGATAGCCCGGACTGCTCACTTTTGCTTACCGGCTGGTTTCTTATTTTTACATTTTAGTATACTGCATAAATACTATTGGGGCGGCAATAAAAGAGGAGGAAAAAGATGTTTAAATTTCCCCGAAGTTCCCGTTGTCCTTGTACATCATTTTTCTCCCCGTCTGGGAATCTATTCACCAAGTGCTCATGTGTGCACACATAAGTTTCACATAGTTCTACTCAGAGTCTCAGGGGAATTTATTGTGCCTTTCACTTAATATTACATCCTAAGCATTTCCTGTGTTGCTGGAAAATTCATTCATTCGGCCATCTCTCTTCTATGGGCTCCTGTGAGTCAGTTATTATAAAAAATCGTAACTATGCTATTCGTTTATTTATTTTTGAGACAGAGAGAGACAAAGCATGAACGGGGGAGGGTCAGAGAGAGGGAGATACAGAATCTGAAACAGGCTCCAGGCTCTGAGCTGTCAGCACAGAGCCCGACCCGGGGCTCGAACTCACGGACCGCGAGATCATGATTTGAGCCGAGGTCGGCCGCTTAACCGATTGAGCCACCCAGGCGCCCCGAAGCATCCTCTTTTATTGGGTGTTTAGGCTTTCGTTTTTCCATATTAAAAGTAAACCAATAATATGGGTCTCCTTGCCTCCAGCTCTTTTCTCATAGTGACAACCCCCTATTTTCACTCCCCCCGCCCGGGTAATTTTGATGAGCCTCATTTCACTCTCAGAAGTTTCTCCTAGTTATCGTAGTACTGGGTAAGAATTTCTGCTTACTTGTTTACCAGTCCTATGACATTCAACAGGCATTTAAAGGTTCAGAACCAGTTTGCTCCCCTGTATGATGTTGATAATAATGCCTGCTCTCCATGCTTATTGTGAGGATACAGTGTGATTGGTTGTGAAAACATCTAACCAGAAAACTATGATGTGGTAGGCCTTCCCCGGAATTTGATTTGCCTTATGGCCAAATTACATTTCAAAATCATAGAAATTTATATTGCTACCAGCAATATGTGAGAGCACGAATGTCACTGAAATCTCACAATATCATTTATACTTTTCATATTCTGCAAATTGACGAGGTATTAACTGGTGACTTGTGCTGTGAATTTTTGAGTAATTTATTAAATTGAAATATAATTTATATACAGAAACACTAAAATCAGAGTGTGCAGCACAACATATTTTTATAAGGTGAACATACCCATAAAATGATGGAATATTATCATATCAGCATTCTATAAGTTATGCCATAGCTCCTCCTGCCTTTACCTCATGGCCAATCATTTTAACTTCTATCGCCATAGGTTAATTTTGTCAGTTTTGAAATTTTTATGAATACCATTATATAACATGTCCTTTTTTTTTTTTTTTTTTTTTTTTTTGGATGAAATCGCTCATTGTCTTTATGAAATCCATGTTGCATATAACAGTAGCTAGTTTACTCCATGGTACAGATATATTACATTTTCTGTCTCCATTGTAGTATTGGTAAACAGTGAAGGCAATTACTAAAGTATAATAGAGGTAGTTAAAAATAATAGAAAAGATGCAATAGAATTCGAAAACTGTATTTGTGAAATAAGGAACAAAGAGTAGAGTGAATAAATAGGAAATAAATAAAAAGATGATAGACTTAAGCCCAACAGTATGATAATGACATTAAATGTAAATGGATTAAACACTCTCATTAAAAGACAGAGATTTTTCAGATTGGATAAAAAGCAAGATCCAGTTCCATGTTTGTTTACAGAGAGTTGCACTTTGAACTTAAATTTGAAAATAGTGGGTTAGAAAAATACATACTACACAAATCATAAGCATAAAAAAGCTTATGCATATTAATCCCAGGAAAATAGACTTCAAGATGATAAATCTCGTCATAATAGTAAGAAGTTACTTTATGAAGAAGACCTAATGATTCTACAGGTGTGTTACCTGATAACAGACCTTCAAAATACATGAAGTACCATCAACAGAGATGAACTACTAAACCCCAAAATATGGATGAATGTCACAATGAACAACACACAGAGTGAAAGGAGCAGATACTGATGATTTTATTTATACGAAATCCTATGGCAGACAAATTAAGTCATAGTCATAGACAGCCAATCAGTGGCTACCTAAGGCAGTGCATGTTGCTGGTCCCTGACAGCGAAGGTACATGAGGGAACTTTTCTGGGCAATGGAAGTATTCTGTGGCTTCCATGTGATGGTGGTTACACCGGTTTATACATTTGCCAAAACTCACCAAACATACTTTTAAGAGGATGCATTTTAATGTATGTCACTTACACCCGAATAAAACTGATTTTCAGAAATGTAAAAAAAGCAGTAGAGAAGGCTCTGCTCACCTCGGTGTGTTCCCTTCTGTTTGCCATCTTGGCCCCTCAAGTTCCAAATGCTCTGATTGTTTTCCAACACCTGCAAGCAGCTTTTTTTTGTTGTTGTTTATTCGCTTCTGCGTAATACCTGAAATTTATATTTGTTCCCTGTGGGAGGTTCAGTCTCATATGAGCTTTTCCATCTCAGCTGGAAGCCTAAGTGCTGTTGACATTTTTTTTTTTTAATTACTAGAAAGATTAAATACTTTCCATATTTGGAGAAAGAGGTTAAGAGAAGACAAGTGACTTACCCCAAGATCACACGGCTTTCAAATTGAGAATTAGGACCAGAACTCAGCCAGTCTTTTTCCAGAGTCTACACTTTCAATGGCTGTGTTTTATGGAGAGGATGAATTCTGGGTAGGTAAACACGGGAAGGTGGGAGGCCTGCTGCTTGAATGACCCAACTACATATATTTTTTTTTTCTGCTGCATGAATTAGGAGAGAGAATTAATGCCAGGATTTTCAGAAGGTAAGATCTGAAACTTTTGTTGCTACTGCTGAAAAATGTTTTGTTTTTCAATGACCTTTTGGTATTCTAAAGAGATCTGCAGGAAGGAACATGTTGGCACCACTGCTGTCTTCTCCTGTAAACTAATTGAAACCTTATTCAAAGCCAAGCATAATTATGATGAAAAAGCTTCTGCCAAAAATGGAAAATGCATTCCATATCAAAGATTTGGGGGTTATCTGAGAATAGATAATGGAGTGTTGAGTGCATTATGTCATTTTTGTTCTAAAATTTGATTCAGCTTAGTGAACTTAACCTTACATACAACTGCCAGACAATTTCCTATGGCTTAAAAAATGTTCAAGTTGAACAAGAAGTCAGGATGCTCCCATCCCCGGGAAGGTTTCCATCTTAGTTCTGCTTTGTCCAAGACAGTTCTTCAACTTTAGCTTGGGTTTGGATTAAACTTTTAGATTCTGTCCCTTTACTAAACATGGCTTCCAAAAGTAGTGAAGGCAAATGAACTATTTTTGTAGGACATACGGATTCTATCACAAGGCTACCGTGAAAGGCATCGCAATATAGAGGAGAGAAAGTCTTCTCAAAAATTGATTCCTGTTTACCGGTTCAACGGTGAACGTGTCATTATGTTTCTCAGCTCCCGAAGACGCGTCAGTTCAATTCCAGTCAACGTGGGGTTGTTCTGGATAATTTCATCATGACATGCCTTCATACCCCCCACATCAGAGAGTCCTACTTACGCTTGAGTAGGGGAACCATCAAAAGTCAGTAGTCTTTCTGAGACTGTATTCAATAATTCGTATGTGAACTATCTGTTTGCACCCCGCCCCCGCCAGATCCCATTCCTTGCTCTTTCCTGGTTCTTCTATCTAAAGCAGAGGGACTGACTGCAGCCCTGCAGGATCTGGTTCCAGGCCTACACGTCAGCTGACGTCCCCCCCTAGCCTTGTCTAGTGAGATAGACTACAGACTGCCTATAGTCTGACTATCTATCTATAGATAGACTACTGGCTACAGACTGGAGATCAAGACTGGAGAAGTCAGGCTACTGACTCTCCTCAGGTGACTTCTCTGGTAGGGTCTCTCCTCTAGGCCTTCAGTTTCTGCAGGACAGGTTTGCTGTCTGATAAACCTCAGCTCCTGTGTTCCAGTAACACCCTGCCATTCTAACCCACCCTGTTGGGCTACTTGGTCCCTCCAGCGTTCACGTAAATATTCCCTGTATTCAAATTTGTTGGTGGATACATGTTGAGGTAGTTTCTCTTTCCCTAGTTAAATCTTGTTATAGGGCACCAGCGGGTACTCTTCCTGTTATCCTGGCATTGCTGCTAAGGCATCCAGGGAAAGACCGAGTGTTAAGTAACCTACATTCTGAAGACAGTCTCTGAGATCTGCCTGCAGTGGGAATCAGCCAGCTCTCAGGGCTTCCCGAGGGCTTCTTTAGAGGCAGCAGACCATGCCTCAGCATCATCCACCAGGCCCCCAGCCTGTCTAACAAGGGCATGAGGGAAAAGGGGTGCCCTTTACCACGAGAAGCACGGTGCACGCGGAGAGGGCATTTCCCCTCCCTAGTACGAGGTAAGACTATGAGAAAATGGTTTGCAAAGCTGAGATGGATGTGTAAGAAATGAAGCCTGGCACGTATTCCCCTTTGATGGATGTCAGCCAAGGCAGAGGAACTGCTGATATGACCTTGTACCTACACCAAAAGGGATAACAGGACAGAGACGGTAAGGTTGAAAGTGAGGGCCAGAGGGCCCAGGAACACCCTCACCTTCTTTGTAGCCAAGGCTACAGGAAGGTCCTGTAGGTCAAGTGCAAATAGTGCACATCTTCAGATGACTGTGTAGCTATCCTGTCAGAACCCCAGCCAGCTGGTGAGGGCACCAGGCAGGAGGGAGACCCCGGGGACCCTAAAAAGTACACATACACAGCCTGAGAGCTTCATGGCCAGTTGGTGTGGCCCAAGACACAATGACAACAAAGAGGAGAGGCCGGTGACGGTGCCCCGATCTTCCACGTCTATACCCTTCCCGGAAGAGGAGGTCAGAGAAAGGGAAGAGCAGCACATCCTTCAGCCATGCCCCCAACAGAAAGAGAGGCTATGCTGGGGCTGCGGGCAGCCTGGTTTCAGATACGCTGTCCACCATCCACACTTAAAAACTTTGTTTTGAGAGACAGAGAGTGAGCAAGGGGGATGGGCAGAGAGGGAAAGACTGAGAGAGAGAGAGAGAGAGAGAGAGAGAGAGAGAGAATCCCAAGCAGGCTCTGTGCTCAGGGCACAACCCTACATGGGGCTCGATCCCACCACCCTGGGGTCCCAAACTGAGCTGACATCAAGAGTCAAATGCTCAACTGACCGAGCCCCTCAGGCGCCCCACCCTGTCCACGTTTTAAATCGATCCGAGCTAGTTCTTTAAAGCAAAGATGAGTAACAGATTACAGAATCTATGCCAGGTATCATTAAGGAGGAAGAAAACGTGAAGGAAAAGACAAGAGTGGGGGGAAAAAGTGTATGTTTCCACTCTAACAATTTCAGATTCCTCAACGGATTGATCGTGAGTTTGCGTGTTTTCTGGAGACAGGGCACATGACTCCCAACACTTCGTCAAAGGGTCCGTGACAGCCAAACCGTCAACATGCGTAGTAACGACTTCACACCTTTATTCCTTGCTTCGCTACCTCTCTTGAACAGTCCACTTGAAATTTTAATTTTATACCATCTACCTTCTTCCTACCCTCTTCTTTGGGTCCCTCATCGTACTCATCCCAATCTGTTATTTGGTTTACCTACCTAACCCGTGTGTTGTCTGTCTCCGCCACTGGGGTGCGTGCCGCGTGAAAGCGGGGCCCCATTGTCTTGCCTACTGTTTTCCTTTTGGAATGCCATGGAGCGCTCGGCATTGGAAGGTGACGAGACTGTGTCTGGGGAGTGTCCCGCACGTGCCCGAAACCTCCTGCCTCCCAGAGGAAACCCTTCCCAGACTGCCTCTTGTTCTTGACTACTCTACGGTGGAAGAGGGTCTCACCCCATCTTCCCTATGCAATCCATTTCTAAATCTTGCCACGTGGTCCTTAATCTAATCCCAGCTCCTAGCTCATGCTGCTTCGGCTTTAGTTCTGCTTCTCAACCGGTGGCGCGAGAGCTTGGATTCTGGAGATATTCCCTGAGAACCAAACCTAACAACGCCAGACCTCTGCTTCAAGACCTCCGTTGCCTCCACCCCTTGTAAGGATAGAGTCCAAATTCTTCACGTGGCCTTTATGAGCATTCAGAAATGGAGCCTCTTGTCCCTCCCACCCCATTCTCTGAGCCCCCGGAACTTTCTACCCGGGCCCTGGTGTCTCAAACATCCCATGCCCTCCCCAGGCTGGACTGCGCCCTGCCCTTGCCTCTCCACCTCTGGCTTTGTTTCCCTCCCAAATTAACCTTATTCTTCTTGACTCCCACCAAAATCTGCCCCCGGGTGGCTGAACTTCTATGCCTCAACAGCCTGTGAGCAAAGCGTATGGCCGTTCAGGCCAGAAGAACACGTGGAAACTGTATACTTCCTATGACCACAGAGCCCTGTCGGAGGGTGGAGTTGATCCCCAAGGATCGTGTGTTATCAGCCGCTCGCTGTGACTAAAATGCATCTCGTGGCCCTTCCCTGATGATAACGAGATGGAGAGGCTGTTGCAGGGACAGTACAGTAGGAGGAGACGAGGGTCCCCTTCTAGGGAAGATTCCAAGATACAGGTGGGTCTGGTGTGGCTCAGCCCCGTTGGTCAGCCTGTGCCCGGGAACTCTCACATTGACTAGTGAGAGGAGTAGGTCACTCCTGCTTGGAAGGTGAAAATATTGCAAGATTTCAAAACAAACAAGTACCTATTTCACCGGGAAAACTTCAGAGCAATGACTCCTTTAACTGTATGGGGTTCTGTAGTGTACAAAGCCCAGGCATGTATACTATCTCCCTGGGTCCTTTACACTCGCCCTAGACAACAGGGTTGTAGCTCAGGTGTATTTGCTTATGTGCATATATGCATACGTATGTGAAGGTGCACACGTGCGTGTGTGTGCATGTGTGTTGACGTGTACATGTTTTGTGTGTATTTCCCTCTCTCTCTTCTCCCTTTCTCTACCACCATCCCACACAGAACCAGAAGCAAATCTAATCGCAGAGTTATCCGTTTTCCAGTCCTCAAGCTGGATAAGACTAGAGATGGGAAGAAACAGTGAAGGGGCAGAAGGAAACTTGGACAGGACAGAAGGCGTAGAAAGAGCAGAGCCTTTGACTCAGGCAGGTGATAAAGGGTCTTTGTTCAGGAAAGCCAAGAAGTGGAGTCGAGGGGCCTTAGTGCTGAGCTGTCTTAAGTGTGAGCCCCCGTGCTGACCAGTTGTCTGTAGACAACTCAGTGACCAACAGTCTAGACCTGTTTGAGTTCTGTTACCATCAGGTGGGAAACACGGACAACATCCGCGGGACTGGGATGAGGAAGAAAAACATTCGCGCAAGGTGGAATTGAACGAATTCTGTGAGGTTGGGTAATGGAGAACACACGTGCACACATGGTGGGCACATTTACACCTATAAAGTAGGTATAATATCTATTATCCACTCTTCTTTTTTTTTTATTTTTTTATTATTTATTTATTTTTTTTTAATTTTTTTTTAAACGTTTTATTTATTTTTGAGACAGAGAGAGACAGAGCATGAATGGGGGAGGGGCAGAGAGAGAGGGAGACACAGAATCGGAAGCAGGCTCCAGGCTCTGAGCCATCAGCCCAGAGCCCGACGCAGGGCTCGAACTCACGGACCGTGAGATCGTGACCTGAGCTGAAGTCGGACGCCTAACCGACTGAGCCACCCAGGCGCCCCTCTTTTTTTTTTTTTTTTTAAGATTGCTTATTTACTTTGAGAGAGAAGCAGGCAGGGGAGGGGTGGAGAGGGAGGGAGAGAGAGGATCCCACGCAGGCTCTGTGCTTTAGCTCAGTGCCCCATGCCGGGCTTGAACTCATGAACCATGAGAACATGACCTGAGCTGAAATCAAGAGTTGGATGCTCAATCGACCAAGCCACTCAGGTGCCCCTGTCCACTCCTCTTAATAAGTGATGAATCTGAAGCCAAAATATTAAAGAAAGTTCACCAGAGACATAGGGTCAAAAAGTGGCCCAAACCGCACCTGCCCCCGAATCTTCTGACGATCATTCCAGTAGACATTCTGCTGCAGAAGTGACTACTGAAGAAGGGGCCAGAAGGGCTGGAAATCAACAGCCATGCACTGTTCCTGCTGTACGTGGCCAAGTACAAGTGACTCCAGAAGTTTCTGTTTGTTCTTTTGTTTCCACAGCGTCCAGACTGGCCCGCTGGTTTATCAACCTCGTTAACAGGAGTCAACATGACAGAGCAAGTGGAAAGGTGACGTAGGAGAGACTAAAAGTCATTTAAAAGATCAGGGCCGCCTGGGTGGCTCAGTCAGTTGAGCATCTGTCTCTTGACTTTGGCTCAGGTCACGATCTCGTGGTTCGTGAGTTCGAGCACCGTACTGGGCTGTGTGCTGACAGTGTGGAGCCTGCTTGGGATTCCCTCTCTCCCTCTCTGCCCCTCCCCTTGCGTGTGCCCTCCCTCTCTTTCTCTCTAAATAAACTTAAAAAAATAAGTAAAAGTCTAAAGGGCCAAAAATTCAGACGCAACCTTACTGGGTCATCAGGAACATGCAAATTATAACAGTAAGGCAATATTTCGTCCAACGGAACGAGGTCGGCGAAAAACACCGAACTGATACTATCCAGTGTGGGAGGAAATACAGGTACTCGTTGCACGCTGCTAGATGAGAGGACCTATTGTCAAGGCGTTACAGGGTGTGTCTGTTAAATTAAAAATACATGCGTCTCATATTCCTTTATTCTGGAAAATCTCTGGAGAGAACGGCTTTGTTGCAAGGAAGCCTATTTATTGCTTAAGTTGTTTTTTTTTTTTGCCGTTTGTTTTTTACTGCAGTGAAAAATTGGCAGCAACGCTCAGATGTCTAAAGTAAAACAAATTATTTTAATTAAAAAAATAACCTACTACCATTCGCTTCCTTGCTGCTCACACCTCGTGAAAATACAAGGATAGAGTTACAGGGGCTGGCAGAGAAGCTTCCCCCTCAGACGGCGCTGAGCAGACGACGCGTAGGGCAGAAAACCGTTTTTGCAAACACGAGCACACGGATCCAGATTAGAACGCTCTGTGTGGACGTGTGTCTGTGTAGCCGCAGATAAAAAGGTCTGAACGCGTTGGGGTTGGCCGTGAGCACACGGGCAAATTTGCACCTGTAACATGTGACCGTTAAACCTCTGCACTGGAGGCAAGGATTGGGGCTGGAGGTCCAGAGAGATTTTAGTTTCTTCTGTACTGCCTGAGGGTTTGCACTGAGATTATATTTGTGTATTACTAATGTAAGTATCTATGATATGTATTATATAGCACATACACAAAATTATACACTGTATGTATACAAACATAAAACATGTATGCACAAACGTGCTCTCAGGAACAGCAGGAAGGTGCCTGTGGCCGTCATGGCAACCGGAGGACTGGGGCAGGGGGGTGTTCAGAAATTCCCCATGAGCCTCTCTCAGCTTCAAAGCTGGAACCGCTCTCTGTGCTCTGTCCTGCTCTGCCCTGCTGGGCGAGGACCCCTGGTTTTAGCATCGTATCGTATCGTTTTATTTTATTTTATTTTATTTTATTTTATTATTTTATTTTATTTTATTATTTTATTTTATCTTATTTTATCTTATTTTATTTTATTTTATTTTATATCATATGATTTTACTTTATCTTATCTTATTGTGGTTATATTTCCCACTTAAAAAATATCATACAGTCACTGTGGAACATTTGCGAAACACAGAAAAATTAGGCGGGGGATGGGAAGATTAAAACAACCCCCCATAGTGCTACAACCCAGAAGACTCTGTGGTTGGCTGTGGCCATATCCACTTTCAGGACTTTTTTTTAGTACATTGTTCACGTGGTGCTCATCATACGGCATATATCTAATTGCATATATTGATTTTAATATCATTTTTATGACCACCAAGATAGTGTATATTCACTGTAATATGTACTAGTTGAGGGCTGAAAATTTGGGGGGGGGGGAATAAAGATCATGAAGAAAAAATTAACAAATTACCCAGGTTCCCACCTTCCTCATTTTCTTGTATTTTTTTCTCTTGTGATTTTTATCTAGGTGAAAACAAAATGCACCCACTGCTTTTTAAGTACAAGGAAATGTCGGGAAGCACTAGGTGAAGGATGAAAGTTAAAATCTGCCATTATTTTTATTAGTTTCTATTTCTTTCAAAATGACATGGCTATTTAATATGTTTTTAAAAAAATTCTTAATGCGTATTTATTTTTCAGAGAGAGAGGGGTGGGGGAAGGGAAGCGCAGAGAGAGAAGGAGACACAGAATCCAAAGCACGTTCCAGGCTCTGAGCTGTCAGCACAGAGCGCAGCGCGGGGCTCGAACTCACGGACCCAAGATCCTGACCTGAGCCGAAGTCGGTGCTTAACTGACTGAGCCACCCAGGCAGCTCCGGTTTTTATATCTATGTCGAGTCCCAGGATTCTAGTGACTCTGTGCCACATTGCTGGGTTTTCTAAAATAATTTTCCTAGAATGATTCCAACACATGCTACATCGCTATTGTTTTTGTCAGGGATAACAAATTATTTAGGAAACAAAACAAAACAAACCTAGTATTCAAGAACAAGGAAACCCCGCAGGGCAGGCTAGGCAGCCACGGCCCCGGTGCCTTGGGTTTCACAGTTTCATGACAGCTCAGGTGACTGCCTTGTGTTTTGCGTCAGGTTTTCACGAAGGGTACACAGGCAATGTATTTTCAAGGTTTTCCTGTATTTAAGAATCTCTCTCTTTGATGAAGGCGAGTTAAATGAGGTGCCAAGATGTGAAATAATTTACCCAGATTTAATCCCGGTCTGCCAGATTCTAAAGACCACAGTCTGAGCACCATACCGTGAAGGTGATTTTTGCCTAAAAGGATACCGATATGGTTAAATTTTTTCCTAAAAGAAAATCCTGTTAAAGAGCAATGCTGCTAAAGAAAAATTATATTTTTGGCGATGCAACACTTTCATCGGTTTGTAGTCTGGGTTCTGGCCCAGTTTCTATGCTTTGGTTGAATAGAATCTGGGAATAGACAGAGCTAAGTAACCACCAGGAAGGAGACTGGTTCACTCTGTTTCTAGTTAAAGGGGGAGGAGGGCGGGGAGGACTGCTTGCATGAAAAGGAAACACTGAGGAAGAGGAGAAGGAATAAAGGTGAGCACTTAGTCGGGGAGAATTTTGTTTTGGGGCCAGATCTGAGCTCGAAGGGTTGAGAGCCGTCTGGGAGGACTGGGGGAGGGGAGTTGCTGAACCCTGTCACTGGCGCCTGTAGATGCTTTTGCAAATAAAAAGTAACGCCTTCAAAGCGGGTTGTTTGGCTCCGGGGGGCAGCTGGCTCCAGGAGAATCAGACTGGAGCATCTTCATAGGAAGGAGGAAGGCTGGAGACACTTGCCCTGTTATCATCGCACACCAGGCTGTCCCCAGACACAAGCGCTCTCTCTGTCTGCGAAATGCTTCGCAAAGGAGGGGGCATAGCACCAAACGCGATAGAGGAGATTCGGGTAAGACGTCGTTGGATGTCTAAAACGGTTCTTCGTAAGGACTGGTCATGTGGACGAAACAGTCATCTGCGTTCAACTCTCTCTACATGATGCGTTATTATTTATTTATTTTTTTTTAGGAACTATTAGGTACATCAGAGAGTATCAGGCATATGTAGAGGTGTGCAAAAGGTGTAAAGGATACATTCACGAGCCCCTACGTGGCGAGGTAACGAGAACTTTGCTCCTAGTTTTGAGGACTCCTATGCAGCCTTACTGCCCTAACCCCCAGAGTTAACCTCTGGCCTGAACCTTATATTTATAATTCCTTTGCCTTTTGTTAAATCTTCACACGCACAGGTGCATATTGATAAACAGTATATTTTAGTTTTGCCTAAGTGTGAACTCTATATACATGCTCTGAGCACCTGCCTGTGGTACGTGGGGTGTATATCGTCCTGTGACTTCCTTTTCCCACTTTGTCAGCGTGATCCATTTTTTTTTTCAACGTTTTTAATTTATTTTTGGGACAGAGAGAGACAGAGCATGAACGGGGGAGGGGCAGAGAGAGAGGGAGACACAGAATCGGAAACAGGCTCCAGGCTCTGAGCCATCAGCCCAGAGCCTGGCGCGGGGCTCGAACTCATGGACCGCGAGATCGTGACCTGGCTGAAGTTGGACGCTTAACCGACTGCGCCACTCAGGCGCCCCTGCGTGATCCATTTTGATTCATGCGGCTGACATCCCTCTATTTTCACCGCTCTGTGATGTTCCATTTTGTGAATAGACCAAAGTCTGGTTCCCTGTTTTTCCTGTCAAATATTAAGGTCTGGCCCATGTGGGTTTGCTACAATAAAAACACCAAGATAGTATCATGGAGCAGTCAAGGTTCTCCAGTGAAACATAACTGGACCGAACAGAATACATTATACATGTATAGATGCCTTCCTTCCGTATATGTGTGTATATTGGAGTCCCTTCAACTCTATATCTATATACCTATATATCTAAATATCTATATCTATCTATCATCTATCTGTACCTGTCTATAGAAAGAGGGACAGAGACAGAGAGAGAGAGATAGAGACAGAGAGACGCATTATCGCAGGACTTGGCTCATGCAGTTAGAGAGACTGAGAATTCCCATGACCCACCTTGTACAAGCTGGAGACTGTGAAAGCTGGTGGTGGACTTCAGTCTGAGTCTAAGGCCTGGGCAACAGGGGATCCGACGGTGTAAGTCACAGCCGGAGTCCTCAAGAACTCACAGCACCAGTGCGTCTGGGCAGGAGAATGTCCCAGCTGGAGCACGGAGAGCAAATTCGCCCTTTCTCTGCCTTCTCGTTCTGTCTGCGCCCTCAACGGATTGGATGATGCCCACCAATTGTGAGGGTGATCTTTGCTCAGTCTATTGATGTAAATGCTCACCTCTTCTGGAACACCTTCACGGACACACCCAGAAACAATGTTCTTTTTTTTTTTTTTAGAGAGAGAGAGAGGGCGCAAGTGAGTGAGGTGCAGAGAGAGAGACAGAGTGAAAGAATCCCGGGAGGGGCAGAGAGAGAGAGAGGGAGAGAGAGAAGCAGGGCTCACCTGAAGCAGGGCTTGAGCTCACCTGATGTGGGGCTCGAACTCATCAACCATGAGACAATGACCTGAGCCAAAGTCAGATGCTTAATGACTGAGCCCCCGAGGCGCCCCAGAAATAACGCTCTACCAGCGATCTGGACATCCCTCAGCCTGCCCATCAGGCTGGCACATTCTGGACTGTGTCTCCCAGGACGTGGATGACCTACCAGGGGAGGGTGCTCCAGAGGGAGGAGTTGCCGGGTGGCCAAGCTCCCACCATCACCCACACTGCTCTTCTGGCTCCTGGTGCCTCCTCCAGCCCCCAGCCTGCTGGTTCCAGGTCACGGGACCTGAAGATTTTGGGCAATTTATTCGGTGTGAAACGGTGTCTTACTGTGATTTTAGCCCACATTGCCTTGACTACTGATAAAATGGAGCATCTTTTCATGTACGTATTGTCCATTCATGTGTTTTCTTCTGCAAAACGTCCGATTGTGTCACTCGCTCGGTTCTGCAATAACCTTTTTTCTTATCAATTTAGTATTTCATCCCCACACTTCATCAGTTTCCTGTCATGTTTTGTGAACATCTGCTCCCTATTTGTAACTTTAAAAAATGAATCTTAGGACGTCTTCGATCACAAGAGTTTTACATTTTAATGCAGTTGTACTTTTTAAATCTTTTTCTATAATGAGAAATAATCTAAATATTCCAGAGGGCTTTTTACGAGGTAATTGTATCATTCGTTCATAGTGATTATTTGCTTTCTTTGTTTCTAATTTTTGTCTTCTTTTCTTACTGTGTCGCCATACATTTTTTGAGTAGAAATGGTGATGGGTGCTTTTATTTTATTTTTCCCTGATTGTAAAAACATGGTTTAAGTTTTTCCGTTAATACTAATGTTTACTATAGGGTTTTTTTTTCTTTAAGATACTCTTTATGGAGGTAAGAAATTTCCCTCTATTCCTAAATTTCTAAGTGTATGTGTGTGTGTGTTTTAAAAGATTTTAAGTCCGGACTCAATGTTCAATTTCATTGAATGCTTTTTTCCCCTGCATTAGTTGAAATGATCATATGGTGTTTTTTCTTCTCCTCTAAGAAGTAAATTACATTTCCTAAGATAGTGAATTACATCACTACCTTAAAATAGATCTTTTAATGTCAGTATGTTAAATTAGATATTTTTTATGTTAATCCCACCTTGCATTGCTGGAATAAACCCAAGATACCAACGCTCTATTTTTTTTTTTTTTAATATGTTGGTGGATCTGGCTTGCTAATATTTTACTCAGGACTTTTGTATCTGTGTTTGTGAAGGAAGTAGGCCTGTGATTATCCTTTTTTCATTCTGGCCTTCTTAGGTTTTGGTCAAGCTAGCCTCAAAAAGCAGTTGAAAGATATTCCTTCTTTTCTATTTCCTGGAATGGCTTATATAAGTCAAAAAATAACTAGCCCTTAAATATTTAATAGAAGTTGTCGATAAGACTAGCTAGGCTTAGAGTTTTAAATATTTCCCTTTATGTTTAATGCTAACTTTTTTGTTTAAAATCATTAAGTACATTTATTTTTTCTTTTTTTTATATAAAATTTTTGTTTTTATTAAGTAGGCTTCACACGCAGTGTGGGGCTTGAACTCATGACCCCAAGATCAGGGGTCACATGATCTACTGAGCCAGCCAAGCGTCCCCACAGGTATCTTTTCTTTTCTTTATTCTTTCTTTCCTTCTTTCTTTCTTTCTTTCTTTCTGCAACCACCTTTCTTTCTTTCTTTCTTTCATACTTTCTTTCTCTCTTTCTTGAGAGACAGAGAGAGAGAGAGATTGAGAGCAGGGGAGGGACAGAGGGAGAGGGAGAGAGAGAATATTAGGCAGGCTTCATGCCCAGCATGGAACCTGACTTGGATCTTGATCTCACGACCCATGAGATCATGACCTGAGCTGAAATCAAGAGTCGGACACTTAACCGATGGAGCCCCCCAGGCACCCCTATTTATCTTTCCTATTCGGATAGTCCAATATCGGAGGACACTATAGCTTTCTCCCAAATTATAAGTGTTTTACAAACAAGAGGAATGTGTAAGCCTCTAGTCCTCAATATTGTGCAAATGATACGTATTTTTCAAAGTGGTTTCATCAAATGGCCCTTTCTGATACATGTCTGAGATTAAGTGGATAAACACCGTAGACCCTCGAACAAAATGAGTTTGAACTGGGTGGGTCCAACTATACACAGATTTTCTTCAATAAAGATTGTCCAGTAATCCTACTGTATTGTCTCCTCTTTATGATCTTCTCAATAATGTTTTCTTCTCTCTAGCTTACTATATTGTAAGAACACAGTGTATAATACAGGGCGCATACAGATATGTGTTGATCGCCGGTTTGTATTGTTGATAAGGCTTCCATTTGTAGTTCAGGTTTTGGGAAGTCAAAAGTTATATGTGGATTTTTGACCACGTAGAAGGTCGCTGCCACAACCCCCATGTTGGTCAAGGGTCAGCTGTATTATTACGTGAAAGTTTAAATTTTTTTTTTTAATGTTTATTTATTCTTGAGAGAGACAGAGACAGAATGCGAGTGGGTTGGGGGCAGAGGGAGAGGGAGACACAGAATCGGAAGCAGGCTCCAGACCCTGAGCTGTCAGCAGAGCCGGATGCTGGGCTCGAACTCACGAGCTGTGAGATCATGACCTGAGCCGCCACCCGGGCGCCCCAATGTGAAAGTTTTAAATAAAATTCTTTACAAGTATAAGACACGGATGCTTTTACCTTTGTCGGTGTCACATGTAGTGAGTGACCTGAAATCTTCTCCTAATCTGGTACGTTTTCCACTCATACACATGACCAGGGCTAGCCTTTCTCCTGACCTGTTGGAGCCTTCGGACTGTCTCCATCATGGAGTGCCCTAATTGTATCATGACGCTGGGAACGATTTCTTACGTACCTTAAGAAGATGAGCAGAGAGAACTAAACACATAGCTCAAGGTTCTGCCCATGTGTCAGCAGTAACGGGGTGGGCTTCTCTTCTTCAGAAGGAAAACAGAGGTAAGCCAAGGTCTATGTTCACTGTCTGTCTCCCATTTGGGTTTGGTTTTTATTAGAGAACCCCAACCTTCTGGGTTTTCTTTGTAAGCACTTTTCACATTTGTTATATGACTGTTTTCTATTTTTATGGGGATTTATAACTTTTCATGCAATGTAAGGGTCTCATCAATGATGAATCAGAAGCTCAAGGAGGTAGGGGCGCCTGGGTGGCTCAGTCGGTTGAGCATCCCACTTTGGCTCTGGTCATGATCTCGCGGTCTGTGAGTTGGAGCCCCACGTCAGGCTCTGTGCTGACAGCTCGGAGCCTGGAGCCTACTTCAGACAAGAAGGTAATGAAACTAATATTAATTAAATCACAATTATGTGTCTGACATACACCCATTATCTAATCCTGCCACCAATTATATGGGGTAGGTATTGTTATTTCTACTTTACAGGCGAAGACTCCAAAGTCACACGTCTCTGAGTCACGGAGCCAGAATTCAAATCCAGTCTTGTATCTCCAGGCACAGTGCTGTTGGCTATAATTCCCCAGGCTCGCACCACCTGTTGTAAGTGTAACTCAACTCCGTTCTTTTGACGGATGCTGGGCTCGTCTAGTAAAGCCTTTTACCATACAGTACAGCCTGAACTGAAATATTAAGCATTTTTCCTGGATATTTCAATCGGTAATAAAGAGTTAGATGGCTATTATGGCAGAGACAACTCGATATCCCCGAAGATCTGTTTCTCCTTCTCTTACAGCAACGGACCTCACCCCCAGGGTAAGCTGGGCTTGTGGCCACCCTCAATGAAGAGGAGATTTCCCAGCCTCTCCGGCAGCCACATGGGGCCTGTGAATGAGGTCTGCCAATGGCATCTCAGTGGAAATAGTTTGAATGACTCTGAAAAGCATTCTTAAATTTCCATGATTCCATGGCTGGAATTGCAACCGGCACTTGGGGCCACAGGGAGGTCCTGGGACAGGAGGCCTTGCCCAGTAGGACACAAGAAAGAAGCCTGGGATCTTGCTTCCAGAAGCACTACTCAGCCCTGGACAGTCTCTCTCTCTCCAGTTTATAAAAGAAAGAATCTGTTACCTTGTTAGATACGTATTGTTTCTTTCTTTTTCTTTCCTCATCACAGTCCCATGTAATCATAACTAAGAGTAAATAAAACCTTACAAAAGAAGAATCTGAACCCAAATCCGTTTTGTTTTGTTTTTTTAAAATTTGGTGGAGAAAAACAAATGTTTTTAGTGTTGCTAAAACTAAAGCTATTTCTTCGATATTTCTCTTTGGGAGTGGGGAGGCTGGAAGGAGGCCCAGAAGTGATGTCTTGGAGTTTTAACATTCCCGTATGGTTTCCGTAATAAAAATCAGAGCTTCTGGATGGCTTTTTAGAAGTTCAGGATGAATGAGCTACAAAACTGAAATGCGGTCTCACATTTTGAGACAAATGTCTCAGAGTCTGAGAGGCCACCAAAATGTGGAATGGTACCCAGAGCCCGAGAGGCCTGCACTCAACGAAAAGAGTACGGTGTTGCAAAGATGCTTTGCTTCGGATAGACCTCTATGTCTTAAGCTTTGCAGATTTCCTCATGACAGACTCATGGACACACAGAAGACGGCAAAGCCACTTAAAAATTACATTTGCCCTTTCTGCTAGTGACTTCACATGTGTCAGGTATCATTCTGAACGTTCTTCAGCAATATTCCCACACTGTTGACGGAAGGGAGAATTCTAGAACATGTACGTGGTGATCTGAGGAAGGCCTTCAGCCCTCATGTGAGTACTTTAATGAAATAGAGAATTAACTGGTTTCAGTAACTCAGCTCATCTATGTCAATACTTCAACTGTACCATTCAGAAATTTCAACAGAAATATTGGACCTTTAAAAATGGAGGCCAGGGGGGGCGCTTGGGTGGCTCAGTCCGTTAAGCGTCCGACCTCGGACGCTTCGTGGGCTCGAGCCCCGTGTCGGCGGGCTCTGTGCTGACAGCTCAGAGCCTGGAGCCTCCTTTGGGTTCTGTGTCTCCCTCTGTCTCTCCTCCCCTCCTCAACTGGTGCTCTGTGTCTCTCTCTCTGGTAAGTAAAATAAACATTAAAAACAAATTAAACAATGGAGGCCATTATTGTGGATAATTTACACACAGGCCCCAAATATATATGGTTAACTGGAAAGTAAAAGAAGAAAGTAAAAATCTGTAATCATCCTCTCACCTAGAGTGATGGTTCTCTAACTTGACCCTGCATCGGAATCACCTGTGGGGCTTATTAAAACACATGGTGCTGGGCCTCACACCCCTGAGTTTCTGCATCATTGACAAGCTGCATTTCTAATGTGGTCTTTGGTGACGCTGCTGGTCCTGGGACCCCACTTTGAGAACCACAGACTTGGAATAATCACTTTTACCTTAATGGCGTCAATCTTCTGCGGCTTCTGATCAACAACACCTGTCTCAGTCAAGGTCACTGGCAAACCTCCACATCATTAAATACCAGGGTCACTTCTTGGCCCCTCTCTTTTTGACTTGCTGGCAGACTTAGACACAATTAGTCATGTCCTTCTCTCGCTGTCCTGTCCCCATTTGGCTTCTGAGTCCCCGTTCTACCTTATTCTGCGTTTCCTGACTTCCAATAAGGGAGTGCTCTGGGACTCAGTCCTTGGGCCTCTGTTTCACACTCCCCTGCTGTTCCTTGACTTTTCAGAGTCCAGAGTGCTGACCATTTGTTCCTTGACTTTTCGATACCAGCCACCCTAACGGGTGCAAGGTGAAGGCTCCCTGTGGTTTTGATGTGCATTTCCTGAAGGTGAGGGATGCTAAGCATCTTTTCATCTGCCCGTACGTCTTCGGAGAAACGTCTCTTCAGACCCTCAGCCCATTCTTCAATCAGGTTGTTTGGGTCTTTTATTGTTGAGTTGTAGGAGTTCTCTATGTGTCTTAGGGATTAACCCCCTTATCAGATACATGGTTTGAAAATATCTTCTCCCATTCAGTAGGTTGCCTTTTCTGTTTGATGACAGTTTCCTTCGCTGGGCAGAAGCTTTTAAGTCTGATGTAGTTCCTCTTGGTTACTTTGGTTTTTATTTTGTTTAGTTTTTTTTTTTTTTTAATTTTTAATTTATTTTTTTATTTTTTAATTAATTAATTTTATTTTATTTATTTATTTTGTTTAGTTTTGCTTCTGTTGCCTTGCCTTTTGAGTCCGATCCACAAAGACATCACTGAAACTGATGTCGAGGAGCTTACCACCCAGGTTTTCTGGTAGGAATTTTATGGCTTCAAATTTTTTTTTAACGTTTATTAATTTTTGGGAGAGAGAGAGAGGAAGAGCACAAGCAGGGGAGGGGCAGAGAGAGAGGGAGACCCAGGATCCGAAGCAGGCTCCAGGCTCCAAGCTGTCAGCACCTAGGCCGACACGGGCCTCGAACTCATGAACCGTGAGATCCTGACCTGAGGCGAAGTCGGACGCTCAACCGACTGAGCCACCCAGGCGCCCTGGAATTTTATGGTTTCAGGTCTTACATTCAAGTATTTAATGCATTTTGAGTTAATTTTTGTGTATGGTGTAAGGTAATATTCTAATTGCATCCTTTTGCCTGTGATTTTCCAATTTTTCCAACGCTATTGATTGGAGAGACTGTCCCTTCTCCATTGTACAGTCTCGGCTCCTTTGTCACACATTAATCATCCATAGATGTGCAGGGTTATTTCCGAGCTCTGAATTTTTTCCCCATTCATCTATGTGTCTGTATTGACAGCAACAGCACACTGTTTCGATTACTATTGCTCTAGGACTGTAGTTTGAGGGAGGATGGTAACCTCCAGCTTTGTTCTTCTTTCTCAGGATTGGCTATTTGGGGTCTTTTGTGGTTCTGTAATAATTTTAGAATTATTTATTCCAGCTCTATGAAGTGTGTCACTGGAATTTGACAGGTATTGCATTGAATCTATAGATCGCTCTGAGTAGTATGGGGATTTTAACAATATTAATTCTTCAAATCCACGAGCATGGAATATCTCTCCATTTATTTGTGTCTTCTTCAATTTCTTTCATCAATGTCTTATAGTTTTCAGGGTATAGGTTTTTCACCTCCTTGGTTAAATTTATTCCCAAGGATTTTATTCTTTTTGATGCAATTGCAAATGAGATTTTTTTTTTTCTTATCTGGGAAGCTCGTTATCTCTTCATAAATTCTCAAAATAACCCTGCTGAGTAGAAAATGCTTGGTTGGAAGATTTTTTTCTTTCATTACTTGGAATATATCATGCCACTCCCTTCTGGCTTGTAAAGTTTCTACTGAAAAATCGGCAGATACTTTCTGGGGGTTCTCTTGTACATACAAGTTGTTTTTCTCTTGGTGCCTTCAAGATTCTCTCTTTATCCTTAACTTTTACCATTTTAATTACAATATGTCTTGGTGTGGATCTCTCTGGGTTCATCTTATTTAGAACTCTTTGGGCTTTCTGGACATGAATTTACACTCATTGCATATATTTGTAATATTGTAAAACTTCCCTCAATCTTTCTCTGCCCTTCAGTAGTGTATGGCATTTTTTTAAATGGATGCAAATTTTTGGTTTTATATAATCAAATCAAATCAGTCAGTTTTTTGAAATGCTTTCCGATATTTATGTCAGAAAACCTTTCATATATATATATATATATATATATATATATATATATACATATATATATATACACACATGTATATACACGGGCTTATGCTTTCTTCTCATTCATTTGTGATTCCATTTTAACATTTGCCTCTAAACCATTTGGGATTTGTTTTAGGGATTGAGTTGAGGTCCAGAGCTAACTTGTCTGCATATGTGATTACCCAATTGTCTCTAAGCTTATTCAAAAATCCAATAGATCAAGTCCATCCCATGCTGAGAGAGAGAGACAGAGACAGACACAAAGAGGCATTCTTGCATAAGTATTACACCTGATGAACTTTTTTATCTTTTTCCTTTCTAGGCCAATTAAACTTGTTTTTTAGTGCAATGACTTTTTTTGTTGTTGTTGATCATTTTGTCTCTTTCGGCCAAACACATACTCCCATGATCTGTGTTAATACCACAACTCTATTTCATTTACTTTTTATCTGTTATCTTGGTGAGCTTCTTCAGTAAAATAAGTATTTTTAGTCCAACCAGAAAGTACATGATAAGAAAATCACCAGTAGCAGGAATGCAAAGTTAATTCGATGTCATACGATTTATTAACACATTCAGTCACGTGGGTAGGTTGTAGAAAACTAGCAATTGACAGAGAAGCATTTAACAAAATGCTCAACCTCTCCCTAAATTTAAAGCCAAGATGAGAAACACATTTCTATTATGTTTAATTTGAAAAATGCCAGCCCAAAAGGTGACACTCTATTTAAAGATATAGCACCTTAGGTCACGAAGAAGACAAGAATGGTTGCCTTCTCATTTATTTGTCTTTATATCATTTTCTGGATCAATTTCTCTTTTTTTCTTGCACATTGGTATATTACACATTTTATTTCTATTAAAGTGGTTACCGCTAGTAATTAAAATGAAAAAAAACCCGCTTTTAAATTAATGTCAGAAATTAATTAGTATCTGGTGATCCTGCTCTAAATGCGAAGCATTAAGCAGAATTTTACTCCCGTCTGTCTTACCTTCCGCTCTACACTGCAGAGTTTGTGGCCATAATATGTAAATCTAAATCTAGATCTCTCTCTGTGATTAAAATTAACTTCATTTTGACGTCTGAGGCTTTCATTTCAAATTTTAAGACCCCCCCCCCCACCCCGTGACCCCCCGACCAGATGCCTGCCTCCACCTGCTCTGCCTGTCCTGCTCTCCCAGAGGCACTCAGTCTCCAACCACGCCAGCCGATGGCTGGTTGCAGACAGGTGCTGTGTCGCTCTCCCGCCTCAGGGTCCTTTGCTTACACAGTGCTCCCTGCGTGTGTAAGCCTTCCATCCCCTTCTCGTTAAATTCCCACTCATCCTTCCTATCTCAAGTCGAGCATCACCCCTACGTACCCTGATAATAATTTTTTTAAAACTGTTTTTAAATGTTCATTTATTTTTGATACAGAGAGAGACACACAGCATGAGTGGGGGAGGGGCAGAGAGAGAGGGGAACACAGAATCTGAAGCAGGCTCCAGGCTCCCAGCTGTCAGCACAGAGCCCGACGAGGGGCTCGAATGCCCAGAGTGCAAGATCGTGACCTGAGCCCAAGTCAGACGTCCAACCTACTGAGCCACCCAGGCACCCCACACTGATAATACTTTGTCCTTTCTCGATTATGGCGTTTAGTAGAATTCATAATTACATCTTTGTAGGAAATTATATGCTGGCTTGCAGACGAGCTTGTAAATTTCATGTGGGCAGAGACAGTGTTTTGGTGACCATTTTATCTCCAAAACATAAAGAAAAAAATTTGGATAAACGAGTAATGTGTATCTTCGATATTAATTTGTATAATCGTACGAGCAGTGATTTGAACCTGTATCTGTGTGTTACCAGTTTCATTGTTCATCATCTGCAGGAACTCCTTTGTTTCTTAAATGGGTGACCGTAAACAAGAGGCCGGGAGAGGGTCACACTTCATTATACCTCGTGTTTCCTCCTGGTCATGAAGAAACCCTTCGTGAGGATTCCAACACATTCTCTGAGGCACAAAGGTTTTTATCCCCGTATTAGAGGCAAACCAATACCTAAGACAAGAAGGGTCGGTGTGATCAATTAACAGTGTATGGGACAGATCAGAAAATGTGCACTGGCTTTTCCACTTCTGGGTCATGTCTTGGTCCCTGTCAGTGACTTTCGAATTAGTTCCCAAGGGACCTTGCTACGGGCTTCCAGAGAAAATGATTTTCCGCATTTTCCAGTTGGTTTATAATGAGCATGCTCTTTCTTTCTTGATTGAAAACAAAATGTTAACTAAAATAGAACGGCTCTTCACAAACTTTGGACCGTTTGTGGAATCCGGTTCTACAAAAGGTCGTTTCAGTTTCGGACTGAAGTTCCAGCTCTAAGAGGAAATTTCTTTCTTGTTGCATTGGGTCAATTTGTCCGCAATTAGAAGACGCTGTCGTTACTTTGGCAGGCATTTGGGAGCCCACGTACAGTGGCATATTGGAGCCACACGCATGCCAGTTTGCAAGAGTCGAATATCGTCTTTTCAGGAATTCCGCAAGCCGTTTGTTAAAGCCTCAGTAGCTTGAAATCAGCCATCGTGGAAGTTTTACACCATGGAAATTGGCCCCCAGGAGAGCTTACTATTAAACATTTACCAGCATACCAACGAAGCAGGCTTGGACATTGGTGCGTTCCCCTGGGGAGTTTAAAGCCATAGCCTAAAACTCTGAGTAACCTAATCTTCACGTGTTTGGTTAACCAAGAGAGAATTTGGAATACTGCCCTGCTCTATGAATGCTTTATTATATTTAGGTGCTTGACAAAATCAGAAGGGACTTCCTTCAGTAGACTAGACATATTTGACTATTTTAATGAGCAACGAGGCAAAATTTCAAGAGGCCAAGACGCTTAGAGACTAATCAAATGGTTACAGAACTTCTCATTTGTTTTCAATTGACAGCACACACACACCCACACCTCTTAAGGTGTCAGATACTCTTCTGCCTCGGTGTTTAGCCCCCCGTTTTTGAGATCGTTTCTCAGTCCCTATATCGGAGCGGAGCTAAAACCTCCTCTTTTTGTGGGTGGGACAGAGACAGAGGACTTAGGTCATGTGCACTCAAAGCCGAGAAGTTCTTTTCTTCCTAACACCCCTCTGGAAGCAGAAATGATGGGCCGTGATGCAATCTGATTAGAACACCAAACCAATGACGGCGAGCGATACCGCTGAGCCAGCGCATTATTCCCTTCTCGAAGTGACGTTAACGGGCAGGTCTCTTCCTCTTCTTTAGGAGCTGTAGGAAACAGCGAGCTGGTACACGGTTTGAACAGTTTCCTTCCAGAAACGTTTTCAGCTGCTTCAAGTTTTCTTGAAGTTGAGAAAAACAGCTGACAGCCAAAATTTGCTTTTTTGTCTTCCGACGAGGGGAAACACACACGGAGGCACAGAATATACAATGAGTGTCAATGGGGCTGCAGGCCTACGAAAAGGAATTTGCCCGTGAGTCTTCCTGAAACATTTGCACGGTAGAAACATGGGCTTAGCCTGACACCATGACTAGTCGTGAGAATTATGGGGTGCCTTGCGTATCCGGGCTAACCGTACATTGCTTTCCAGTTCTCATCTGGGATCTTGCTGGATATTCCCCAGAGCCTCTTCCACTGTTCCAATACCTCAAACCTCAATCTCTCTTTCCTCTTTTCTTTCTAAGTATGGGAGCTATCGGAGGTAAAGACAAGAAAAATAAAAGATACCCAAGAATGTAAACAGCTGCCTTCCTTAGAGAAGAAGGAGACCTAGTGGAATCCACAAGCTTCAATGTCAACTTCTTCGTGTTCATTTCTTTTGGGCTTTCTAGTTTGGGGTTCATATTTCACGTTTTTATTTTTTGGAAACATTTTTATTTGTTTCGTTGGCGAGTGGTGATCTTCGGAGGGATTGCTTGAAAGGCTTAATCACATAGCTTCCTTTGCTCCATTGAGATTAGGGCCACTCAGCACAGATTCTGTTTCAAGGCGCTCCTTTTTAAAAACCGCAGTTCTGATGTGCGTGTGGCACGCGTCCCATCTGTGGAGCCTCGCATCCATTTATGGTGCGAAATGCGTGTCTGGGGCAATCGGTCCCTGTGCAAAGGTTGTCTCATTGTTCTTGCCTGGGCTCCATTCCAATGCACTCTTCGCACTGGCTTCCCGCCAAAGCACAGTATCTCCAAGGAAACCCAGGGCCGGTTGCCATGGACACTCCCCTGTGTGATAAGTCACACCGCACCTCTCCACTTCTAAACACGCCCACGAGGCAAGTCCTTTGGGTGAACAGACAATTCTACTCATTGACATTTCCAAACCCCACAAGCCCACATCTATTTCATGTGCAAGGAAACGACGTTCAAAGGGCCCTGCAAATATTTGTGCCTGTCCAGACCAGCGTGGAGGGAAGCCATCTCTCCGCAGGTTGGTTTCACGCTGGGGGGAATAAGTAAGCTTCAGCAAATATCAAGGCCTGCGTTGGGGCAATCAGACTGAAGTGGCCGGAAGAACAGGAGTGAAGACTGGTCCTCGTAATCAGATTGTACTCGATTCTCTCCCACCTGATTGAGAGTCACGTCTCTCTGTGCTTCTCCTGGCGGGGGGAGGGTTCCAAGGAGGTGGGGGTGGCCCGTAGGATCATTCACACCAGTGCTGCAAATGTTCAACATGTGGCAAGGTTATGACAGTGAACATTTTGCTTACAATTTCATGGTGATTGGAAACCAGAGATCACGTAACTAGCCTCTTAAGAGAAGTTCTTCTCTTAATTCGCGGGGGGTGTTGGTAGCCTAGCAAGTTTTGGTCAAAATCTTCTGACTTGATCTGTTTTCTAGAGCCAAAGATGTTAAGCCACCAGTCCAGCTAGTTCTGCTAACTAAATGAAAACCCTAAATGAAAACCAAAGAGGGATGAGCTCTTCGGGACATGGTCCAGGGGTTCAGTTCTGTGGGTCGTTTGGCCATTCATTCTTTTGGGTGTTCACTCCCTACTTTACCACTAAAAGTAACTGTGAAACCAAGGGAGCTGTGGTTTTCTGTCAGTCCATCAAGACGAAGTCATATATGTTTAAATATTCAACATCAACCAACAGTACACAGGAACAGACAGAGAGGGAACTGCGGAATCATAGACTCCAAATTGTTAACATTTGCTCTCGTACGAGAGAAGGCAATGGATGAAATTGGAGAACAAGTGGAAGAAAGCACTCTCTTTTCCATAAATATCTCCCTGGTGTTGGCTTTTTACAGTAAGGATGCATTATTTTTGTAGTTAAACAGGTGAGGTATGATTTTTTAAGAAAATTGATGGCATTTTTTTTTTTTCTACTTGTCCTTGAACACCTGGCTGCTACTAATTTGAAAAACACAAAACACCTCTGTGCAAATAAGTGGCGGGAGGTTGTATGTTTTGGCTTGCTCAGGAGCACTGGCAGCGGGTTGCTTTCTGGAAAATCGGAAGACCCTTAGAGGAAGAAGGCGAGGGGACGTGCAGCGTCTACTTGTGGTTGCCCTTCCCAGACACCGATGGGAGATGATCACAGTCGTGAACAAATGAAGAGACACCTGCCCGGCACCGAGCCCCAGGGGACAAGGTCATTCATATGCAGCCGTCTGCAAGGGAGGTGGCCTAGCCCTGCCTGTGGGACCGGTCTGAAGGACACCCCATGTTGTCTTCTAAGATCGGGGTGGGGGCTCTAATCCTGAGAGTGGGAGGGGACCCTGGGCCGTGGAGGCAATGCCCAGTCAGGCTGAGAGGCTCATCACGGATATACGCGCGGGGATCGTTTCACTCTGAAACGTGGCTGGAAACCGCAAGGAGGGCACCCAAGACCACGAAGGCAGAAAGCTGGAGGTGGTGGGAGTCTCGTGGCCCAGGAGTCAGTAGCTCAGAACAGGAGGAGCCAAAGGGGACTCCAGAGGACAGGTGACACCAGACAGCACCCCAGGCATGCACAGCTGGCACTCAACTCCCCTCTTCCTCCTCCTCTTCCTTCTTTTCCTTCTTCCTTCTCTCTTTCTTTTTAATTTTCAAAGAACCAGTTCTTTTCTGGTGCTTTCATATTAAATTTGTTACCATAGACCTTTTCTTCTTACTTTCCTCGGGTTGATTGTGATGTTTTTAAATAACATTTTGAGGTGAATGGTCACATCATATATTTATATTCTTTCTCGTTTAATAATAAGAGCCAGAGAGGCCTTAGGAGTTTCCTGCTGAATAAAACGTTGAGTAGCTGTGATGGGTGTGGATACATAATTGCCTCTGTCCTACTGGCTTGTGTTTTGCTCCCGTTTTTCTTTCTGACCCAAGAGTTGCTTGAGAGAGCCTTTGTATCTGAAAGCAAATGGGACCTCTAGTTAAACTGTTTTTTAAAATTCTTCACGTGATGGCTACAAATGTGGCCTTCACAAATTCTGATTCTTGAAATGTATTGAGGTTTCCTTCCCGGCATAATACGTCATCAGTTCTTTAGAAACGGTCCATGGGCACTGGAACAAAAGGTATATTCCCTAGCGAGTAAAACCTTTCCTAAGGTGTTTATTGGTTATTCGTTTGTCTTCGCTCGGCTTCGGAGGGGCAAATTAGTCACATTGCTCTGCTCATGACACAGCATCATCTTTCTTTTTCCTTTAAGGATTCTTTTTTCTTTTTTTAATTTTTTTAACGTTTATTTATTTTTGAGGCAGAGAGAGACAGAGCATGAACAGGGGAGGGTCAGCGAGAGAGGGAGACACAGAATCTGAAACAGGCTCCAGGCTCCGAGCTGTCAGCCCAGAGCCCGACGCAGGGCTCGAACTCAACAGACAGCGAGATCGTGACCTGAGCCGAAGTCAGACGCTTAACTGACTGAGCCACCCAGGCGCCCCAAGGATTCTTTTTTCTTTGAAGTTGTCTTGCTTTAATCTGTTTTATTTCCTCCCACCCCCCCATGCATTCCTCTCTTCATCCACAGAGAGTTTCTCTAATGCATTTGCTAATGTCTTCTGAAATGATGCACCATCGTAAACGCTGATGTTGCTTTGTGTATGTGTTTCTTGGTTATGTAAATCTTACTATGCCGCGGACTTAATTTCAGCTCTTACCTTTCCCCCCTCAACACTGCCTTTTAAGATCTATCCATATGGTGCTTTTTCCCATCACTGCTACCCGCTGCTGTGTGCATCCGGCGTCTTGTAAAAGAATACCATCCATATCGTATTTAGTCCTCCTCACTTCTGCAAACAGCACCGGGACCCAAGACCCCTCATGAGCCCCCTGTACACCTGGGGAAGGGCTCCTGCGGGACGACTACTGACACCCGGGGCTGGGTGTTCTCTGCTGTGTGGGGCTGTCCTGTGCAAGGATGCTCCCAGCGGCTTCCCTGGCCTCTCCCTACTGGAAGCCAGGAGCATCTTCCAAACTGTGACACCCAAATAAATCTCCAGACGTTGCGAGATGGCTCCTGGGGGCCAAAACCGCTCTAGTTTGGGCCGCTGGTCTAGGGAACATATTCAAGAAGGCGACTGGTGGGTTACTGTAGCTGCAAAACGTCACCAAGTGTGGTCACGCTGCTCCCCACGGCAGGGAGAGGTTCTTATTCTCAGCGTTTCTGCCAACAAAAGATAGCACTCAAACCTTCTTGGTGGTCTAATCTGGTGGCTCTAATGTGGAACCTCACTGACGGATAAAGTTACCGGTGTTCCTGAGCGTCGCTTCGTATGCAAGGGGCCTTTCCAGTCCTGGTCTGTGGAATATCTTGTCATGTTTGCTTTCCTATTGTGTGTCTCACCTTTGCCTCCTCCCAGGGTGGATGCACCCTCCCAGTCAGCTCTCTGGTAACCTTATGTGTGGTGTCCTTTATTAACCTGAAATCCTTAATTTTGATGTAGTCATATATAAAATTTTGCCTTCTAAATTTTTGTGTTTTTGGAAGCTTGAGAAGTCCTTTACCCTATAAAGGTAAAAAAAAAAAAATCAATGTCTATAGTTTGTATGAATCCACCTAGATTTGAAATTTGCAGATGTCATGTGATAATTCAAAAATTGGATATGTGTTAAAGCTGGAGATGAATTGAGGGAAAATTAAATATCATATTGAAATAAAGTCTTCCTATCCATGAGCATGGGCTATTTTTCCATTTTTATAGGTCTTCTGAATCAGTGAACTTTTATTTTATTTTTTTCTTTAATGTTTATTTATTTTTGAGAGAGACACACACACATGAGCAGGGGAGGGGCAGAGAGAGAGGGAGACAGAATCCGAAGGAGGCTCCAGGCTCTGAGCCATCAGCACAGAGCCTGACGCGGGGCTCGAACTCACGAACCGGGAGATCATGACCTGAGCCGAAGTCAGACGCTAAACCGACTGAGCCACCCAGGTGCCCCTCAGTGAACTTTTACGACTGATAAGTACAGGTCTTTTACATACTTTGAGGGATTGTATTGTATTGTTTTTGTTGCTGCCGTAAGCAGTGTTCTACATACATTATATTTTCCGTTTGTGACTGTCGCTGTACAGAGATGTGATTAATCTTTTCGTATTGATCTCATATCTAACTACCTTGCAAGTCTCCTATAATTTCTAATAATTTAGAGATGTCTTTTTTGAGGTTCTATGTAAACAATTTGTGTAACTCCTGATTTTAAAGGGAATGCTTGTGTGATATTTTCCCATTTAGGAAGTGCTTGATGTAGGTTCTTGTTCAAGGTTTAGTGTTACAATCTTTTTGCACCTTCCCCAGCTTGCCTATTGAAGAAAACATGATGCCAAATACCCCTAACCTTTTTTTTTTAATTATGAGCATCTCTTTTTGGAAATAGGAGTTTAGATTCTTGATACTTATGGTAATGCATGGTCAATTAAAACTTTTTTTTCTGCAGGGGCGCCTGGGTGGCTCAGTCGGTTGAGCGTCCGACTTCGGCTCAGGTCACGATCTCGCGGTTTGTGAGTTCGAGCCCCGGGTCGGGCTCTGGGCTGATGGCTCAGAGCCTGGAGCCTGCTTCCGATTCTGTGTCTCCCTCTCTCTCTGCCCCTCCCCCGTTCATGCTCTGTCTCTCTCTGTCTCAAAAATAAATAAACGTTAAAAAAAATTTAAAAAAAAACCTTTTTTTTCTGCCATCACAGTGTCTTTTTAGTTCTTTTATGTTCTTTTTCTGCTTTCCATTAGTTTGAAAGTTACAAATTTCTATCGTTCTGGTGCTTTCTCACCAGGCATTAAAATTCATACTTATTTTTTCCCAATCTATTCCTAAAGGCTCACCAGTAGGTAAATATTTTTCAAATATTTACAAATTTTCAAATATTTCCCTCAAATAAGAAAAAAAAATACCTTAGTAATCTCTTATCTCCCTCTGGTTTCTCCCTTTTCTGCCTACTGCCCCACCCCAAACCCCAAGCCATATAGTTAGTTTTCATTTTGATTATCTATCATGATTAACTTGGTGGGTGGAATAATTATTTATTTAGACCAGGGTAAACTTACTCTTCCTTTACATATATCTCATGGCGTCTCAAATTTAATTTTCCTTTTGTTAACGTGTTCGTTCCAATGAATCTTCAAAGAGCCTCTTTGGGAAACTTTCTAACATTTTTTCTGTCTAAAAATATCTTTATTTGGTCCTTACATTTAAAAGGTATCTTGGTTTGATATATGATTCTAAGCTCTAGGTTATCACGAGTCCACAACTGAAAGACACGATTCCGTTGCCTTCTGGCATCTGACATTGCTATTGATAAGTATGAAGTCAATCCAGTTTTCCTCCTTCGTAGGTAATCTTCTCGTTCTCTCCGGGACCCTCTAGAATTTTGTCTGACCTTAACGTTGAATGTCACTATATTGTGAGTAGTTGTGAGGTTGTGCGTACACGTGTCTCTGTGTGTATGTTTGTAGCAGGATTCTCACAGAAGAGGGACGGGACACTGGGGTCTTTCTTTCTAGGGAGCATCTTTATTCATGTCAGCATGGGCTCAGTGGGCTAAGATCCCAAAAGACTGGGCCCTGAGTGCATCAGGGTGTAGCCTTTTATGCTTTTCTACTTCTCTGTCTCCCATATGTGGTGACACATGTAGTCTGATGGGACACCGTCCAAGTTAGAGTCATGTCAGAACTATGCATTACGTGTGTAGGTGTTGATTGGGCCACGTTGCGTTTCTGTGCTCTGAGAAGGCCTCCACCACGTCCCTTAGGGACAGGCTCTACCTGTATCACATGTTCTCATTCATTCTGGGACTCACGCTACAAGACATTTCTTTTTAAAATCCATTTTACAACATATTTCTTGGGGCGCCTGGGTGGCTCAGCTGGTTAAGCGTCCGACTTCGGCTCGGGTCACGATCTCGCCGTTCAAGAGTTCGAGCCCCGCGTCGGGCTCTGGGCTGACGGCTCGGAGCCTGGCGCCTGCTTCCGATTCTGGGTCTCCCTCTCTCTCTGCTCCTCCCCTGCTCATGCTCTGTCTCTCTCTCCAAAATGAATAAACATTTTTAAAAAATTTTAAAAAAACCCATATTCCTTGTAGGAATTTTCCACTACACCAAATAGAGACGCTTTTACAATGAATTCCCATGTATTCATCATCCAATGTGAACAAATGTCAACAGCCAATTTCATTTCGTTTCTATTTTCCTACTTCACCACCCCCACCATCAACACATCAATCCGTTTAAAGCAAATGCCAGGCATCATAGTTTTTCGTTCATAATAAAATCAGTATCTTTTTTAAAATATTTTTTTTAATTAAAAAAAAATTTTTTTAACGTTTATTTATTGTTAGAGAGAGAGAGAGTGAGAGAGAGACAGAGCCCGAGCAGGAGAGGGAGAGAGAGAGAGGGAGACGCAGAATCGGAAGCAGGCTCCATCCAGGCTTCAAGCTGTCAGCACAGAGTCTGACACGGGGCTCGAACCCAACAGCTGTGAGATCATGACCTGAGCTGAAGTTGGACGCTTAACCAGCTGAGCCACCCAGGCACCCCAAAATATATTTTTAAATTTTTAAATAGGCTCCACACCCAACGTGGGGCTTGAACCCATGACCCTGAGATCAGGAGATGTCTGGCATCCCACAGATTCAATATCTTTAAATTGAAAAAAAAACTCATTTTTTTAACATACCTACAATAGTAATATTACACCTAAAAACACTCCATTGATTCCTTAACATCATTTAATATCTAATCTGTGTTAAATTTTTCTGATTGTTTCAAAGGTATCTTTTTTTTTTTACAATTGTTTTGTTCAAAATAGGATACAAACAAAATAAAAACATTGCATTGGCTGATATAGCTCTTAAATATTTTTAAACCTGTAACTATTCTCCCCTCCCATTAGATTTTTCAATGAAAGGGGTTTTATTTTCCCCATTTTTTTTTTCTGATTTTGAGAAATTCTTTCAAATATTTCTCAAGTATTCTGTCTTTGGTTTACATTTCCCCGCCTCTTTGTAATTCCATTATGCAGATGTTGACATTTCTACAGTAGCCTCCTTCTGTCAACTTTTCTCTTGCTATTTTCTGTGGCTCTACCCTTTGCTAATGCCTTTGAGACAGTGTCTTAACCTGCTCTGCCTACTAATTCAGTCCTCAGCTGTACCTATTTTGCTATTCAGTTCATCCATTGTGTTCTTTATCCCAATTCTTCTGTGTTCCATATCCAGTATTGGTAATCGATTCTTTCTTACAATTGTGTGTTTTCCATTTCGTGCTACCCCAAATCTCCCCAGTTGGTTAAGACCAATTTCTACATTTATTTTACATTCCTGCTTTTCTCCTCTCCATAAAATCTCGGCAGATTATAGTCTTTCTTATATGCGGATTGGCTCAGATATCTTGACATTTTTCTCCCTGAGTTCCTATTTTCCTAAAGATAGCAGCTATCTTGGCAGATCACGTGTGCCCAGGGGCAAAACCCTCAGGCAGGAAAGTTTGGGTGATGGGCTTAGAGAGGAGACTGTGAGTGTGACCATGCTGTGCCATTCTAGACCTCCCTCCTTGTCATATACCTTCCCCTCTCTGCCCTTTCCCAGACTGAAATGCTCTCTGATCTCTCTCCCTTGGTGGCAATCACCTGGTTTTGTGGGGTTCTGGGCTTGCCCTGCTGTTTTTCTCTCTCCTGGGGTAATGGTTTCTTCAGGGTTATGTCTGAGAGAGTAAAGATCCCCCAAATTCTCCTCCAGTACAGCCCTCTGCCTCTCATGCCTGTTCCGTGTCTCTAGACGCCCTTCTGTGCTGGCCTTCACAACCCCTGGGTCTCCCCTGGGGATTTCCATAACTTATCAATCTATCCACCTTCTTCTTCCTTTTATGGAGTAGATTAACCTACATCAATATAAAATGACCATCTTTGCCTTATATAATAGTCTTTGTTTTAATTCCACATTGCTGTGGTGGCAAGTCTATTCCTTTTATGTTTACTTGTTTAGAACCCTTACTTATCCTTGCATTTTACTTCCCCCTGCGTCTTTGTTTTAGGTGTCTTTCTTATGAAGTGCATACACAGTTAGACGAGATAGTTTTCCCATCATCTCTACGAGAAGTTAGTTGTCTTTCAACAGGAAGCCCTAACCCATGTCAAGTAGTTTTGTAACTAAAATATATGGTGTTTGAGCACATCATCTATTTGAATACTGACTTTTATTATCTGGTTCCACGTTGGTTTTTTCTAGGTGTTGTTTCTAGGTGTTTCTATCTTCTTCTAAAAAAACTCTTTTCTCTGGCAGTGTTTTCAAAATTATATCTACTAACGATTTAAAACTTTTGAAAACACTTTCAGCTGACTTGTCTGGATTTTGTGTTTCTCTTATTTAAGAATGGTGATTGTTCACGCTCCTGTTTTCCTATGCACCTCTCTCCCACCCCTCTGTCTTGGCTCATAGAACCTAAAGTTTTAAATTCTTTTTTTTTTAATTTTTTTAAATGTTTATTTATTTTTGAGAGACAGGGTACAAGCAGGGGAGGAGCAGGGAGACAGGGAAACACAGAATCCGAAGCAGGCTCCAGGCTCTGAGCTGTCAGCACAGAACGCAACGCGGGGCTCGAACTCATGAACCGTGAGATCATGACCTGAGCCGAAGTTGGACACTTAACTGACTGAACCACCCAGGTGCCTCTGAATTTTTGTGTATTTGAGAATGTTTCTCAGTTTCCCTCATCCTTGCAAGATGAATATTCTGGATGTAATTCTTCCCACACGATTCGGTCATGATTACTTTATGGACATTCAGTGATCTGTCAAGAAATAAATCTATAAGAGAATATCAATCAAAAATCACACAACTTGTCTTGACAAAAAAACAAAAAACCTAACATCGTGTGGACAAACAAATGTGGAAGAAAGGTCAAGTCAGCTGTCAATAAACTTTCTGAATCAAACATATAATGAGGGGTTACTTGCCAATCCAAAATGAAAAGATGCTATAAAGTTCTAACAATTAAAAGGACGCTTAAGGCCTACTAATCTTCAACAAAACAGGAAAGAATATCCAATGGAAAGAAGACAGTCTCTTCAGCAAATGGTGCTGGGAGAACTGGACAGCAACATGCAGAAAAATGAACCTGGACCACTTTCTTACACCACACACAAAAATAATCTCAAAATGGATGAAAGACCTAAATGCGAGACAGGAATCCATCAAAATCCTAAAGGAGAAAACAGGCAACAACCTCTTTGACCTCGGCTGCAGCAACTTCTTACTTGACACATCTCTGAAGGCAAGGGAAATAAAAGCAAAAATGAACTATTGGGACCTCATCAAGATATATTCTGCACAGCAAAGGAAACAATCAACAAAACTAAAAGGCAACCAATGGAATGGGAGAAGATACTTGCAAATGACATGTCGGACAAAGAGTTAGTATCCAAAATCTATAAAGGACTTACCAAATTCAACACCCAAAAAACAAATAATCCAGTGAATGAATGGGCAGAAGACATGAATAGACACTTCTCCAAAGAAGACATCCAGATGGCCAACAGAAACATGAAAAGATGCTCAACGTCGCTCATCATCAGGGAAATGCAAATCAAGACCACAAGAGATATCACCTCATACCTGTCAGAATGACTACAATTAACGACTCAGGAAACAACAGATGTTGGCAAGGATGTGGAGAAAGGGGAACCCTCTTGCACTGTTGGTGGGAATGCAGACTGGTGCAGCTGCTCTGGAAAACGGTGTGGAGGTTCCTTAAAAAATTAAAAATAGAATTACCCTATGACTCAGCAATTGCACTACTAGGAATCTATCCAAAGGATACAGGAGTGCTGATTCGTAGGGGCACGTGCACCCCAATGTTTATAGCAGCACTTTCAACAATAGCCAAGTATGGAAAGGGCCCAAATGTCCACCAACTGATGAATGGATAAAGAAGATGTGGTACGTATATACAATGGAATACTACTGAGCAATGAAAAAGAATGAAATCTTCCCATTTGGGATAACATGGGTGGAACTGGAGGGTATTATGCTAAGTGAAATAAGTCAGTCAGAGAAAGAGATATCATATGTTTTCACTCACATATGGAATTCGAGAAACTTAACAGAAGACCATGGGGGAGGGGAAAGAAAAAATAGTTACAAATAGGGAGGCAAACCATAAGAGACTCTTAAATACAGAGAACAAACTGAGGGTTCATGGGGGGTGGGGGGTTGGGGAGCAGGGAAAATGGGAGATGGGCACTGAAGAGGACACTTGTTGGGATGAGCACTGGATGTTGTATGTAAGCGATGAATCACGGGAATCTACTCCCAAAGCCAAGAGCACAGGGTACACACTATATGTTAGCTAACATGACAATAAATTATATGTAAGAAATAATAGTTATAAAAAAAAGAACAGTGGGTCAAGAACAAGCACACAGACCATTGAAGCAGATTTGACATAAAGATACCATTACAAATAATGGGAGAAAAGATAAAATATTTAACTCACGGTGTTTTGAGAACTTATTTATGGTGCAAGGAATATTCATTTGTCTTCAGACTGACACATTTTACAATGTTTGAAAAGGTAGTTTAGTGTAGAAAATGTAGAAATAAATGTGATTGTGGGATATATAAATTTTCAGTGAAGGTGGTTCATAATAGCAACCCCATTATCAAACCTGACTGTGCCTTAAGTGATATTTCAGGAGCAAGGAGCATAATTATCAATGAGACGGTTTGTGATCTCTGCCCTGGCAGAGTTCACACTCTCTTACGTATTATTAAAATCTAAGAATTACCCAACAGGGAAAAATCACACAATATATGAAAATGTTCAGTGGCTAAGAGAAGGGAGGTGAGGGTGGCTGGTGTGAGTAATCCTGAAAATTGTTCCTATGAAATAGAGTTACTGTAAGGATACGGAAAAAGTATATTATAGTTTCAGTGAGACTTGAGTGGTATATCAATGAAATGATCATATCTGAAATTAACATTGTGAGACATAGGAGGAAGAACAATTACATTGAGATATTTGGCCTCACTTCTCCTAATCTTTGACAAATCAAGAAGATACAAATGTTAAAATAATACAGGGCCATCTGGGTGGCTCAGGTGGTTAAACATCTGAGTCCTGATTTCAGCCAAGGTCATGATCTCGTGGTCATGGGGTTGAGCCCCTCGCTTTTTCTCTCTAAAATAAAGTAAAATAAAATAAAATAAAACAAACAAAACAAAACAAAACAAAATAAATAGATCATTTATCTGGCTATCAAAAAATTCAAACAAACTTAAATTTTAGTGCTACACACAGAAATATTTGTCATAACATGATCAAGTATTAAGATATTTAACTACTAACACATTAGGACAAAGATACATAAAAACATTTTATAAATCAGTAGGAAAAAATGTGACCCTTCAGTTTAAGAGTTAAGAAGCTAAAGAGGAAATACAGATAAATAAGAAAAAGCTACAGATCATGCAGTCTGCTAATAACAGAAATTCATTCTATGAAAAAATAAAGTGAAATTTGGCTATCAAGTTGGCAATATGTTAAAACATGATATGATTTTTTTGCTGGTAGGACTGTCATAAAGACAGAGTCCCCATAAACTTTTGTCATTGTACATTGACATATATTTTCTGGAAGCCTGTCTTCTGGGTGAGAGAGAGAGCCTGTCTTCGGGCTTCTGGAAGCCTGAGTCAAGAGACTCAGAAATGTCCATGTTTTCTGATTCGATATTTCTGAGATTCCCCCCCCCCCAACCAATAAAATGTGCACACACACACACACACACACACACACAAGTGTGTGCGTAGGGGAGAAGATGTTCCGCGGTGGGAGATTATTTGTATGAAGACCATTAGAAGGACACTTCCATCCAAAGAAGTAAGTTACGCACAGCATTAAGTAATGTTTCTGAAGACTATTTAATAGCACAGAAAAGTCTCATAGGAGTTACAGAAAATAAGGCACACAGTTGTATGGGTAATACATATGTATCTCGTGAAAACCATATGGTGTATAAGATATGTATGCTTTTACAAAGCACTTAGTGTCGATCTTTATCATATAGAAAAAAGTACCAAATGGAAACACATCAAACTGTTTACCGAAGTCAACTATAGACGGCAGGGTTAGGGACGCTTCTTTCCTTCTTAACGCTTTATGTTTCAAATAGTCCTCTGTGGCCATATTCCTTCGAATCGTTATTACGAAGCGTTATTTTCCAAAGTGAGTCGCCTGGTTAGAATCTCTGATGGATGGTAGCCAGCCTGAACACTTCCAGTGTGTAGGGGTCTCACTGTTCCCCAGATTATCCATTCCATTGTGTGACAGCTTTAATTATTAGAAAATGTCCCTTATATTGAGCCAAAATCTGTTTCTCTGTGAATTCTATCCATTGGCCATATGGCGAGTCCTCGGATATCTGAAGGCAAGGGTCACGTCAGCCCAGAGTTTTTCCTGGTTAAAACTCCTCAGCTTTTTTAACCATCCTGTCTCCACACCTTCTCCTTTACCAGCCAGGTGTTGGCTTCCTCCTCTCTATCAGAGTGACTTATAGTGAGTGCCTTTGTCTTGTTCAAAGCCGAATGGCAAGGCGTTTGCTCTTACTTCTTTGCTCGTTTTCTCTCTCGATTCCTCATTTCTTTAAGTTGTTAACCGATGCTGTCTACCTCTTCTCCCACCAAAACCCCACCCTCACCCTGATCACTGGATGTCTCCAAGTTCCTGAAGAACACACTCTTTCCTCCTTTTTTAATACACCCAGTCTCAGAACAGCGTTGTTTTTCATTTCTTCTTACTTTCAAACTGCAATTACATTTTAATAATTTATTACCCGAATAAGCAAAGTTGAAGCAGGATGCTCAAGGAAATAGAAAGCACTGGGTCATAACATAACGTTATGTTATCATATAAAACGCCTGAATTCAGTTCCGATGGATTTAATATAAGCCACAAAGGGACACTTCTTCATGTGCAAGAGAACAGTTACCCTAAGTGTCACCCCATGGTGTTCCTGGCCGAGAAAGTTTACAAATTCACAAGCTCAGCAAATATAATTCTATTGGTTCCCTCAAGAATCTACGTCTAGGGATCACCTGGGCATCAGTGAGAGTTTTCTGGAGAAATAGACCTAATAGAATGTGTACGTACAGATGGAGATTATTAGAAGGAATTGGCTGGAAGGTCCCCGTATCTGCAGGGTGGGCTGTGAAGCTGGAGAGGCAGGCGAGACAATGGCCGGCGGTCAGCAGGCTAGTGGTCCAGGAAGAGCCGATCTTTCTATTTGTGCATGCAGGTAGGAGAAATGGATGTTCCAGTTCAAGTCCGAAGGCCTCGCCTGGGAAAAAAAAAAAAAATCTCTCTTGGGGAAGGGTCAGTCCTTTGTTCTGGTTACATCTTCAACTGATAAGACGAGGCTCACCCACATCGTGGAGGGCCGCCGACTTCACTCAAAGCCCACTCATTAAAACGCTAATTTCACCCAAAGATTCTCTCACCCAGAATAATGTTTCACTGAGTATCTGGGCATCCTGTGTTGATGCATAAAATTAACTATCACAGCCTGTTGGTTGGAAACAACCTGAATAACCACGAATAGGCATTAGCTAGCAAACAACAGTACATGACAGAATATTGTGGAGCTACGAACGATCGCGAGTAAATGATACCAGAAACTGTCTGTAAAAAATAAGATTCCACAGACAAAAAAAGCAGAATGGAAATTCATATGTCCACAGAGGTAGCCTATAACCTGTCAAAAGCAAATGTGCATTATTAACAATGATTGGAAGAAAATGTAGAAAAGCATTGAGGGCGTGGGATGAAGGTACAAAGTCTCTAAAGTCCGTAATAAAATAATTTTTCCCCAAACATCCAAATTGATGTGTCAGGCACACGTTCGTAATCTCTGCTCTGCCCTGCGAAATTGCCATTAAGTGGTCCCTTGAAAATTACGCAGGGGCTTTTACCGTAAGGTTTGGTCGAAATCTAATTAGCGAGGAATTGTTTTTCCTTCAAAAGTTCTTATAGCTCTTGAAAAATGAGATTAAAAACAGATTAAACAGGTTTCTTTGAATATTTTCTTTTTGATACGGGTCTTATCGGTCCCTGGGAGAAAAAGAGGTCGAGAGAAGTCATAGAGCATTCAAAACCAATCAACAGTCTCCAGAAGCTCTCGTCTCTCTCTTTCTTTCACAGAGAGTGGCAGAGGGTCTGCTCTGGGCAACGACGAGCTGGTCATCGCCATGGCCCTCTGAGACACCTGCGGGGTCGGCTGGAGGTCATGTTGGAGAGCCTGGTGCCGTCCAAATGGACGGGAGCGATGCTCCCTGAGGCAATGCTCCCCCGGTCAGCGTTTGTCACAGGCCCTTTTTCCACAGAGGAAAAGCCCTCTCGGTGTTTCTTGTGCCCGAGTGCAATTCTCACGCTCTGGCTCTTGGCCACTTCCAGGACTGAGGGAGAAACGGTCGCCCCTCCAGGCACACACACAGTGAGGGCAGGTACCCACGGTTCAGAAGCTCCGTCGGTGCTCTAGACGGCTCTCATAACTCACGGAGGTAGTGGCCCCGTGTGTGATCCGTATGACCCCAAAGACCACATAAGCACCGGTATCTACACGGGGTTTTTCGCCTGGCTGCCTTTATACATTTTATTGATAATCCTGGTGTGGCTCAGGCCATGCTCCGAGGTCTCCCTCGTTGCCCCAGATGGAGACGGGTCTGCGGTGGGACAACATATCCGTGCCTCTCTGCGTTGGGCAGGGCTCTCCCCGGAAGGGCTGTGCCTGGGGGTCATCAGGCACGAGCTACAAACCCACAGATGCTGCCTCCGTGTCCTCAGCCCTCCCCCCTCCTCCACCGGAGCCCCACCACGCCGCTCCCCTTCATCACGTGTGCCTTATTGGGCATCTTGTTTCTACAGTCCTTTTCGCTTGCCTTTGATTAAAATTATTGTGGTTAATAATTCTCTTTGGAATCTCTGTCATCATTCAAGTCTGTGCAGACTGGACATCCGTGTGTTCACCAACCTCGCACTCCGCTTTCTGTGCAAGTCCCTTCTAATTGTAGCCGACTGCCTTTCTCCTGTCGCTTTGAGCCCCGTCCCTGATATCCACCCAGACATCCCCCTTCATCCCTCCCTTCCCTTACCTGATCTCCTTTTGTCAAGCGGTAACGGACTCACCGCTGGTTCTGACACAGCCCTGCATCACTACCACATCTTACTCCCCTGCTCGTTCTTTTTTTTTTTTAAGTTAAAACATTTTTGAGGTTTTTTTTTAATTAAAAAAAATTTTTTTTAACGTTTATTTATTTTTGAGACAGAGAGAGAGAGAGAGACAGAGCATGACCAGGGGAAGGGCAGAGAGAGAGGGAGACACAGAATCGGAAACAGGCTCCAAGCTCTGAGCGGTCAGCACAGAGCCCGACGCGGGGCTCGAACTCACGGACCGTGAGATCGCGACCTGAGCCGAAGTCGGACGCTGAACCGACTGAGCCACCCGGGCGCCCAACATTTTTAAGAGTTTTTAAGTAGGCTCCATGCTTAGCATGGAGCCCAATGCAGGGCTCGAACGTATGACCCCAAGATCATGACCTGAGCTGAGGTCAAGAGTCAGACACTCAACTCATGGAGTCACCCAGATGCCCACCTGGTTCGTGCTTATCTGATGTTTATTTTTAGGGAAAATTTCACCAGAACCTTTGATCTGATGAGCTGCATGGGATCAGAGTCTCCACGGCATCTCTCTCTTTTTAAATCTCTCTTAAATTGTACTCAACCGTCTACTATAGGTTTGTAGCTTTCTTCACTACTAACATTTGCCTAACCTTCCATGTTATTATACCCCTTTGGTACGTCACGCCCATTTGAAGATCAGCCTGCCAAGTCCAATTCCAGCCACCCCACAGGTTGTGCCTTAGCACGAGATTTTTTTGTGATAAGTTTATTTATTTCTTTTGAGAGAGAGAGAGAGAGAGAGAGAGAGGCAGAGAGACAGGAAGAGAGAGAATCCCAAGCAGGCCCCACACTCTGCACAGATCCCAAGGCGAGGCTCGAGCCTACAAACCTTGAGATCATGACCTGAGCTGAAATCAAGAGTCAGACTCCTTCTGAACCGACTGAGCCACCCAGGTGCCCCAGTGAGATTCTTTTGTCCACTGCTAACCTTTCCTGCACTAAGAGGGCATGTGCCCTACAGTAAGATTCTAGAAAAAGGAGTTTCTTTAGCCAGGAGTGAAACCTAGTCTTGCATTCAAAACGACCTCACCTCTTGTAGCTCCATGACGCTGGCCCAGCACGTAGCTAGTTTGGATGGGTTGTCGTTTGACGCGGAAAATTCAGGGAGGGTGACTGCCCGCCCCCCACCTCCCCCATGAGTTCTTTCCTGGGTCTTTCTTTTTTTGCCAACCTGTGTGAGTTTTCCCAATTCCTCCTTCCTTCTTCCAGTCTGCAAATATTGAAGTGAGTTTCCTTATGTATTTAAATTTTCAGTTAGAAACAACAATTCAGGCTCCTGCTTTTTAAAAAAAAATTTTTTTTAATGTCTATTTATTTTTGAGAGAGACAGAGAGAGAGAGAGAGAGAGAGTGTGTGTGTGTGTGTGTGTGTGTGTGTTTGTGTGCATGAGTGGGGGAGGGGCAGAGAGAGAGGGAGACACAGAATCCGAAGCAGGCTCCAGGCTCTGAGCCATCAGCACAGAGCCCGACGCGGGGCTCGAACCCACGAACCGTGAGATCATGACCTGAGCTGAAGTGGGACGCTTAACTGACTGAGCCACCCAGATGCCCCTGGGTTCCTGCTTTTTAAAGACTTAAGCCCACCTTCCTGCCCTGGTTCAGACAGATCTAATCCAAAGACCTCTTTATTGTCCAAACACCTGGAACGTGAGTCTCTGGGTTGAGCACAAACAGGAAGGGAGGAAGACGGTGGCTCCTGGTTTATCACCATCCTGTCTCCGGGCAAAGGCAGAAAGAAACTGGCTTCGGTTCACTGTTCTCCCACCGGCCATGGGCAGCCGGCCTCTGGTCTCTCTGAGCAGTGAGTCTGACAGTCTCCAGCTCCTGCCTGAGTTTTTCCACCTCTGGCCTGGCTGGCCGCAAGACGCCTGGCCGTGTTGGGTGTCTGACTCTAGGAAGCCTCCCTGGGGAGGTCTGTGTCCCCTATGTGCACTAGAATGACAGGTTCAGTGGGTAAGGGGTGACTTCACCCCGGGGCATGGGGAAGATGTCAGCCCTGAGGAATGCTGTGTCTCACCCGTCAGATGCCCCTTGGCTGGTGCTGTCTGCAAAGCCGAGTGCGTTTTTCTCAGGAATTCTCTTTTAAGATCAGACTTGCACATCTAACTTCGTAAGGTACGCGGAGCGGATTTGAATGCGCCGAGTGCCAAAACCCGGGTGTGTGATGTTCTTTGTTTCTCTCCATAATTGAACTCTAACCAGTTATTTTGGTCCTCAAGTTGTTCAATATGGCTGACGTCGCAGAAGTTGATTTTTCCAACTCGGGGTAAAACTCAGGCACCTTCAGCTTGAGAATCCGTCCGCTGGGCAACCATCCACTCATTTGGGAGATCGCAGAATTCAGCTCCTGTCTCTTCTTCCTTTCTCCTTGGAGATGATCTAAGTTTCTGGGGTTGAGGGTGAGGAAGGAGAAAGGATTTTGACATCAGAGTAAAGGGGGCCTTTGGATCCACAGTCTTCCCTTCAGGTTGTCCTCAAATGAAGTGTTTCTTATCTTAGATAGTCTCTGGTGACCCATAACCATCCTCTATTTTTTTTAATGGGATTTGGGTTTTTTAGGAGAGCTTTTAGGTTCACGGCAAAGTGGAGTGGAAAGCCAATAGAGTTCCCGTGTACCTCCTGTCCCCCCTCCCACACACTGCCTTGCCTGCTTTGAACACGCCCCATCAGAGTGGGACATCTGTTAGAACGGACGGACTGACACATCATTATCACCCCAAGTCAGTATTTACGTGAGGGGTCGCTCTTGGTATCGTACCTTTTATGGGTTCGGGCAAATGTGTAAGGACACAGATCCATCATTATTGTATCACACGGAATGGTTTCACTGCAAAAAAACCCCTCTCTGCCCCACCTACCCACCCCTCGTCTCCACCCAGCCGGTGGCGACCACCGATCTCTTTACCGTCTCCAAAATTTTGCCGTTTCAGATTGCTATGTATTCGGAATCGTACAGCACGTTGCCTTTTCAGATGGGCTTCTTTCACTTTGTACCACGTATTGAAGCTTCCTCCACGTCTTTTCACGGCTAGATGGCCCACGTGTCTTCAGCGCTGAATACTATTCCACTGTCCGGATGCGCCACGGCTGGTTAACGTGTTCCCCTGCGGAGGACCACCTTGGTTGCCTCCATTTTTGGGTAATGATGAGGAAAGCTGCGAAAAGCATCCTCGTGCAGGTTTCTGCACGGACCTAAGTTTTCAACTCATTTGGGCAAACACCAAGGCAAGCGATTGCTGGATCTTATGGTAGGAGGATGCTCAGTTTTGTAAGAAACTGCCAAGCTTACCGCTAAGGCGGCCACACCGTGAGGCATTCCCACCAGCGAAGGAGAGCCTCTGCTTCTCCACACCCCCAGCTGTGTGTGGCGTCGTCAGGTTTCTAGAGTTTGGGGACTCTAATAGGTTCGTATCTCATTCTTGTTTTCATTTGCGTTTCCCTGATGACATGTGATGTGGACTCCTTTTTTTTTTTTTTTTTCAACATACTGATTTGTCATCTGCGTGCCTTCTCTGGTGAGACATCTGTTCAAGCCTTTCATCCATCTTTTAATGGGGTTGTTTGTTCCGTTCTGTTGGGTTTTAAGGGTTCGTTGCCTAGCGGGGGTAACGGTCCTCTATCAGACACGCCTTTTGCAAATACTCTCTCCTAGCCTGTGGCTTGTCTTCTCCTTCTCTTGACAGCGTCTTTCGCAGAGCTGAAATTTCTAATTCTAGTGAAGTCTGGCTGATCAATTCTTTCCTTCGCGGATCATGCCTTTGGTGTCGTACCTAAGAAGTCATAGCTAACCCGCGATCATTTGGATTTCCTCCCATGTTACCTTCTAGAACTTCCCTCGTTCTGCATTTTACATTCTGTCTCCAGGGTCCGTTTGTGTGTCGGTTTTTGGAAAGGATGTAAGGTCTGCGTTTGGATTCATTTTTTGCACGTGGCGGTCCAGTTCTGCCAGCAAGCCTGTGTTGAATAGACTAGCTTTTCTCCATTGTACTGCCTTTGCGTCTTTGTCAAAGATCCGCTCACTGTATTTATGTGGGTCTGTTTCCGGGGTCCCTGTTCTGTTCCATTCATCTTTTTGTCTACAGCATTCCCTTTTGACGTGCACCGTTCTGCCACGGCTTTTAACAGCCAATGACACCCACAGTGCCCCTCACCTTGAGCCCCACCTCAGTGGGTGCTATGATTCAGTCCTGTGTGTGTAGGACCCTGGAGGTGCCTCTGCCCCAGCGCCCTGACCACCTTTCCCCGTCATTTCTACTCCACACCCCTGTTTTTATGAGGAACTCAGGGCCTCTGTGAGAAGTTCACAGACGTCACCCGCAAAGAAAGACACAAATGCCACTGTTCTTAGGTGCTTCCTACAACCCTCTGGAGCTCCTCGCCAGACCCATCTGGGCAGAAGCTTTTCCCCTCCTGCCACACGGTTGAATTTTTATTTCCTTTTGGACAAGAACTAGATCTTATAACGGCATGCATCCTCTTTCCAAACGACTGTGTTTTTTTTATAGACACTTTATACCTTCCTCCTTCAGAGCTCTTAGTCTATTTAGTCTCAAAAGACCTCCTTTCTCTCTCAAGACCAAATAGTCGAACAAAAGACTTGTATTCTGCAATCGAAAACCTTGGCTTGAGTTTGACAAATCCACTTGGTGACTTCACTGATGTCTGTTGTCCTGGGGCCTCCGCTCTATCTTTCCGGTCAGCTTACTTCACACAGCAAGTTTATCACAGCCCCTGAGCAAAAGGAAACAGTATTAAAAAGCATACGGGGAAGAAAAGAAAGTCTAGATAATGTCTCAAAATATCCTGGGCGTGCACAGACCTGGGTTTCAGACAGGAAAATAGAGAACTTTGTAGATCAAAAGAAACCCAACGCTATATACACATTGGTACGTTTCTCACCCGTCTTTAGATCAGAGGTGGTTTTGCATCATGAGGGCAATAATAATGCACGAGGGACAGATCCAGGTGCCTCATATGCTTATACACCTGTCTGGTGGTATAAGCGTAAGCCAACTCTTAATTCCATTTGTTATCAGTTAAATACGACATTTAATAAGATATCTACTTCAGTATTTAGTGGCTGTTAGTCATAACAGGACTGTGAGTGTTTGAACTTTTCCTTTATCTGCATTTTCTAGGAAATTTAATGGAGACAAATATTTAGCCAGTGTTTCTCCTGATTAAAAAAATGTCAAATGTAGGGATAGCTATGGGATCTTACTGTTTTCACCTAACATTATGGCAAATTTCCCACGCTTTGAGTGCCCTACGAACACCTGGTAAAGCCAACGGAATCCTCTCCAGGTGAAGATCACCTCACTCTAGGCCGCGGAAAAATACTTTCTAACGTAGTTTTACACATGCAATATCCAGCATAGAATCAAAGGCAACCAGGAACACAGGAAGATCGTATAACATGAATGACACCTACAGAGTAAAACAACGGTAGGGTAGACCTACGCGGACTCCAGATACTAGACCAATCAGGTATGTCTTGCAATGTAACTGAGAAAAGTCATATCCGCAGATTTCTGTAAGGAATAGGAAACTGGCCATTGACATAGCAAATTTTGAAAACAACAAAGAGCAAATTCTAGAACTGAAAAGTACAATAACTAAAATTTCTCACGTGGGTTTAAGGGCAGATTAGACACTGCTGAAAAGAGAATTAGAACTGGAAGAGAGGTCAAAGAAACTACCCAGAAGAAAGCACAGAAAGTCCCATGATGAAAAAGACCATAGAGGAAGTTGCATAAGACAGTGGGAGCTCTCCCCATGTGTTGAACTGGACTCACAGAAGGAAGAGAGAGAATGGGTAAGAGCATTATTTAAGGAATAACGGTTTTCAGAAGTACTGAAACACAGTAGTTCATAGATTCAAGAAACCCAACAAATCTGCAGTAGGAGAAACAAAAATAAATCGAAACCCAGGCACCAAAAAGACAAAAGCCCGTAAAGACAGATTACCTTCAGTTTCAAAAATGAGACAGCTCACTTCTCAATGACAGTAATGGAAGCCAGAAATGATGGAAAGAGAAGTTTAATCGGCAGAAGAAAAGTAACAGTAGTCCTATAGATACCAGTGAATATTTCCCTCAAGAATGAGAGCAAAACAGGGGCGCCCAGGTGGCTCCGTCGGGTAAGCGTCCAACCTCAGCTCAGGGCATGATCTCACGGTTCGTGGGTTCAAGCCCCGCGTCGGGCTCCATGCTGACAGCTCAGAGCCTGGAGCCCGCTCCGGATTCTGTGTCTCCCTCTCTCCCTCTGCCCCACCCCCCTGCTCACACTCTGTTTCTCTCTGTCTCTCTCTCAAAAATAAATAAACATTAACACATTTTAAAGAAAAGAACGAGAGCAAAATAAATCAATCTTGAAAAAAGAGAAAAGAGAAACAACTTTCCACCAACATACCAACATTGTGAGAAAGTCTAAGGGGTATAATTAGGATACAAAGAACATGCTCCCAGTTGGCAGAAATGTTGGAGACACAAAAAAGAATGAAGATCAACGAAAATAACAACTAAAATGAAATCCAAAGAATCTTTTGCTACACAGAGCAAGAATAATGGTGTCTTTCAAGGGTTAAACTATGTAACATAATGGGAAAACATACCAGTGTGTAAGTGGGACTAGGAAAAATGGAGCTAAAATATTTTAAGGTTCTAGGGTGCTTATATTATTAGGGAGGAAAATACAAAAATTACAGTTTATGTTAAGTTGGAAAAAGTCAAAACATGATATTATAATTTCTAGAGTAACCACAAAGTGCCTTACCGACAGTAAAAGAGATCATGGTGTCTACACTCTAGAGAAAAAATATTTAAAAAACAAAAACAATTCCATTGAAGAGAGGGCAATGAAAGAGCATAAACGGAGTATAAATAGGAGGGACAAATAGTGTGCAGTTAGTAAGGTGATAGCTTTAGTCTAGATGTATCACATAAAAAGAGACAAAAAACTGGGGCGCCTGGGTGGCTCAGTCGGTTGAGCGTCCGACTTCAGCTCAGGTCACGATCTCACAGACCGTGAGTTCGAGCCCCGCGTCGGGCTCTGGGCTGATGGCTCAGAGCCTGGACCCTGCTTCGGATTCCGTGTCTCCCTCTCTCTCTGCCCCTCCCCCGTTCATGCTCTGTCTCTCTCTGTCTCAAAAATAAATAAACGTTAAAAAAAAAAAAAAAGAGACAAAAAACACCCTACCATTTTTATGAGCTATCCAAAACATAGGTATACAGAAGGTTGAAACTCAGTGGAAAATAGTGGGAAAATACTTAGCCATTGCTGGTGTAGAAGGGCTTCCAGGAGTATTCCTGCTACGACTGTGCTCATTCACTCAGCATCCTAACACAAAGGGGTGGGGCCAACGGATGTATTGTGCTGTGAAAGCGTCTTTTGGTGTCCAGAGCTAAAGGTAGGCGGGCTCTGCGAGAAATAAGATGTCAAATGTACAGAACCAAAGTTACCCTTAGAAAAAGGTTCCAATCATTAACTCTCTAAGTAGCCGATTCCATTCTCGTGATAGAATTTTGACCTGATAATTTTAACAACGTTAACATCCCACATATATTATTTTCTCTTAGGATGGATACCACTTGCAGCAAAATTTATCAGCGTTTCCATTTGTAGGGCATAAACATGGAACATACTACAAACAGGGAGGAATCTTGGTGGGAAGTCACATTTTATACCTCCCGTCTTAAGACAACTCATTTTAAGGTATCTGACATTTCTTACCCAGACAAAGTCCAGTGATTCCATGGAGCTGCACTCCAAATGACCCCCCTGTTCAGTGAGGAACATATATGCCCCGGGGACAAAATGCCTACACATATTCATCCAGAGTCGGTGCATGTGGTATTAATTTGATCACACATTTGTGTATCTCAATACAGCATAGCAGCGATTTTAAAGTGCACGGGGATCATTCTTGTGTATCTTTAATCTTAGATTAATTTTGGGGCATTTAATGATTGGTTATACCAAAATTCAAATATAATGAGAGAAAGTACCTTACTGGAAGTCAATAATGTAAAAAAATGAAAAACTCGAAGAAGCTTCAAAATGTCCAAAAAAAATTACCTCTTATTACCTCTCAATAAAAAGCAAAATTCCAAAACTGATGGTCAAAGTTACAATGGTAAGGAAAAGCATTACGATAGCCAAGAAAATGCGGATAAAGAAAACAGCCAACGGACGAGATCAGGAAGATTAGGAGAATAGTCTCAAACAAAATGAAAAAGCGGAAGGAAGATAAAAGTAATAGGAAATAAAAGCATAGTCCGTGGGGTCAACAGAGCATACGCAAAGGTCAACAGCAACTTCATTTTGATGAATTGCTTGACTCGATATGATTCAGTAATGATTCTTTCATTATGATCGGATATGATAAGCCGTATCTCATTCCATTCTGTTTGATGAAACGTGCTTTCATTTTGTTTTCAAAACTACAATGCAATAATAGTAATAGAGAATCAAACAAAATATGCATTGAACAAAATAAACCTTTCTAACATGTTTTGAAGGGGAAAATTTAATATTCATCGTCATCCAACCTGATCAAAGTTTGCGTGCTTTGAGTTATTTCAGATCAGTTTTGACATGACAGACATTGCTAATCTCAGGCTTTCAGATTGCCAAAATGTATCGAAACCCTCAAGAGTCATGATGACCTCAGAGAGTGTAAGAAGGTGATGTTTCTTGCGTTACATGTAGATCACGTAAAATGGAACCGATCAATCTCCTTAAGAATATATAAATGTTATTTTGAAGCGCTGAAAATAGGGCAATTGCCATTACATTTTTGCATGAAGGAGACTTACCTTTCAAAAACCAAGAAATGAAGTGGTCTTCTCGGAATAATGACAATTTAACGAGCATCTCCAACTGGTTTCTGTGTTAGCACTCAGATACGGAAAGATGAAAAACAATTGACTTACGCATTCAGAACAACTTACGAGGAACTAATTGAAGCATTTGTTGATTAAAATTAATTGAATGAATTGAAAGCATGGTCATGAAATTGTAAATCAAAGAAAGAAACCATTCTTGTAGAGTTTATTCCACGTGTAGGATTTAAAGAACGATCAGAGTGCCATTATCTTGCATTACCGTCATAGTGGAAAACTCTTGTGAGTGATTTTTAAATTTTTCACCAGCGGCAAACATCTACTGGAGAATTGATTGAGCAAAAGAGAAACAAGTTCTAATCTGCTGTTAAGCAAAACTCCCAGTGGGCCATAGGACAATGCTGCAGTTACCAAAAGGTGAGCGGAAAAGTCGTTAAGCGTGCCCTTAAAACTTCGGTAAGTGTGGAGAAGGCACATGGGGGACTTTGCTGCAAAGGCTCCTCGATTGCTTTCTGCCACACCCTTTTTCATCGGTTCTGCATTTCCCTTTCACGTGCTCCTTATGGCGAGAGCACTTGGCCAACTTAAGTTTCCTTCTAGAGAAGACCAAGGGTGATGAGACAATCGACCCATTTAAAAAGCCATTCAGCTTTGAAAGCAGAGAATAATGACATTTTTTTAGGAGTCCAGAATACAATGTTGAAGACTCATAAAAGAAACCAATGGCAAGGCCAAACATTTATTTTAAAAGTTGATAAACTGATAAATCTCAAGTTTTTTTCTTTTTATTTGAGAGAGAGAGAGAGAGAGAGAGAGAGAGAGAGAGAGAACGTGTGCGCACCAAGGGCTGAGGGACAGAAAGAATTGCAAGCAGGCTCCGTGCTGTCGTTGCAGAGCCCGAGGCGGGGCTCAGTCCCACGACGCCGGGGTCATGACCTGAGCTGAAATCAAGAATTGGAACCGCCCCGGTGCCCCGGAAAAGTTGCTAATCACCCCTCGCCGGGGGTACACCCCCCACGTGCTCTCCTTCAAGCAACGAGAGGCACCTGCTCCTGATTTTCTTTCCACTTAGTTGTACGCTTGCTCTGATTTTCCTCCCGGTGCATCCGTTTTGCCTCTTTCATGACGCAGGTTATAGCCTTCACTCCCTTGTCTCCCCACATGGTGTGTCTTCTCAGGAAATCTGCTCCAGATATAATGTCTATTTTACGCGCACGCTGATCTCTCCGCTGATGATTGCCGAGTCCCCGCCTGCCTGCCGGACCCCTCCCTGTGGAGACACGCTGCCTCTATTTCAAATACAATATGGAGACCCGAGCTCTTCATCTGACACTTTCTTGTTCGAACAATGACTACCTGGCACTTTGGTTTGGGTGAGACAAAAACAAGATGGCTCCATGCCTACCTCAAAAAGCTCATAGTCTGGGGCACCTGGGTGGCTCAGTTGTGAAGCCTGGACTCGTGATTTCAGCTCAGGTCACAATCCCAGGGTCTTGGGCTTAAGCCCGTGATGGGCTCCGTGCTCAGCGTGCAGCCTGCTTGGGATTCTCTCTGCCCCTCTCTAGGTCCTTCTCCCCGTCTCCCCTGCTCGCTTGCTCTCTTTCCATCTCTCTCTCTCTAAAATAGAAGAAAAAAGTCATAGTCTGGAGGGAAAGGAAGACGCGGATAAATCCTGGAATGCACCCATCGAGCTCCGAAGGGACGCTCTGGGGCTCCCTGGTCCCGAGCTTCAGGTGCGTCCCGCCTCCCGGGACCCCAGCACCAGTGCGATTGGCTGGCCCTCTCCTCTCTCCTCCCCCACAGGCAAACTGCTCCTTAGCTGCAGTCTCCCGGTCTCTCTTCAGGGTCTGGACACCACTGTCCTCGCTCAAACCTTTACGGCAGCCCCACACCAACCTTCGAAACACCTTTTCCTGACGCCCGTCTTTGGTCTCATCCATTTGACACAGATCATTCCCGAAGGGCTGCCGCCCAGTTCGAAATGCCGGTTTCCAGTGCCTGCAGAAGCGAAACAATCGAATCCCAGCTCTCAGCTTGCTATGGAAAAATGGCACCAGCCCCGGGATTCCCAGGGACCCCTGACATACACACACACATGCACACGCACGCACATGCCTGCACACCCTTTCCCACGTTCCCTTGGGCTCAGGCACACCGGGTCATGCACGGACCACGCCTGAGCGACAGGTGTGGCTGGACAGGAGAAGGGTAGGAACTGGCCGGAGTCTACGCAGGCCCGGCCAGGAGCTCAGGTTTCCGGGGGCCCAGCCTCGCTGCCTTTGGCACAACCGGCTGCCCCAAAGTTTTATGGTTCGGTGACAGGCGTTTCATGGTTCTGTCATTTTGATTCTGTTTTGCTGAGGCTTCTGTTTCCAGGAAGCAGACAAACGCAGGCCCCCTTTGCAACATTTCCATGCAATCCCCAAACTAGCATCTCAAGGACTGGGAAGAAGAAGTTAGGTTTTTGGACGTGTGATGCTGGGAGAACCCTCCGTGGGGTCAGCCCCCTCCGTGGGAAGTGAGTCCTGATGGGCATTCTTCCCTCTGCTGGAAGGACACTGGGTGGGTTTGGAGAGTGGGGCCTCGGGGTCGGCATTGCAGACGGCTGCTGTATCGCCGAGGGCATGGGACTGAGCAGCACGGAGACTCTGTTTCCCCCCCATGAGATGGGGAGGAGGAGGGGGGGACTCAACGTTCGCTCAGTTTCCGTTCCTTCCTACTCTTAGCTTTGATTCTGGTGTTCTCTGTGATGAGAGACGAGTGGGGGCCACGTGGCTCTATTAGGTCAGAATGCACACATGTCTGACTTCCTCTTACGACCAGCCAGGCATCGGGGCCCCGGGGGGACAGTCCTCTCTCTCCAGTGACCTGCCGGTTCCAGGGCCCCGGGCGTGACGCACCGTGTGTCTGCCCTCGGCTGCCCTCGGAGAGGTGAGTGTCTCCTCCCCTCGAATCTCTGGAGCTCCCTTCGGAGGCTGGCAGGCACTGTCATTACTGGCTGTCACAGACACCGACCGAGGCCGAGAGCATCAGGCCATCGACTCGGACAGGGTCGCCCTGCAGACTCGATGCCTGCCAGGGGGGGCCTCCCCTCAGCACCAAGTCTGGCGAGTCCCTGGGTCTGTGCTCAGGAAACCACCGGCCGGGGACCCTGCGGGCTGCCCTGGGGACGAAGGACAGGGCAGAGGCGGCCTGGATGTGTGTCCAGGGAGCTCGAGAGCCCTCCTGCCTGATGGGGGGTGTTGGTCCCCTTGACAAGAGCGCCCCAAGACGGGCTGTGACCCCTGCTCGGCACCGCGAGCCGCGGGTGAGCGGCTCTGCAGGGTTCCGGAGCATCAAACCCTGAAATGAGAAACAGAATGGAAGCCGTGCCCTAAATTTAATTGCAGAAGAAATGCTGCCTTTCAGGCTGGATGAGCCATAGAACTGGAGGACTGCCGTTCCGGAAGGATCTTTCCCTGGGGACACTGTTCTGTCTTAGCCACGACAGGGCACCCGGAGGGCACCCAGGGCAAACGCCACTGTTCCTGCTGCTGTGTCCCCCCGCCCCTCGCGACAGCCGGGTTTTACTGGGAACTGCTTACTGAGCCCTCCGTCGCGTGCTCATGTGGATCAGCGCCCGTGACCTTCACAGCAATCTTAGCAGCCTGGGACCTTCAGTTGTTCCCGTTTCATGCCCAGCAAACTGAGGCTCAGACAATTCGCCTCCGGCCTCCCAGCTGGGAAAGTGTGGAGCTAGGAAGTGACAAACCCCAGATTTGACATTAGACCCCAAGGAGAAGAAATGACTTGCAGATAGTAGGACAAAAGTGCCCCGTAACCAAGGTCTCCTGGGCCCCACGGCTCCCCTCCGAGAGGCCAGGAACCCGAGCTTTGGAAGGATGTAGGGTGTAAGCTTTGGGGCCAGACAAGATCAGGGCATTCGTCCCACTAACTCGGGGACTGTGAACAAGTTAGGTCGCAGCTCGGAGCCCCGGTTTTCTCTTCCGTACCCTGGAGGTGGTGACATCCCCCACCAGGTACTTTTATGCGTTCCATATGGTTATTTCAAGGCTCTTTGGCAGTGGAGGGACAGCCAGGACTGGGTGACATCAGGACTGGGTGCTGGTTCCTGCATTTGCCAGGTGATGGAGCCTGAGGACACCCCCCCCCCCCCCCCAAGAGCTCCTGGCTTCCTGCCTCCTGGCCACCGCTGCTGGGTCAGTGACCGTCATGGGAATGGCTGTGTCCTGCAGACAGGCTGAGATATGAAAGAGGCCTGAAGAACTGTCACACCGCATACACACACACACACACACACACACACACACACGCTTTCTGCCGTCACCACTGGAAGGGCACGAACGTGGTAAAAAGAAAATGGTAGATGTTATCTTAAAGCTCTCCATTCTGGGAGGCCACGTTCCCTCCTGGAAACACGAAGGTAGGAGGGAAAAGCTCCCCCTTCCACCCCGACAGGGCACAGCGCGGAACGGGGCGCCTTGTAAGTGGTGTGGTCTGGGGGGCGAATGAGTCTGGAAAGTCAGTGACATGGTGCCGAGCGGCCCGTCTCAGGAACCGACGCGCTCTGTGGCTATTGGCACGGAGACGTCCCCACGCAGTTGCCCCGGCGGGGTCGATACTTCACTACAAAGCACTTCGGTGCTCTTGTCGTTTTCCAGCCGTTCATCGAGGCCGCCACCCACCTTGGTGGTTTACTTGGCAATCGCGGAAATCCAAGAAAGTCCGGAGAGATGAAGAGTGGGGACCGGGGTCTGGGTTTCGTACAGCCCAGACCGGAGTCTCCAGAAAGGAAAGGAGCTTGTGCGAGCAGCGCCGACGTCGGGGAGAGCCGGCCCGGCTCGCCCCACATCAGGTGGCTGCCGAGGCCACACCCCAGGGAGCCCGAACCCTGGAGCCCAGAGGGGCAGGTGCGGCTGTCAGTCAAAAGCAAGGAACTGTTTGAAGACCAGCTCCCTGGAGGGAGGAGAGCCTATTAATGGGATGATTCGCATATTCTTAACAAGGCAGCCTTGGAGAGATTAAGCATAAAGGAGTATTTCGGGGCTCAGAGCTAATTTACAAACTATTCAAGGCAAGGCTCCCAGAGATCACGAAGATACAAGTCCATGTTTATTAGAAAACGTTTACGTGCCAGGCCCTGGGCCATTGGCTTTGCATGGATCACACCTTTTAATTAAAAAAAAATTTTTTTTTCAACGTTTTTTATTTTTTGGGGGGACAGAGAGAGACAGAGCATGAACGGGGGAGGGGCAGAGAGAGAGGGAGACACAGAATCGGAAACAGGCTCCAGGCTCCGAGCCGTCAGCCCAGAGCCCGACGCGGGGCTCGAACTCACGGACCGCGAGATCGTGACCTGGCTGAAGTCGGCCGCTTAACCGACTGCGCCACCCGGGCGCCCCCACACCTTTTAATTTTTAATCCTCAGGAAGCCTTATGAGTTAGGTGTCCGTATCATCCACTGAGGCCGGGAGCCCCTAACCGTTCCTCAGACACGTTAAGGGGGCTCTCACCCCATCGCCATGCGGCATTACTGTCCTTTTTTGCTCCAACAACCCCCCCTCCCCAGACCTTTACCGGCACAACCGTTCACATGCCTCAGGCCTCTGGTCAAGTTTCTCCTGGGGAGGTTTTCCGGACGCTGAGACTCACAGAGCCTCCCAGTTCGCGCCCCCAGCCCCTGACTCCTCTTGGTTTCTCCGCAAGGCGGGCTTCACTGCTTGAAATGGCATCACATCCCTTTGTTCACTGCTGGTCTGTCCGCGAGAGCAAAGAATTGACCCAACTTCCCACTGTTTGCCCTGCCAAACGCAGAGCCTGGCGCACCGTGGGTACTAAAGAAGCATTTGCTTGGTGAATGGATGCCCAAGCAGATGGCGATTTAGCATTCTGCCCGCAGCCTCTGCCCTCCTTCCCCTGCTCCGTGCCGGCCCCGCAGGTGAGCAGGTGCTTCCCGGAAGATCCTTCTGTTGCTGAGCATCGGCGCCCACAGGTCAGTAACCCGAGACGGGGAGGCTTTGGGCTCCTTGCAAATCAGTTTTCCGCTTTGGGTCCTCGGGCTGATTAATCGAAAGGCAGAGAACTGAGACTCATCAGAAGCTTTCCTGGAGATTAAATTCTGTCTGTCGTTATCTCTTTGAATATTTCCCCCCCCCCCCCCCCCCCCCCGCAGGCCTCCCGGGTTTCTTTCGGGAAATCGTACCAGGTGGATCTTGAGTCTGAATGTGCCCTCTACAGGACTTCTTCTATGCCCCTGTCCCTTTCCCTTGCGCTCCGGGGACTATATTTGGCTTAAACACGCACTTTGTTAGCTTGGTCTCTGACTCTGTCCCTTCTGTCCTTTATCTCAACCACTGCGTCTTCTAAGCGATCTTTTTCACCGACGCAACAGCTGCTGTTTTCTCTCAAGAGAATATTAACGCATCTGTTGGGGGCTCGGGACTATTTTTCTGGACGGCAACCGCTCTCTTCGTCTGGTCGGTTCAAGCTCCTGCGTGGTGTCCATGCACCCGGTCCCCCTCCTGGGGGTCACCGTGCACGGGGACATCGCCTGTTTCTCTGGCCTCGGTCCCCCGACTCAGCGCTCCTGACTCAAAGCAGCCCCCGCTGAGCTCTCCGATTTGGCACACGGGGGTCTCTCCTGTGTCTGCCACGGGCTCCTCAACATCTAGACGTCGGATGGTGGCTTTCTGCTCCCTCCCGCTGGCAAGCTCGGCCCCAGGGGAGGCCCCTCCGAGAGCCAGCACCGCCAGCGAGAGCGGCCCTCTGCTCTGCGCTTGTCCTGTGTCCTGTGAGGCGCCCCCCACTCTGACCGCCGGCTTGGCTCTCAGGGACCCTTCTAACCACCAGCCCGCTGGGAGGACGACCTTTTGTTCCAGGCTAGGTGTGGCCCAAGCTCTACTCTCTCTGGCTGTTTCATGGGCGTAAAAAGAAGTCTCTAGTGCTGAGTCTGGGGGGAGAAAACACAACAGAAACAAACACTCACTCACACACACAAAACCCTCTAACGAATTTGAAGAATAAATAATATTGATTTAAGTGTCTATCACACAGCCCCCTGGACTTTGCTGGTGGGTCCTTTGATAAAGGGTTGTCTCTGAGCTATCTGGGGTCCACACACCGGACTCTGGGCTCCACTATCCCTGAGGTAGGGGGGCACTTACCCAGTGAGACACTTGTTGAAAATCCTGACTCCCGGCTGGCGGACCCTGTCACTCAGTCAGAGACGTGAAGCCACATGCTGTCTGCATAGCCCTCTTAGATATAAACAGCCCTCAACAGTCTGAGGATAGAGGGTCTGTGGGCAGCCCGGGGTCTACGTGGTGGTTCCACGTGATGGATTGCTCAGCAATCCCGTGGGATCCGCTGCCACGGGACTTGCCCGACAGTCCACGGTGTACTTACTCCCTGATGAAGTCTTTCCTATTTTCCTACTATAAGAATTGTTGTCTGGAAAACAGTATGGAGGTTCCTCAAAAAACTAAAAATGGAACTACCCTACGACCCAGCAATCGCACTACTCGGCATTCATCCAAGGGATACAGGTGTGCTCTTTCGAAGGGACACATGCCCCCCAGTGTTTACAAGAGCTCTATCCACAATAGCCAAAGGATGGAAAGAGCCCAAATGTCCATCGAAGGATGAACGGCAAAAGAAGATGTGGTGTGTGTGTGTATATATATATATACATACACATACATACAATGGAGACATACAATGGAGTATTACTCGGCAGTCAAAAACAATGAAATCTTGCCATTCGCAACCACGTGGATGGAACCGGAGGGTATCATGCTAAGCGAAATTAGTCGGAGAAAGACAAATATCATATGACTTCACTCATATGAGGACTTTAAGACAGAACAGATGAACATAAGGGAAGGGAAACAAAAATAATATAAAAACAGGGAAGGGGACAAAACAGAAGAGACTCATAAATATGGAGAACAAACAGGGTTACGGGAGGGGTTGCAGGCGGGGGGATGGGCTAAATGGGGGAGGGGCACTAAGGAATCTACTCCTGAAATCATTGTTGCACTATATGCTAACTAATTTGGATATAAATTTTAAAAAATAAAAAATAAAATTAAAAAAAAAGAATCGTTGCTACTTCTTGAAATTACGATTCGTGAGTTATTTTTTCAAAGTCAGATAAAGAGAAGAGTCAAATGTTATTTACCAGACCTTGTTTGAGTCAATAAACTGTCTACACTCAGTAGGTTGATCGTAAGCCAAGAGGAATATTTCTGCGAATTTTTTGCTGTCGGAGTCTTCAACTATGTGAGGCTTTCCTTTTCTCTCTAGAAAAATGAGAGACTCTCTGAAAACGTTAAAAAGGTCAGTTAAGAAATGTATAGCAGAGCAAGTGACCACCCCTGGGAGCCTATCAGTCACTGAAAAGCTATGTTAACAATTTCCGACTACACAGGAAACAAAAGGAGTGCCGTGCTTGGGCCAAAAATTGTAGTGTCGGAAAGTAAAACGAAAAGGAGATGAAATCAAATTAACAGAGGAACCAGAGGATCCGTATTCAAACAACAACAAAAATAGAGGGCCAATATTTAAAGCTATAATACTGGATAATAAAAAATATTTCTCGAGGGGCACCGGGGTGGCTCAGTCGGTTAACTGTCCGACTTCGGCTCAGGTCATGATCTGTTGGTTCGTGAGTTCGAGCCCTGCATTGGACTATGTGCTGACAGCAGAGAACCCGCTTTGGATCCTCTGTCTCCCTCTCTCTGCCCCTCCCCTGCTGATATGTTCTCTCTCTCTGTCTCTCTGAAAAATACATTTATAAAAGTAAACATTAAAAAACCCAAGACACTTATCACAAACTTAGACCATGCTTTACATGTATGACCTTCTGGAATCATTTCAATAACCCTCTCAAGCACTGAGTTATTGTTTCCTTTCACACATGAAGAAATGTGGCCCAGGCTGGTTAAGTAACTTTCCCAGAGTCACACAGCTGGCGGATGAGGAAGTTGGGATCCAAGCCCACAATACCTGGTCCCAGAGCTCTGCTCTTGTACCGTAGACTCTTCTGGTTGAGAACAACAGTTTCATAGCTTTCTTTCCAATTCTTATCCCTATTTAATTTTCTTCTTCTTTTTCTTTTTCGGTACTAACTAGTCCCTCAAATTCAATGTCAAATAGAATTGGTGATAATGGACATGTCCGTCTAGACTTATCTACATTAATCAGGGCTCTTCAGAGAAACAGAGCCAAAGGGCTGCAAATATAGATATGGATTTTGATGTATCTGTAGGTATAAATCCATACCTCATATTTGACCAGGACACTGGCCGTAAAGATTATAACATGGAGGCCAGCTTACATTGGCTGCAAGTTTGGCCCTTCTTAAGTAACTTTTCAAAAATAAACTTTATTTTTTAGAACAGTTCTAGAGGTACAGAAAACAAATTTAAAGATAGGACAGAGAGTTTTCTTACATCCCTTTTCAATTCTATTTATTGTTGGCAGACAGTCTTTTTAGATCCATTGTCCATCTTTTAATCGAGATTTTGGTTCATTAGTTGTGAATTTGAATGAGCTAGTCATGCATTGGGGAAATCAGTGGGGAGCTTGTGTGTGTAACATCATTTGCAATAAATTTCCCTCCTGTTTTTACCTACCTTTTCATTTTGCCTCTAGTGGTTTTTTTACCAGGCAGAAATTTTGTATCCGTAGGTACTTAGATTTACCTTATGGCTTCTCTGTTCAAAATCGTACCTTTAAAATACTTATTATTCTGAATCTATAAAATAACTCCCATTGTCTTCCCTACTGAATGAGCAAATTTTTCCCCTTGAGGTTCCTCCATATGAAATAAAATCTGTTCTCTCTTTTGTCTGTTTCTGGACTTCCCATTTTGCCTCCCTAAACTGCTTCTTCATGTGCTATAAACGGTTAGATGATATGTCTTCATTTTTGATGCCGATTAAGAATCCTACACACGGTGTGGTATGTGTTGTTTCAAAAGATAAGCATGACGACGAGTGATGTTAGTTCTCCTGAGGTGGTGTGGCCTCACACACTCTGCTGCTGTTACCGCCCTGGACGGAGAAGGACCCTTGCGGGAAACACAGGCAAACCCAGGAAAGTAGACGAGTCTTTGATCCTGCCACATGACTCCCGGTGGGTGTTAAGGGAAATACTTCGAATAAACGAATGTTTCATGCGTGTGAAAAGAGTCTCTTTTGCATTACTTGCCACGGAGAAAAACCGGCGAGAACCTTAGTGGCCGATAATAAGGAAATGAGTAATTGATGTTGGGAAATGACCTAAAGGGAATAATATTTACTCATTAAAATTGTAATTACAAAGAGTATGTGGCATTTCAGAAACTATATTATGGGCGCAATTAATTTTAAAGAGCAAAATGAAACACTATAATAACACATATGCAGGGGGCATATACACATACGGGTAGTTAGCTGTGATTAAGTCGTGTTTCTTTTCAGGAGATTGCTTTCGTGAGAGATGTTTCAAAGTTTTTAACTGTGTGTATAAAATATTTTCGTGACCCCATGTCCCTTTTATTTGGAAGTTTACTAAGGGCTATTATCTATCACACATTTACCCATTATATTTTATCGTGTTCTTATCATGAAGCCACCAGTCAGTTTAAAACATCTAAAAGGAACTGTAATACTGTGCTAATTATTTTGCTAAGAAGTGGCTGATTCAGAGGAAGCAGAGTGACATTAAATCTGGGTCATTAAAAGTCCCCTTTTTTGAGTCGCCTATCGTCAAGCAGACTTACAACAATTGCGCGACTGTTACACACATTTAATAAAGACGGAGGCGGAGGAGAAGCAGGAGAAGGGAGAATCACAGTCAGGGTTTCAGGTTTTTCCCTTCTCGGCGTCGGGAGCCGGTAATACCTGCCCCGCTCACCTCGCAGGATTTTGTTCCAAGACTCCAATGCAAGCAAAGGGGAGCCTCCGTGGAAAGCTGTTGTCGTAATTATAAGTTCACTTAGTGTCCTTCCCTTCAAGATGTGCGGGTTTCCACCTGCTTTGAGGGAACCATGGCGCTGATCCCACTAACGCGCCTGGAGGCCGCGAGTATCTTACGGAGATCTGGTCGAAACAGAGGACAATCGTGTCCGGCTCCATCCTTGGCGGGGAGCTGGATTTTTCTCCTTCTTCCTCTTCCCTTTTTTTTCTTCTGGGAGAGCACCGCCACACAAATCTTGACCTCGGTAATGAATGAATGAGAAAATGCAGAGGCTGACGTTGACTTTGAAATATCAGGACAGGACACAGGGCTGAAAGCGTCTATCAATAATTCATCTTAGGTGATGGGGCAGAACAGGATCCCCGCTGGTTTTAAAGCCATTAATTGGTGGTTAGGCTCCATTAAGTCACTCCGGATGTGAAAAGGCACGTCTGAAGTTTTAAAAAGTCACAGATAATAACGGCAGGGTTTTTTTTTTTGCACAACTGGTGTGACTTCTTTGCCAGTGGGGGGAAGAAAAAGCCTAGGTCAAAAGGAGATGAGAACTGAGACTTCACAACCATGTTTCTTTGGTCTTTATATCTGGGAACCAGAAAAGAGGGCAAGTCTTTTGCAAGCCATTGCCCCTTTCTCCCAAATGAAGCGGAGTTTTTGCTTCAAACGTTCATTTCCTGACGTCTGCTTCATGATTCTGTAATGAACTCTGTTTGCAGATATTTTGTCAAAAGTATATATGTTTTTTAAAGGTTTCTTTTTAGTGTTTATTTACTTTTGGGAGAGAGAGACACAGAGCACGAGTGGGAGAGGGTCAGAGAGAGAAAAATTTTTTTTAATTTAAAAATAAATAAATAAATAATTTTTATTTTATAAAATTTTAAAATATTTATTTTAAAAATATTTATTTTATAAAATTATAAAATATTTATTTTAAAAAATAATAAATAAATTTTTTTAAATATCCATTTATTTTTGAGAGAGAGAAACAGAGACAGAGAGACAGAGCACGAGTGCGGGAGGGGCAGAGAGAGAGAGAGGGCAACACAGAATCGGAAGCAGGCTCCAGGCTCCGAGCTGTCAGCACAGAGCCCGACGCGGGGCCTGAACCCACGAACCGCGAGAGCGTGACCTGAGCCAAAGTCGGACGCTTAACCGACTGAGCCACCCAGGCGCCCCCAAAAATATACATTTTAAAGACAAAAAGGCATTCATAGGCTGTAAGTCATTTTGCCAAAAATAAATAAGCAAATGAATAAACCCCTTCTGGGCCGAAGTGCACTTTAGATTACAATGAGGGAATTATATGAGACATGTTTAAAGCCTTCCCGAGTTGTAAAAAATGTTTTCATTCTATCACTCGTCTTCCTGAATGACCACAGGTGTACCAAGAAAATCACCACTCTTCCCACGTGTGACTGTCCTCCCCTGATCCTTATGGCCAGGGGACTGATTTCAAAGTGTCTGTTGACGTCCATGCAATGCTTTCCTGGCTCAAAATAGTCCCGATGAACCACCCGGTAACGACTCACTCTTTTTGATAGTGAGATTACTCTTCCAGGCTTTCCTCTTTCCACCACTGTTCCGTGAAAGGGCTCCCCTTTCTTGCTTTCTTTTTTCCTTCTTTTAGGTACCCCAAGCCCTCTCTACCCTCCCCCAGCTTTATTGAAATACGATTGATAATAAGAATTACGTATATCTGAGGTGCACAACGTGATGTTTCGATACACAGACGCTTGTGAAATGAACACATCCATTAGGTCATACAGTCACCTTCCTTAGGACTGTGCATGCTGAGAACACAAGATCCACTCTCTTGGGGGCCTGAGTGTCTCAGCGGGTGGGCATCCGACTCTTGATCTCAGCTCTTGATCTCAGGGTTGTGAGTTCAAGCCTTGCACGGGGCGTGAACCGACTCTAAAAATTTTGCTGGGCGCCTGGGTGGCTCAGTCGGTTAAGCATCTGACTTCGGCTCGGGTCATGATCTCACGGTTCGTGAGTTCGAGCCCCGCGTCGGGCTGTGTGCTGACAGCTCAGAGCCTGGAGCCCGCTGAGGGTCCTGTGTTGCCCTCTCTCTCTCTGGCCCTCCCCCACTCGTGCTCTGTCTCTCTGTCTCTGTTTCTCTCTCTCAAAAATAGATGGATATTTTAAAAAAAAATTTTTTTTTTTTTAATTTTGTCTAGGGGACCCTGAATGGCTCAGCTGGTTAAGCATCCTACTCTTGATTTTGGTTCAGGTCGTGATCTCACGAGTTCGTGAGACTCAGATTCCCTCTCTCCTTCTCTCTCTGCCCCTCCCCCACTCTCTCAAAATGAATAAACATTAAAAAAAAATAATGTCCTCCAGGTTCGCCCACGTTGTCATAATTATCAGGATTTCCTTCTTTTTTTGAGGCTGAATGCTATCCCATTGTGTAGCGACGCCCCATTTTCTTTTTCCACGCCTCTGATGACAAACACTTAAGTGGCTTCTGTATCTTGGCCACTGTGAATAGTGAGGCAGTGACCACGAGAGTGGGGAGTTTCCTTTCTTCTTTGTCTTTCCAATTGTATATGCCAAGGGACGCCAGTGCCCGGGGACGCTAATGGTCATGTTTGGAAGGGGAGTCGCAGAGATGCCTTTCTAAAACGAGCACATGACACCTTTGCAGGGTTCATGTGTCATCATGCTTAAAATCTGAACTTTATGGAAGTAGCAGAAACACTTATCAAGAATATTGATCCATACAAAGCGATTACGCACCTGCTGTTTAAAGTCACCTGCAATGCATCCTGGGACAGAATGGGAAATGAGGATACAGGTTCAGGGATGGGTGTTGTTGCTGGAATTCTTCTCGTGGCATGGTTCTGGTTCCCCTGTCGCCACTGCACACACCGTGGTTCGGGTGACTCAGGGACAATGAAGAGGGGTCGTGGAAGCCCGAGACACCAAACCCAGAAGATTTCAAGTCCTTGGGAATCACTGCATGTGTTTTATTTCTCTACCGTCATGGCTGGTTGTGACAGGAGGGCTCTCCAAACCAAATTCAAAGAAGCGTATTAAATATACTTAGAACTTAGCCTCTTATCACTGACTAGAACTCCACTCCCCGGAAATGTGCCAGAAGGGAGTCTACGGTTAAATCCGTGATTCCCCAAAATATACAGTAAAACCTTGGATTGCAAGTAACTTGTTCTGCGAGTGTTCCGCAAGACGAGCAAACATTTCTAATACATTTTAACTTGATAAACGAGCGATGTCTTGCAATACGAGTAGGACGCGATGCCGAATGTCACATGATCACAGCTGAGCGAATGGTTCTTCTCTCTCTTTCTCTCTCACTGTGGGATTGTGGGTGATCATATCCCGTGCTCGGATGCTCGGTCTCAGGTCGTGGTGTTTGGCAGAAATCTGTGATTTTTCAGCACATTGGAAGGTGCCCGTAACTGGCACTCGTGTATTTTTTGTCACTTCAAAGCACCTGTGGACAGTCCTTTGTTTTTGCATCCAAGAGTGAGCTTAGGAACGCTTTGTTCATTCCAGGTCAGGCTGCCTGCTGATACAGACCCTTTCCTCTGCTGCCTTATTGCCAGTTATATTCGATATAGTCTATGACAAGAGTTTAGTAATACTGTACTATAGTCAACATCCGTTAGTGACGGTGAAAGTCATCCTCCACAGTGACCCTCCGCTCTCTCTTGTCTCCTTCACACCAGCCACAAAGGTTTTCGAAGGTAAGTGCTGGTTAATTTGTTTATTTTTATTTATATCTTATATTTTCTTTATTATTTTGTATTACAGTACAGTGTTGTAATCATTTATTTGAGTACTTTTGGATTGTGGGATGAATCATCTGAGTTTCCACCGTTTCTTATGGGGAAACTTGCTTTGATATACAAGAGCTTTGGATCACAAGCATGTTTCTGGAATGATGCTCGCAAACCAAGGTTTTACTGTATTTAAAGGATCTCTTGGTTGTGTGCGTATGTGTGGATAAACTCAGTATTCTAGATTATTGAGACTCTATTAAGGCAACTTTGATTTTCACAGAACCGTAAGCGGTCTTACTATTGTCATTTTTTACGTGTTAGTAACATAATTGAAACCTTTTATTATTTGTATTTATTTCCATGAAACAATGAAAATACAACAGTGATCTCAGGTCTGTTTCAGATCCATGACTTGTTATGATTTAAAGTTTCTTATGAATGAGGTACGGGAGGGAAGTGTGGGCAGGGTATGGAGAACAGGGAGTGTGATAAGAGTGGGAAAGAAGTTTCTAGTAGAAAGCCAAGAGGTCTTGCCATGACTCAGCCATGGCTTTGCAGGGGGCATATTCTACCACACCCACTGTTCTTTTACTACCCATAAATACAGCTCTTAACAAATATGACAAGGCACAAATATTAAGGAGACCCAGCATGAAATAGATATCATCCAAGTAAAGTAAGGTACAAACATATACACAAACTTTTTGTGTGAATATTTTTAAAGTGTTTTGGAGGAAGCTTACTGGTTCTCTAAATGTCTGTTACGCAAGAAAGTTTTTAACCTGCTGGAAATTGACCACAGGTTATTAGAATAGAACCAAATCTCTGTAAGGATCCTTTACAACACTGGCTCTGAGCTCCGATATGACAAAATAGAGCAAGGGAAATAGGTCAGACAAAAAGAAAATTTTCCTGATTGGAAAAATTATATATATTATTTATTTTATACATACATACATATGTATACATAGGTACTTTCTATTTTTGCAGAGTCAAGAGATCTTATGCATCATGGGGATTTATAATTCTCTTTTTCAATCCTAAGAAAACAGAAGCGACCTGGGAAATAAAGGGCACTTTTCTCTGTTCTCAAGTGAAGGGAGAGCCGAAGAAGGCCAGAGGCCGGTTCTGAGCGCCCTTCCCTGCAGACAGCACAGCCCTCCTGGATTTCATACTTTTAGTCTCCAGAACGGCGAAGGAATAAATTTCCTTTGTGTAAAGACAGGGGCGCCTGGGTGGCTCAGTCAGTTAAGCGTCCGAATTCGGCTCAGGTCATGATCTCACGGTTCATGGGTTCGGGCCCCACATTGGGCTCTGTGCTGACAGCTTGGAGCCTGTTTCAGATTCTGTGTCTCCCTCTGTCTCTCTGACCCTCCCCCGTTCATGCTCTGTCTCTCTCTGTCTCAAAAATAAATAAACGTTAAAAAAAAATAATAAAAAAAAAAGACACAACGTCTGTGGTCAGCAGCTCCAAGAAACTCCTACAGCGGACAGATATTCAGAAATGAAAATATTCATTCTTTATTCATTTTCAATATTTTCTCCAGAGTAATTTTAGAATCCAGTTGTCACAGTATGATGAAAAATAAAATCCTATTCTGATGTTACTTACAATAATGTTAAATGCATAAAGGAACTGAGGGCAGTAGAGGCTTCTTGGTTATTCTTCTGTTACATCACATAATAAAGCTTTGACTGTTTTCCTTCCTATGGACCTCGTAGTTGAGTTTCCTTTTAAGTTTTTTGGCAAGTATGTTACACATCATTGCGAATATACTTGAGCGTGATTTTATTTTGGGCCATTATATGTTCTAACTCAGTGCTCTCTGGTAGAACTTTCTGTGATAACGGAGATGCTCTCTATTTGCATTGACCAATATGACTGCCACCAGCCCTATGTGGCCACTGAACACTTGGGACGGAGTTAGAGTCTTGGAGGCCCTGAAGTTTTGCATCTTATTCTATTTTAATTGATGCAAATCTAAATAGCCACATCTGGCTAGAGGCTGCAATATGGAACCACGTAGTTCTAAGTGATTATTGATGCTTTGTAAGAAGACCGTTTGAGGCAGAACAGTAAAATGGGTAAGAACGTGCGTCCTGGAGTTATGTGGTCTGAGTTTACGCGTCAGGCCTGCCATTACTATCTCAGCGGACTTTTGCTGGAAACAACCCTAAGTTAAGTGTTGGTCTGGAGGCCAAAGATCCCGAGGAAGGTAAGCGTTGTCTTCGGAAGGACCTGTGCCAACGGAGGCTTCATTCTGTCAGGCAATGTTCTCTGAAGTTTCTCTTCTCTTACAACAACGTCTCCTTTCTCCGTTTGGTCCCCACCTTCACCTCAGCTGTAGGAGAAGAGATGGCTTTGCGTGCCGCTGAAGAGGCCCAAAGAGGCTCTCCATACTTTGCTTTGAGTTGGTTATGCCATACTGGCCATTTGTTCTCGTAGAACATCAATGGTGTTCAACGGTGAGTGCTCCGTTCTGAAGACATAATTACTATTTCCTTCATAGCACTTCGAGGCCGGAAATACTGCTGGAGCTAGGGACTTGGGTTCAGGCAATCTGCTGAGAAAGTGATCTCAAGAAAATTGGGGGAGGGAAGTAGAGTAAGGCAGCGCGTGTGGTTTAACAGAGATGCCGTGCCAACTGGAGTCTAGCTTTAATCTGAGCATGGAATGTTCCACAGGGCCAGCCCGCCCCCAAGGCAAGGGGGTCTATCGTTTGTAGTCTTCTGTCAGGCGGTCATTGGCTGTAGGCCACCTGAGGCCAAGATAACCCAATTCCTCTTCTGCAGAGTGTGGTTTCCTGGGTAAATTGTAGCTATGAGCTTTGAGGACTTAACACGGCAACTGAGGGATTCGTTACCGTCCCGGCAAAGAAAATCTGTGGATCGGGAGTGTCTGTTATCCTAATTTTTTTTTTTTTTAATTAAGAATTGAATTTCTTCTAAAAACTAATTACCTATTGAGATTAATTTTTTTTTTCTAATTTACACTGTTCGTGTTATTCATTATATCTAGACTTATTCGTTGTTGTTGCTTACTTATTCGGTAACTGGTCTATTGCAGGATCACTCTGCCTTACCCGTGATGGGTTAGTGCTTTTTAAAGTACTGTTAAATTCAACTCACAAATATCTCATTAGGATTTTTTTTATGTATAGCTTCCTAAAAGCTACTCTGACACAAATGGCTTAAAATAGCGACGATACTTCGTGGGCTCATAATTCTTCAGCGTGGGTAGAGGTGGAAGTTACGGTTCGTATCCGTCCCGTGCTGCATCTGCAAGGATGTCTTGGCACAAGTCTTGGCACCTCATCTGGGGATGACGTGGGATTTCTTCCTCTCCTCCAGCAGCTTCCCCACCTGACCAGCTTGTGCTTCCTCACGGCATGGCGGTTGGGCTCCAATGGAAAGTATCCCAAGAGGAGATCCCAACGTGCAAGCATATTTCTTCCATGTTCCTGCTGGCGGCAGGCGTGCTACTGTCCTATTGGCCAGGCCTACTGTCCGTGTGGGCCTACCGAAGAGTGAGTGCCATGAAGCGAGGGGCACTTGAGACCTCCCAAGTATCAGTTCGATGCATTCTTCCCTAATGATTCATGTTGCCCCCACGTACAAATTCTACTCACCTCCTAGGACCTGGAAAGTCTAATCCTAGTAAGGCATCAGGCTGAGACCTGAAATCCAGGCCGGTGGCATCTCATTCAATCGGGTGGAGCTAAGGTTCCGTGATGGAACTCATCTTAACATAAAAGACCAAGAGAAACATGTACATTCTCTGCTGACCCAAAACCTCAGTGTTCAGGGACGAGGCAGGGACGGGAAAAGCGCAGGGGACACGTGCTATTCGAACGGGGAAAAACAGGGGGGCTCGTGCAATCACGGACGCTTCGCATTTCGGAGATCCAGCTGGGTTTGTGGTCCAGTTTCTCTGTTAGACTCAGTCATCTTCCCTGGGAGGTATTTCCCTGGGCCTTTTTGCTCTTTTCCATAAATATTTGGTTCCTCCTTCTGGTTCCTCCTTCTTTTTCCACGAAAAGGCTGATTTTTGTGGCTGAGTAGCTTTCGTGGTCTGCTTTCTGCCCTTGTGAGCATCTCTGTCGCGTTTAGTCCAAGTGATCAATGCTCATGGCGTTATTGGCAGTAGGCTTAACCAGGTGGTGGCCCAGGAGGCTCTCGGAAGCCCTTTTGTCTAGATAAAATGGCCAGTGAAGAATTTACCTTAAATTCACTACAGCATAGGGCGCCTGGGTGGCTCAGGCAGTTAAGTGCCTGACTTCGGCTCAGGTCATGATCTCGTGGTCTGTGGGTTCCAGCCCCGCGTCGGGCTCTGTGCTGACAGCTGGGAGTCTGGAGCCTGCTTTGGAATCTGTGTCTCCCTCTCTCTCTGCCCGTCCCCTGCTCATGCTCTGTCTCTCTCTCAAAAATAAACATTAAAAAAATTAAAAAAAATTTTTTTTACGGCAAAGGGTCTTATAGCTACACACATCATTCCCTACTTTGAGAGACTTTTGTTAGAAAAAACAGGATCAGGTGGAGAAGACAGATAAAAATCCATGACTGACAACATACAAATCATCAGACACCAAACTCCGAAAACCTATACTTACGAATGATGAAGAAACTGAGGCATTTTTCCAAAAATGGCATTACTCTCCCCATTCTCGCCCTTTCCTCCCCAAACTACCTCATGCCCATCCTAGGTTTTGGAAAGGCTGAGAAGTTTTATTTTTGAATGCGACAAGTTCTGGATTCTCTTTACCCTGTTTTGACAGTTTCTAGTTATTTGCAGTGACTTCTTATTTGTGGAGTCATTCTAAGCATTTTTCCCTTTACATCCTTGAGAAGACTTATAATAGCTACTTTGAAATTCTTGTCTGATATCCAACATCTGGCTCATCTCAGGTTTAGTCTCTAGCGATTGCCCTTTCTTGCCCATATGGGTCACATTTTCCCTTTTCTCTGCATGTCTAGTAATCTTGTATAGTTTACTGAACATTACGATGATGTATTTTAAGACTGCATATTCTGGGGGCGCCTGGGTGGCGCAGTCGGTTAAGCGTCCGACTTCAGCTCAGGTCACGATCTCGCGGTCCGTGAGTTCGAGCCCCGCGTCGGGCTCTGGGCTGATGGCTCAGAGCCCGGAGCCTGCTTCTGATTCTGTGTCTCCTTCTCTCTCTGCCCCTCCCCCCTTCATGCTCTGTCTCTCTCTGTCTCAAAAATAAATAAAAACGTTAAAAAAGTTTTTTTTTAAATTAAAAAAAAGACTGCATATTCTGTTATACTCCTGTAAAGAGCTTTTAATTGCTCTATTTTATTTATCTTATCTTATCTTATCTTATCTTATCTTATCTTATCATGCTTTGTTTTGGCGGGCATTTATTTTGTCTGGACACAAATTCCAAACTCTTTCTTTCCTGGTGAGAGGCAGTTAAAATATCTCTTTCATGTAGTTTAAAGGTTTATACAAAAAAAAAAAAAAAAAATTGTGACTCCTCTTTTCCAGTTCTTTCTTTGTTAGGACAACGCTGATCTGTGGCGCTCACACCCTAGTTCTTCCATTCCAGCCAGTAAAATGAGGTTTTCTATTCTAAGACTCCGAGTTTCTATCCAAGTCCTAACAGCCTCACATGATTCTGACAAAGTCTGCCCAGAGGCAAAGAGCAGTAAAAATGGAAAACACCCACAACTCCAAGCAGCCAGTCTCCCACAGCTTCTCCCTGTACTTGCGAGAAGTTGTTTTAAAAAATTCTGTCCAGGGGCGCCTGGGTGGCTCAGTCGGTTAAGCGACCGACTCCGGCTCAGGTCATGATCTCGCAGTTCGTGGGTTCGAGCCTCACGTCAGGCTCTGTGCTGACAGCTGGGAGCCTGGCGCCTGCTTCAGATTCTGGGTCTCCCCCTCTCTCTGCCCCTCCCCTGCTCATGCTCTGTGTCTCTCTGTCTCTCAATAATAAATAAACGTTAAAAAAAATTTTTTTTAATTCTGTCCAAAGGTTACAGCTGTTCCCTGTAGAGGTTTTATCCAATAGAAACCATGCTACCATTCCTGGAAATGGAATCTCTGTTTCTTAAGTGGGAAAAAGAGTTCACCTAGAAACACATCCCGTCCTAAAACCCAGGATGGAAGCAAGGTAGTCGGGGAAGGAAAAGGGAGAGAATGGAGGGAAGCATGTACTTTTTAGTAAGTGTCTCGTTTCTTTCTCATTAATGCATGCAGCCTTTTTTTTTTCTTTGCATTCCAACTTTTGATGAGTTATGTTTTCAGTGATGGATTTTTATCTAGATTCATTGCCTGGTAAATGTGTCCTTGCACAAGTGATTTGACATCTCTGAGCTACACCTGCTTCGCCTTTGGAACAGTGTGGATCGTGCCTTTCTGAGGAGGAGACTGGAATTACAAGTACTGTATAAATGTTCATTTCTCCCCCTCTGTTCCCACATGACTTACTCAAAGGTAAGGACTGCGCTTTACCTCTGAGCCACACGTCCAGATCATTTTGGTTGTCACATATATGTTTGTACAATAAATAAACAAACAGACTTGCCCGTGAACGTGGACAGTATTTTTTTTTTAATTTTTTTTTCTCAACTTTTTAATTTATTTTTGGGACAGAGAGAGACAGAGCATGAACGGGGGAGGGGCCGAGAGAGAGGGAGACACAGAATCGGAAACAGGCTCCAGGCTCCGAGCCGTCAGCCCAGAGCCTGACGCGGGGCTCGAACTCACGGACCGGACCGCGAGATGGTGACCTGGCTGAAGTCGGACGCTTAACCGACTGCGCCACCCAGGCGCCCCTAACGTGGACAGTATTAAGATAACATTTATACGTGCACGAAGCTATTGTTTCTATGTCGGGATATTTTACTGCTCTGCCCACAAGCTGAAGTCTGCTCTGTGATGCCCATGCTCATAGACGTGAAGTTACATCTGCTTTATTTTAACAGTAAACTATTTAGAATCTGCACTTCTATTTTTACGGTCTTTGTGTGCTCTTTATTACTATATAAATGAATACAATTTTATGCACCTATTGAAAAATAGCTATATTAAAATGTTCTGCAGAAATACCTTAGTCTAAAATCAGGTAATAAAACTATTTTCCCTGGAGCCAGTTCTGGGAAAAATATAATAGTCCAAAATCCCACCATTGCATAGTATAATGGTCTAAACTAAGAAAACATTTTGTAACTCTAGCTCCCTACAAATTATGTGAATTATATTAAATACTGTGGAGAACGTTTTCCTTGGGTGAATAAAGTTGTTTACGTAACTAAGGTCTCCACTATGAGAAGACCATGCAGATCTCAGCTTATCCCAGTAGGTTATGGTACAAACTGCATTCTTAGCTGCTGGAGGTATGAATTTGTTCTCAGATAAAACATTTCTTGTTGCTGTTTATATATATAATTTAAATTTGGGGCGCCTGGCTGGCTCAGTCGGTGGAACGTGAAACTCTTAATCTCGGGGTCGTGAGTTCAAGCCCCACGTTGGGTGAAGAGATTACTTAAAAACTAAAATAAATTAGGGGCTCCTGGGTGGCTCAGTTGGTGAAGCGTCTGACTTTGGCTCAAGTCATGATTTCACAGTTTGTGGGTTCGAGGCCCGCGTCGGGCTCTGTGCTGACAGCTCGGATCCTGGAGCCTGCTTCCGATCCTGTGTCTCCCTCTCTCCCTGCCCCTTCCCTGCGCACATACTCCCTCTCTCAAAAATAAACGAACATTTAAAAAAATTTTAAAGTTTATGCTGAGTGCTCACCAACCTGAATGACAGTACGACACAAGTCCAGACTGGGGTCTTGTCTGCCTTGGCAAATTCTGTCCTGTCCACTCATTTCTGCGGCCAGCACCTCAGGCATCTTGTTCGGCAAGAGACGTGGCTGAGAATAAAGCACCTACTAAGTGCCATGGCATGTACTGGGCACCGTGGGAGGTTTTGGAAAAACAGGACATAATCTTCATCCTCGGTGAAGTCCAGGAAAGATCTCAGAGTCAAAAATATACAGTTTATAGGCTGTGGGGACATAGATGCTCCTTTTAGCGTAGCTATAACCCGTACCAATGGAAACCTGACTGTAAAAAGCAGAACCATGGAACATCTAGGAAAGAGTAACGAATATGGCAGAAAATTCAATTCTCAGCAGAATCCCGTCAACAGGAGAAATGCTCCTTCCACCTTCCGGAGTAGGGGCGGGCGTGCAGAGACCCTCCGTCTATAAACCACGAGACCAAGAACAGAGCAAATGAAGAAAGGTTTCTGTTTTCCTTCTGATTGAGCTTTAACTTGTGGTTTATATAAAACATTAAAAAAAAAAAAAAAGAAAAAGGACAAAGCTCTTCTTGGGGCCGTTACAGGGCTGCGAAGCTCTGTGGTCGCACTAACAGTGTTTATTTCAGAACATCTGTGCCATAATCTTTGGTCATGCCTGTGGAATACATGAGGTCATCTCTTTGGATGTTTATGTAGCTGAGGAATAATCAAAACCAATACACCAGAGACGGATTCTCTTTCCCAGACTTTTGAGCACTTTTGCCCCTTTCGTATCACCTCTAAATTGGCTCGACCCAGCGGCAAATGCTCGTTGAATTAATTAAGGAGCATAGCCTGTGTCCCACCTTTGCCGGCCTTGCCCCTTCTCTCTCAACACGCACATGGGCACCCACGCGCCCGCGCACGCCCTTGCGGGCACGCACACATGCTCACACACCCGTGCACACCCACGCACACACATGCCTACGCACAGTTCAAGGCACGGGAGGAAGACGAGCGCGTGAGGTGCAGCGAGCTGAGTTCCACTCTGGGTTCTGCTATCTTTGCTCAGGAACCTCGGGCAGGTCCAGCACCCCCCTGCCACCCCCAGGGTGGCCTGCCTCTCTTTGTTCTTCTTCTCCTCCAAACCTTTCTTTTACTTCCTATCCTGGGCAGGGCAAACCCGCAGGTCCGTCACGTTCTGGCCTCCGCCTGCCTCTCCAGAATCATCTGTCACGGCTCCATCAAAATGCACCTGCTGGTAACCAGCCCGCACCACTCGGTGGCCCTCCGTCTGGACGTGTTCTTTCTCTCTCACCTCTTTGGTCTGTCCTTTGGCCTGCCTGGATGGCGGCGCCTTCTCCGCCAACTCCCCCGGCGACTCAAGCACGTCCCCGTGGCCACAGGGTGGCAGCCGCAGTTGACCCAGAGGCGGGTGGGAGTCTAGCACGAATACAGTACTGGAAAAAAGCGATCGTGGTTTTCTGTAACGTGAGACGGACTGTGCTCTCGGGCTGCAGGATTGGTGGACCCGTTTGACTTTAGAAGGGAGGTTTCTTGGGGCGCCTGGGTGGCCCAGTCGGTTAAGCGTCTGACTTCGGCTCAGGTCGTGATCTCACAGTTGGCGGGTTCAAGCCCCGCGTCGGGCTCCGCGTTGACGGCTCGGAGCCTGGAGCCTGGTTCGGATTCTGTGTCTCCTCACTTCCCTCTCTGCTCCTCCCCGGCTCGTGCTCTGTCTCTGTCTCTCTCTCAAAAATAAATAAACTTAAAAAAAAAAAACTTAAAGAAATAAAGAAAGAAATGAGGTTTCTTCTTGGTAATTGCAACCTTTTGACATCTTCAGCCTCTTCATCTGCTTTCGGATTTTTGTTTGTCCCCGTAATGTTGCAGGCAGTACAAGAGGGCGGTCTCGGTGGCAGAAGGTGGAGTATGGCCTGCGTCACCCTTTTCCTGGGAGCTCCCGACGCCCAGAGCTCTTGCTCTCAGGGTCACTTCCTCTCCCTAAGGACTAGCCTCTCCGCCGTCCCCTGAAGGCGAGCTCCTCTCTGTGTTCACCCCCCCTTGCGACCCCATCCTTCCAGAAAAGGCCCCCGTGGAAATGATCAGCGGATGCTTGAAATGGAGAGGAAGGCTGGAGCGGAGTTGAGAACCCAGAGGGGTGCCCTCTGCACGACCTGACCTTGAGGGGCTGTTACCCTCTAGGGTGCTGGTGGCATCGTTCTCTTTTTAAATTTTTTTTAAGCTTATTTATTTTGAGAGAGAGAGAGAGACAGAGAGACAGAGAGCATGAGCAGGGGAGGGGCAGAGAGGCGAGAGAGAGAATCCCAAGCGGGCTGTCAGCACAGAGCCCGATGGGGGGCTTGAACCCACAAAGCGCGCGATCACGACCTGAGCCCAGATCAAGAGTCCAAGAGTCCGAGGCTTAACCGACTGAGCCCCCAGGTGACCCCCAGGGGGCGCTCTTCCGAAGGAATTTGCTGGGCGCCCACTCAGGGCCCTTCCCCAAAGAGCCATGCAGCGGGGAAGGACTGGGGACAGTCCTGTACCAGCCGCTCCGGACCAGGAGGAGGCGGGGTTCCACGGGAGGGTGGTTCCAGTGCCACGTGGGGGACAGCCCCGTCGTCAGTGGGAAGGACAGCATTTGTTGGTGGCTTCTTCTAGAACCAGCGGCCCCCCACGAAACAAAGACGGCGGGGAGACAGCGCATGCCCACCGGCCACGCTTCTCAATCCTGGGAGGGGGGTTTCCTACAGATATTGGACTTTTTCGTACCCCCAGGTGGCAGGAAGCCGGCTCGGCCAAGCCATGTCCTTGGAGCAGAAAACTAGGAAAGCAGACGAGGAAGGCGACCTCACGCCCCGCAGGTTTAAGCAATCCCGCGGAGGACACTTGGAGAGGTGACGTTTCCCACCCGCCTGCTCTGGACTTGAACCTCCTCCCACCTCCGTGCCGTCTGGCCGGACTGGCCAGGCTGCTTGTAGCACGGGGCTCTGCCCCGAAGGTTAGAGAGAGTTCTGAGAGTCATCGGATAAACCGAAAGGGGAGCCACCCAGACCGTTTTGAGGAACACGGCCGGCTGGGACTCACCCGTGGGCGCACCAGAAAGCGGTGTCCTGTGGGCGGTCACCAGCCCACACCATCCATCCCGGCCGAGCACTCAGACAGGACCTCCCGTCACCCCCTTTGTGCAGAGTAGCCCTGCTGGGGGTGGGGGGGGGGGGAAGTCTGCCCTCGTTCTCAAACAGGTAAACAGGAAACATATGTATAAAGTGGGGCCTTCCAAAAATGCACCAACGTACCAGTAGGAGACAAACGTCACCCACAAGGCATAGAAAAAGAGCGTATCTTCCTGAGAGGTTTACCAGAGACTTTTCGCATTTTTATTATGCAATTATTCATTGTAAAAAAAAAAAAAAAAAAAAAAAAAGATAGTGGGGCGCCTGGTTGGCTCAGTCGCCCAGGTCATGATCTTGTGGTTCGTGGGTTCGAGCCCCGCCTCGGGCTCTGTGCTGACGGCTTGGAGCCTGGAACCTGCTTCGGATTCAGTGTCTCCCTCTCCCTCTCTGCTCCTCCTCTGCTCGTGCTCTGTCTTCTCTCTCTCCTTCAAAAATAAGTAAATAAATAAATAACACTAAAAAAAAGATAATTAGAAAACACTGATAAACTGGGCTGCCCGGGTGGCTCAGTCGGTTGAGCGTCTGGTCTTGATCTCAGGGTCGTGATCTCAGGTCGCTTCATCTCAGCTCAGGTCTGGACCTCAGGGTCGTGAGTTCAAGCCCATCTCTGGGTTCCATGCTGGTAGTGAAGCCTGCCTAAAAAAAAAAAAAAAAAAAAAAAAAAAAAACACACACACAAAATACTGATAAACTGCAAGAAAAAAAACCCATTCATGGTCTCATCTGTCAGATACCATCCATCAACCCTTCTACATTTATTAGTTGCAAATCCACTGTAATAGAGAGAGAGGGAGGGAGCGAGAGCTTTCCTTTTTCATACATTTAGTTAATTGTTTAATCTACGTGTTATTTCCTGATATATATCAGTATAAACTGTTGAGTGTCGTCGTAGCCTGTGGATTATATATATCACTCTTGATTTGGGGGTACTTTTTACCATGTCAGGCTCGGCCAGTGGGACCCCCTTCCAACTGGCTCCTGTTCCCAACACCTTCACCTTCAGGCCAGCAAGATGCTTCAGGCTCCTGGCGGCCTCTCCCAGCCCAGCCCTGGAATGAGCCATTTCGACGAGGAGCCCTCCTGTGAACTTTTCCGTCTATCTCTCCCCCTGTCAGTTTTCCGTCTGGGAAAAATCCAGGCAAGTCCAGACATTACTTAGCTTGTCAGGGGAGCTAAGTGGGCAGGGTCTCCTGAGGACCCTCCGGGAGGGACACACCCCGAGGAAGAGGAAGTCGGACGTGACGTGCCCGAGCCGGTGCACAGGGGAGAGGCGACTGTGAGAAACAGGGCCTTGTCACTGACCTCGCCTTCCGGCCCACGTGTCTCTGGACTCTGGAGAAGAAGAGGGGGAAGAAAGCCTAGAGAGCTTCTCACCAGAAAGGCTGAAACTACAGGGCATGATGGCCCAAGTGGCACGGATGTGGGTCCCCTCCACGGAGCCTTGGGGCCGTACCTGCCGGGGACGGTGGCTTATAGCTGCTCTCCTTGGAGAGGACTGTGGGGTCCCAGGGCAACAGCGGGGGGCCCGAAAAAAAAATTATCTGGCCCAAAGTGTCAATAGTGCTGAGGTTGAGAAACCATGTTCTCGATGTATATATATACTTTCATTGATTTGGAAAAGCTCTTTATATATTAAGACCATTAACATACTTTTCTCTGATTACATATGTTGCAAAAACTCCCCATATCTATTTATCTTTTATTTAATTGTAGTTTTAGGTCCACGAAAATATAATTTTTGTATATTTACATCTATCAATTGGGGGGTTATGGCAGAAAACACAATTTCTATTTTTGATATTGTAGTTTTCCTAAACTACAAGTACACAAATATTCACCTACTGTTTTGAAGTTTTCATAGTTTTATCATTTATTTTTAGCGATCTGAAATTTACTTTGCGGTTAAGTAGCGTGGAGGAGTCTCAAATTAGTATTTTCTTTTTTTTTAGTTAGTTTTTTTTTCAAACATGAAATTTATTGTCAGATTGGTTTCCATACAACACCCAGTGCTCATCCCAGCAGGTGCCCTCCTCCATGCCCATCACCCACTCTCCCCTCTCCCCCAACCCCCATCAACCCTCAGTTTGTTCTCAGTATTGAAGAGTCTCTCATGGTTTGCCTCCTTCCCTCTCTGTAACTTTTTCCCCCCCTTCCCCTCCCCCCTGGTCTTCTGCTGAGTTTCTCAAGATCCACATATGAGTGAAAACATATGGTATCTGTCTTTCTCTGCCTGACATATTTCACTCAGCATAATACCCTCCAGTTCCATCCACATTGCTGCAAATGGCCAGATTTCATTCTTTCTCATTGCCAAGTAGTATTCTGTTGTGTATATAAACCACATCTTCTTTATCCGTTCGTCAGTTGATGGACATTTAGGATCCTTCCGTAATTTGGCTATTGTTGAAAGTGCTGCTATAAACATTGGGGCACAAGTGCCCCTATTTTCTTCAGAATAGCTGTCCTGCTGTTTCAGCAACATAGACTGGATAATTTCTATCCTTTCGCCAATTTTTGGAATATCACAATCATTATATTCTAAATCTAAATACATAGTTAGAATTGTTTCTGTTTCGGGGATTTCTATTTTCTTGTATTGGCCTGTATATTCTAGTGACAGCCTCGAAGCATTTTTATTATAGATAATAACTGTGTCAAGGTCAAAGAAAATCACCAGGAGTACAGATCAAGGAGGATACTTCTTATGTTAGTGTAGAGGGAATTGATGTTTTTGCAATGAGTTTTTTCATCCAGAAACATTACATGTTTCTCCATTATTTTTTTGTGCCTCTGAGGATAGGTTAGGAGGGCTTTTGAAATATATATTCTATGTGTTTCCTTAAATTTACTGTCAGATTTTTGTATTTTTGGTGTTACTAAAATATTTCCCCCTAATGTTTTAATAGCTTATGCTCAATAGGAAAGATACTGTTGTTTTTTTTTTTTTTCAAAACTTCACTTTGTAGCTGGTTTTGTAAATTGTCACTGTTAGCAGTTTTCCAATTGATTCTCTGTTTGTTTTCCAGGAATCATGCCCAATTACTATTCTTGTGCCTTTTTCTTTCCTGTTAATGCTCTGGGGACCACCCTCACTCTTCGAAATTAGAATTGCTTTGAAGTCCTGACAGAAGTCCAAAAATTCAGACACTAGACACTTCCAGTAATATCTTAAGAATATGTCCTGACTGGAGGATGCCCACCTCCTTACTTGCTGGATTCCCTGAACATGGAATGTGCTAGATTTCCAGAGTATGTATGAACACGGAGGTAAAATTTCTGTCGAACTGCAGAGACCTTAGTTATAGAATTCCATGAGCTGTGTGTATCCATGCGACCACCACTCAGATCAAGACACAGAGCTTGTCCCTCCGCCCAGAAAGTTCTCCCTGTGTCCTTTCCTGGGATCATACAGTATGTCCTCTTTTGTGCTCAGCTTCTCTGCAAAACACAGATTTTGAGATTCAAGCACACTGCCCTACATGTCAGTGGTTCATTCCTCTTTATTAGCGAGTAGTATTCCATTTTACGAGCGGACTGTGCGTTTATCCATTCTTCTGTGGGTAGACATTTGGGTTGTTTTCAGTTTTTGTTTTTGTTTTTTTTTTTTTTTCCCACTCCTAGGAATATAGTTGGTAGGCATATTTCTGTACAAATCTTGCTGTGAACATATGTTTTCATTCCTCTTGGGAAAATATCTAAGAGAAGAATTCCTGGATCATTTGGCAAGTTATATATTTAACTTTATTTCAACATTTCTGTTTTCCAGAGTTTACCGGTTCAGAGATGAGATGCTTCTAGGAATGGCTTAAGAGTTTGTGTGGACCTGAGGATCCTATTACTAATTGCTGTAATTTCTGAATGTGGAGTGTTTTATAACTTTGTGTTGCTTTTCGATGTGATTTTAAACTTCCAAAAACTTGCAAAAAATAGTGCAAAGAATTCTTGCACACCTTTTATATTAATTATTCACCAAAAGTTTACGTTTTGCCCTATTGGCTTTGTCCTTTTTTCTGACTACCTGGGTTTACTACCATATCTGGATGCATATGTGTCTACGTATTATCCTTTCTCGAATCATGAGTCAGCAGTTAGTCATGGTGGTAGTTAAATAGTTCATCATCATTAGCTTCTTCTTTTCTGACTAATTCGTTAAGGGAAACATTTTGACGCTTTACCTCTAAATAGTTGAGAGAGCCATCTAATGATGCCCTTAAGCCACTGAGGGGCGTTCAATTATTTCAAGACTTCTGGCCATGTAAGTTTCTGGCCACTTTTTGTCATTATCCAGTGTCTACAAAAAACCGTTTTCTAGAAGAGATTTTGCCCAGAGTTTATCACTGTTATCTGTCAGAAGGACTGTTGTCCAGAAAAGCTGTTCCATCATTATAGGAACCAAAATCTGCCTTTGACATTGTTTTCGACCAAACCTTAGTGAAGGAGAACTAAAATCTCCCAGTGAAATACAGTCAATATTCTTTTCCTCCGTTGTCATCACAACATAGACCACACAGCACGCATTATCAGTGGGTTCAAATAACATTTTTACCTGTGGTTCATGTGTTTACACTCATAAGTTAACCTGATCTGTGGTTTTCTTGAGGGTTCTTTTTCAAATCTCTCTACAACGGCAATGTCAACTGCGCAACGCGATTATGGTCATCTGCTTCGCTGCTCTCTGCGGGAGTTCAGAGAGCAGAGAAATCGTTTGTTTTGCGGGCATTTGAAATACTGCGCTTGTGAAGCTATCGGAGTCTCAAGTTTTCTTTTTAGTAAAGAATTGCATCTATGATGAGCTTTTCAAATTTTCGAGGTTATTGGTCTGCAATCCTGTTCTTCCTTATCAGTCAACTTTAGGACACGGTCATCTCCTTGAAGATCGCGTCCTTTGCAAACCATCCAATTCATTCGGATTTATGTTCATGTGGTTGTCTCTTACTATTTTAGAATGCCATCGGCATCTACAGTTAATGGCTACTTTAGTGACGTTGTACGCTTGTGTTTCCTTCCTAAATTTTTATTAGAACTGAGAATTCAGAATGGTTGTATTCTTCCAATTCTTCTATTCATTTCAGGGCGGGATGGATTTGTTCTTGTATTTTTCCCCAAAGAGATGGCTCTCGAACGGATACACTCGAAATCAATTTTCCAGTTCATTAAAATCTATGTTGCTATTAATTCCTTGCTCCTTTCCCCATGTGTTTATTTAATTATGCATTCTCTGACTTTTTGTACTAAGTACCAATTTCAATTATTCCAATTCCTTTTTTATTTTATAATGACTATGGTAAATGCTCTAAATTTTTCAATGACTTTAGCTTTGGCATATGTTTCGGTTTAATTGTGCTGCTATTTTTATTTCCAAAAGGGTTCCGTTCGTATAGTATAGATTCTATTCAGTCATAACATTCATTCACAACATAAAAATGTTGTGGGTAAGAATTATTAACATGGATAGATGCCAAAGATACTTTTAAGTAAAAATACTGGGTTACAATCTGGAATCTACAGGATCATCCTAATTTTATTCATTTTTACACTAGTTCGCCAAGTATTTACAAGTATCAGGTGTGTGATAAACTTGTAAAAATCTGTTTTATGGGTAGACATATAACTGTTGTGAAAATATTTTTGTGGGTCAATATATATCCAAAATATATATTGATCAATTATAAAACATTATGTTAAATACATTTGATATTTACACGGTATGATTTTAACTGCTTTCTTTTTTAAAAAAATGTTTATTCTTATTTTTGGGATAGTTTGAGCGGGGGAGGGGAAGAGAGAGAGGACAGAGGATCCGAAGCAGGCTCCATGCTGACAGCAGTGAGCCCGATGTGGGGTTCGAACTCACAAACTGTGAGATCATAACCTGAGCCAAAGTTGGACACTCAGCCAACTGAGCCACCCAGTTTATTTCTAAACTGTTAATAGTGTTGTGGTGTTTTATCCCATTATCAATGCTTACCTTTTTGTTTCCTGCAATAAACATGCATTTCTTATATTATTTTTAAAACTTTTTTTTAAACGTTTATCTATTTTTGAGACAGAGAGAGACAGAGCATGAACGGGGGAGGGGCAGAGAGAGAGGGAGACACAGAATCCGAAACAGGCTCCAGGCTCTGAGCTGTCGGCACGGAGCCCGACGCGGGGCTCGAACTCACGGACCGCGAGATCATGACCTGAGCTGAAGTCGGCCGCTTAACCAACTGAGCCACCCAGGCGCCCCTTCTTATATTATTTTTTTAGAGACTTGTGAAGGATAAAGAAGTAGGGACAAAACTTAGGGGATGGCTGGTAACTGAAAGCATGTTTTTCATACAACCCCTGTTTGGGGAAAATTAAAACAAAATTGTTTTTCTGGAAACTCTAATGAAACTTAGATAAAATAGCAATAATTAAAATGGCAAGGGAAAAAAAAAAAACCCTCCGTGGAATTTTTATTGCAAGTTTCTAAAAATACAAGTGTGTGTGTGCGTGTGTGTGTGTGTGTGTGTGTTTACGTGAGACCTTTCTTACTGACGAATCGGGGAAGTTTTAACAGACTGGACAACAGACACTCCAACCAGCAGTGAATGTGAAAGAACTGTACCCTTATTTCATTCAGGACTGAGGGGGCGCCTGGGGGGCTCAGTCGGTTGAGCGTCCGACTTCGGCTCAGGTCACGATCTCGCGGTCCGTGAGTTCGAGCCCCGCGTCGGGCTCTGGGTTGACGGCTCGGAGCCTGGAGCCTGTTTCGGATTCTGGGTCTCCCTCTCTCTCTGTGACCCTCCCCCATTCATGCTCTGTCTCTCTCTGTCTCAAAAATAAATAAACGTTAAAAAAAAATCATTCAGGACTGAGAACCCGGGCTCTTGCTGCCAATAATTTGCAGGTGTGCACTCAGTCTACCTGTTGTTAGTAGTCACGCCTTCGCACGCAGCCCAGCTGCACACCCACCGGAAGGCAGCAGCCCTGGATGGGTCAGAACGTAGACCGGTCTGGATGAAGAATGTGGTCTGAGCAAAGTTATGGTAGAATTAGGGTGAGAGTATAGTGTCCTGAGCTTCCAAAGTACTAATTATTCCAAAGGACACATCCAATTTTCCATCATCTGAAATAAACTGACATAGAAGGAAATACGTTGAGCTAAAAACGTTCCCTGCGGTATTTACAGACAGGAAGAATTAGAAACTAGCTCTCGTCGATGGGCCAGTGATTTCTCTGATGGTCGTGAACCGTACTTCGAGGACCAAGGATCTGTAGTTCCATGGTCACTCAGCTCCAATGACCTTTCTCATACACAGATATAAATACTACCTTAAGCAAGACACTCCACGTCACTCAAATGAAAAGTTAAGGTAACACCTACCCTCGAAGAAGGTTCAAAGGGTTCCATTAGCTGCCACATTTTAAGTTTCTGGCAACAACACCAGGCAGACCGAATGCGTTTTGTGATGTGGCTCCTTTTGCCTCTATTAGAGACTGGGGGTGGAGTCTTTGTCTGAGCCAGTGACCTGTTAAGTGACGGTGTGGATCGTCAGATCTTTGGGATCAGCAGAACGCACAGGGGACATTTGCGGACGGTGACAGTAAGAGCTTGCATTTCTTGACTCATGGTTTTCAGCCAGGTTTGTCTGGCTCAAGCGCCGTCACTTTGCTTTATGATTTTTTTTAATGTTTACTCATTTTTGAGAAAGAGAGAGAGACAGAGTACGAGCTGGGGAGGGGCAGAGGGAGAGGGAGACACAGAATCCAAAGCAGGCTCCAGGCTCCGAGCTGTCAGCACAGAGCCCGATGCGGGGCTCGAACCCACGAACCGTGCGATCATGACCTACTTGGACACTCAACCGACTGAGCCACCCAGGTGCCCCTCGAGCGCCCTCACTCTTAACCCACTGGTCCTTTTGGGTCATTTTTTAAAGACATCTTTTCTAAGCTTTTGCAATCATATCATTTGAAAGAGAGGCCTTCTTAGGTGGGGTTCTACCCCACAGCTATATCCCAGCCGTCGACAGACATAAGGAAGACCCCCAAATTCTCATCTTGAGAGGAAAAAGCTTGTGTCTGACAACAGTAAGTCAAATATAGCTGTTGATGGCTTACAAATGCCCCTCTAGAGTTGATCAGCAGTTTGTGGCTGGGACAGGACATCTTCACAGTCAAAAGCACACGGAAGAAAAGAAACTTCCTCCGATAAGCAAAACCGATGCAGCACAGTCAGCTTGCGGCACCTGGGCAAAACGGAGACATGGTTGGCATCCTTTCGTGGGTATAACGTTACCGACTCCATAATGCCGCCACGAGGAGACGATAATGCCACCTATTGTTTGCATTCTACAAAATGAAGATATTCTTTCCATGTAGATTGGCTCTGGTGGGATTTGCTTCTAGGTCGAAGTATATTTGAGATAGTCTCGCTCTTTAAAGCACTCTGAACAGGCAGGGATATGGTGGGATTAAAGACAGACTTGCATATGGGCTTTTCCGCATGTGTTTCATAATGAAAATCTGAATTCCACCTTCCCGGCCGCGTGCTGATGATGACTTTAGCAAAAAGGGCCCGCCAGGTAGGAGGTGGCTTCTGGGGCCGAGGGGCCGCGTGCTCACGGAAAGTTAAAAACAAGGGCTTATTTTTAGCTTATGGAGATGTAATCATTCTTGCGCTCAAATACGCTTTACGTTACCTGGAAGAGGGTTTATTGGCACTGGGTCTGTTGTGTAACTGAGGGAACCACTGTGTGCTATAAAAACACGCTGATGTGAAAAGCAGGCCACTGAGCAAAAAGGCCCGAAGTCAGAGGGGCGATCCCCTTAGCGGGGAGTGGGGCCATTTGCCTGTTTCGATGCCAATGTTTCTTTCCTATTTGAAAAGGTAAATTGCCTTTGAGAGCTTGCCTTTGCGCTCTCTCGAGTGCCTTTCTCGGGGGGACCGAGCCTCAAACTCTTAAACTAAAAACATGGAGAAAGGCTCACGGTGCTTCTTGGAGAGACAGTAGAAAGGGGCATTTTATTTATTTAGTTTTAATTTTTAACGTTTTATTTTATTTTCGAGAGAGAGAGAGAGACAGAGCGTAAGCAGGGGAGGAGCAGAGAGAGAGGGAGACACAGAGTCCGAAGCGGGCTCCAGGCTGCAAGCTGTCAGCACAGAGCCCGACGCGGGGCTCGGACTCACACACCGTGAGATCACGACCTGAGCCGAAGTCGGGTGCTCTACCGACTGAGCCCCCCCGGCACCCCAGAAATGAGCATTTTAAAAGCAGATTAACTGGGACTAAACCAGGGAAAACAGGCTGGTTGGACTGACTGAGGAGAAATCTCTTGGTGCTCAGAATTGCTAACTTGATCTCTCGGTCTCATATCTGGAGCTCTTGGAAATGCAATTCCACTTGTAATACAGAAGCATTACCAGTGGACAGAAGAATTAAAATAATCGATAATAAGACTCCCCTGGAGAGCACGGGGGCAGGGAAGTCTCAGCACAGAAGCCACAAATGTTCCCCTCTTCGTGGTCTAACCGTGGGCTACGACAATCTAGCTCGCTTGTGAACACCTCTGCTCACACCTGGGATCTCAGGGCCCGTCCTGCCCTCAGTGGCTCCTTCCAGGACAAGATGTTCCCCGGTGCCTCTGACGTCCTCCTCCTTCTTTCTCTGAGAAGCCTCCCCTGGGCTACCTGGGGCTGGGCCCCTCTCTCCTCCATCCTTATCATTTCTTGCGTTAACCCTGTGTGCTTTGCTGCCTCCAGGCAATGCGCGGGCAAGGCGGAGAAGCAATCCAAAATCTCATTACCAGGCAAGGAGATGCAGTGCAAGAAAATAAACCCAAAGAAACTCAGAAAAAAATAGGAAGATAAAAGCTGGAAATCACGGAAGAGATTTCCTTCTCCCAGAAATGATTTGATGGCCAAAAACCCAAAGCTTGTCCTTCAAAATGACTAAGAAGACAGATAAACCTTCGGCAAATAGGATCAGGAAAGACGAGGCACAACTAACATTAAAAGCCAAACGAACAAATCGACACCCGGGTAAAGTAAGTGTTTGAAAGGTGTCACGGGATCCTGTGAAAAACTCCATGACAGATTTGAAGGCATAGTTGAGATAGACAATTTTCCCAGGAAATATAAAATCAGGATTGGTCCGAGTTCCCACAGACGCAGGATCTGGCTTTTCTAGATTTGTACGAAGGGCTGTTTGTACAATTCTGACGCTTTCTCTCTGCTTCTGTTGTCTGCCCAACACCCGTCCTGGGACACGCTGTTCATCGGTGCCTGCCTTCTCACTGTGACTTCCTAACTGCAAAAGGGGCACCAGGAGGCGAGCAGAGGGGCCCGTGTGCAGCGGGGGTCCCTGGGCCCCTCTGTGCCTTTCTCTGCCTCACACCCTCGGAGCCCCGTCAACAAATGGCAACGTCTCGTTTCCCGTTTCTCCACAAGGTGTCAGTGGTCCACGCGTGTTCCCCTGAATTCTGACTTCACACATTTCTGTTCCTTCTACACCTGCTCAGGGGTGCCAACGTACGTTCCACCCGCAAAACAAGACTCGCTGGCGGATCGGTGCTTCGTGAGCAACCCGTGCGCGTGCAGAAAAACGTCCGGAAGGGTGTGTGGTGACGTGCTGACTGTGCCCCCCTCATGCGGCGAGACTGTATGTTTTCTTCCCTGTGGGTTTTTTCAGTTTTCCCTAGTGAGGCTGGGGTGTACTTTTATTTTTATTTTTAATGTTTTTTATTTATCTTTGAGAGAGACAGAGACAGAGCGTGAGCAGGGGAGGGGCAGAGAGGAGGGGAGACACAGAATCCGAAGCAGGCTCCGGGCTCCGAGCCATCAGCACAGAGCCCGACGCGGGGCTTGAACCCATGAACCACGAGATCATGACCTGAGCCATGACCTGAGCCCAAGTCGGACGCTTAACCGACTGAGCCACCCAGGCGCCCCTGGAGTGTACTTTTAAAATCATTTACTTGTTTCTTTCATTAATTTATTTTCAAGTTGGTTAAAATACAGCAGAGTCTTGGCTTGGGGGCATAGACCCTAAGGTGGAAATGCGAGAAACACGTGTCAACCGAACACGCGTAGAATGTATTACATCAGGGGTATCACCCAGAGAAAGTTTCTGCGACAAACTCGCCTGTAAATTAGTCCTTGTAATCAGGTGTTTTCCGCTAGAAACTCGGAGCTATACATTCTAACGAACAAACGCATATTCCTTGGCAAACCAACCCTGTAAGGTAAAAGCTATTTTTATCCCACTTTGCATATAGGAACTATTTTAATAGTTCTGAGCGCTCAGTCTTTACCCTTCCTCGTGCAAATTGTGCCACAGGAAAATCCCAGCTGGAGGACCTTGGCAGTGGCCTCCCGGGGAAATGAGGGACCCTGGGTAACTTGGGGAAAAGCATCGCCACCGGACCCTCCCCGCCGAACCTGTTGGTAAGAGCTGGGGCCGCGGTTGGGGTGCCAGGACCATTGCTCTCTGGAGTGTTTCCTTTGCACTAGGTCCTGACTCCCCACCACAGCCTCAGGAAAAGTGCTCTGGTGACCCGCACCCCCACTGTCCTGGGACCCGGGACCTTGGAGCAAGCATCCCAAGATAACAAAGCTGGGCCTGCCCGTCAGAGTTTGAACCCACACCGGTAGAACTTCCGAGTTTTCCCTCTTAACCACAGGGCTGCTTTTGCACAGTCTGCGTGCAAAGAGTGTTTTGTGAATTTTCAAGGGCTTGTGCAAACAAAAACAAAGAGTAACCCGTGCTAGAGGCTGTGCATGGTCCACACAGCCCGCAGTGTTTACTCGCTGGCCCTTCCCAGGAGGAACCTGCCAGGCCCCACCCTGAACCGCTCTGCTACAGGGACTGTGAGCCAGCTTCCATAACCTTCCACTGGAGCTCGTGCCAGAAGCGTGTGTGACGATGACGGTGGGAGCAGGGGATGCGGGTGTTTGTGCCTGAAGATCCCACTGAGAGACGAGACCCAGGTTTAGGTCAGGGCTTTTACGTCTTTGGAACTCAGATTGGATGAACCGTGTGTATCTGCGTGGGGCTCCTGGGAATACTTGCGTGCATTTGACTTTCAGAGAGCAACGCCGCTTCCAGAATGATCTGTGGGTTTTGTTCGAAGTGGGGTGCAGAGCAGGGGTGGTTCGATGTGCATCACGCCTGTCCCAGGAAGAATGAGCCCCGAGTCTATGGCACAGGACGTGTTGAGGCTGGAGGGATTGACACCTTGATGACCATGAAAGGCGTGATCCTTGGTCACTGGGTACTCCCCTTCTTCCTCCGAGTAAGGGGCACATCACTCTGCCTGCAACCCCTCACCTCTCATCCCGCCTCTTCCCGCTTTGTAACCCGGGGCCCCCCAGGGCACCTGTGAATCCTCAGACATCGTTCGCAAAATTGGGCATGTATGGGACAGGGATGACTTTTGAATGATTCTTCAGTATATTCAGGACCCCCCAAAAGATTGAGAACTACAAGCTGCTCTAAGCAATCTGGCCCACGGCCTTATTTTATTTACACCTGAGTAAAAAGAGAGTCAACGAGTTCAGTTTCTGGGTTTGGGCATTTTGATTCTTACCCCCTTAGTTTGTTGTTTTAAGTGGATGGGCGGAGTAATGGGTCTTTGGGTGTTTCCCACTCTGTAAGGGGACATCTGTGGGTCATGAGAGGGCCCTGAGCAACTCAGTGCCCTACTAAGCATCCTGCTAAAGGAGCACAGAGGACAAACCAGCGTGTGTTAGAGACCCTTACTCTGTACCAGAAGGCCGAGTCCCTAAGGAAGGGCGGTGACGCCCAGGTGCCAGAGGAAGAGAGGAATGTCAGTCAGTTTGAATCCGTGTGTCAGTGCTGCAACCTTGACCTTGCTGACTCTAAGCCCACAATCTTGTTTTATTAACTAAAATGTATTTCGTTTTCTCAGATTATATATTTACTATAGAGTCGATCAAAACTAAGACAAAGAAATCACTCGGTGATCACCATAGTATGTTTCCAGGTCATAGATTAGATCTAGAGATACAAATACGGATGTACACATTGCGATGAACCCCCTGTACATTTTATTCCGTTTTATCTCGCTGAGCGCGATAACCGGAGTGTTTGACGTTTGTTGGAAACATCTTTTTCATGAGTATGTTATATTCTAAGGCGAAAACCCAGCATCATTTAATAATCCATTCAATTCCCGTTGTAGACAAAAGCCATTTGCAACACTGTATGGTTTGTAATAAGGCTTGCCACAGACCTCCATGTGAACGGGTACTTGATGGGTGTGTGGTCCGTAGATAAATCATTTAACTTACCCCATGCCTCACTTCCCTCGCCAGTGACATCTGGAAGATGACACCGGCCTGGCGGGCCTTTTGTGAAAATCTGAACATAGTAAGGGGCCGTCAGTAAGGATAGCTACTGCAGTTTCGGTAAACCTTCCAGGTTCCGTCATTTGGCCATCCCTGTCCACCGTGATTCAAACGGCCTGATCATGCCCATTTTCCCCCTTGACGGTGGGTTCTTTGAGCTGAAAGTATCGAGCTCTTATTTAAAATGTCAGGAGTGGGGATGCCTGGGTGGCTCAGTTGGTTAAGCATCCGACTTCGGCTCAGGTTATGATCTCGCGGTCCGTGAGTTCCAGCCCCTCCTCGGGCTCCGTGCTGACAGCTCAGAGCCTGGAGCCTGCTTCCGATTCTGTGTCTCCCTCGACTTACTTTTTAATTTAGGGGAATTAAAAGGCTAAGCCAGACTACTGTTTAAGCACAGATCCTGGCATTCGCAGCTGGCCACATGCTAACCCGTCCTGTACGTGAAGAACCCTGAACGTGAGACAGGAGGTCCACCGTGGGGAGGGGCTGTGCTGGCCGGCCGGCTTCTTACGTGCACTTTACATGTGTCCCTGCCAAACGAGCTCGGGGATCATAATCTCAAGTGGTGCCTGTGCACACGTGGACACACACAGAGTCAGTATAAGGTTACTTGTAGGACTGGATTTTACACGGAGTGATGTAAACGCGTGTGCGTAAGTAGAACATTATGTAAAGGATTACGTGTATCTATAGGGATATATCGAGTGTTACAAATACTTAGAGGTATAAAATCATGTTCAAAATTTTGTGTGTGATGCAGTTACGTATATAATTCTGATTATGGTAAGATTGTAAGTATGTTTAGAGTCGTGTTTAGTGAACACACAGATGATTTCATAAGTATGTGTGTATATAGAAATACGCATAACATATGTGTCCATATAAAGTATCATACGTGCCAATATTGCATACGTATTATTTTGTATATACATACATTGTGATCAGAGGATGTTCTCTAAGAAAATGTTTATGGATATAATTAGGTATATATGCAAAAGCTTACATATGTATGTCTGTGTTTACCCCATATAGTCTGTAACCTCAGAGAGGTTCTTTGATTGCCCTGCTTGGAATATACTCGGAAAGTTTTCAAAATTGAAGATGTTTGCAAATTTTTACTTTTAAGAAGATGGATATTGCGAATTTTCTAACACTTTCTGTGATGACAAATGACTCTCAGAACCTCTTTCAGTAGGTATTACAGATGTGCAATCTGCTCCTTCAAAGTGGAAATGGTTTTGACAGTGATCAAGAAGGTAACTGCTTTCCGGAAGAAACCCGCATAGTGGAGAGTGCACTCTGATACGCGTATGACGTTTGGAGTAATTCCCACCGTTATGTAGTTTTGTTCCTAAATATGGTCTAAGAGTGTTACCGATAACAACATCCAAATCCGCAACTCTAAAAACAGAGAAGTGGAATTTACTGTTTCAACACTAAATAGCTTCAATGGGTTTTGAACCCATCTGTTAAAACTATGCAAACACCACACACTCGTGTGAAAAGTTTGCAAAAGCACCTGATTGCCATGAGGAAAGAGGGAAATGTTCTGACCACATTCAACCAAGTACTGTGTATAATTGGTGAGTGGCATTGAACCTGATCCACTCAGCTTTAGCCAAAGATACGGAGCAAGGTTAAGTTGTGCAAGTGCAAAATAATTTTAAGAGTTAAAAATAATGTACAGATTTAAAAATAAATCCTTTCGTCATCCTGTAAAAATTTCTTGGACGTATAATTGACATATAATTTGACATCTATTAGTAAAGTGACGCGTGTCATTTACAAACATATATAAACACATACTTACATATACAATTGTATACACGCACAACCTCAATGTGTATATACATAATAATATACAGTACATGCATATATGTATATATTTACATACATATACGTACACACATGCGCGTGGGGTGTGTGTTGTATACGTAAATATTTTTCATGCTTGGGGGAGAAGCCCGAGGAGGTGTTTGGAAATCATTGCTTTCAGTAGAGCAGATCGGAAAAGAAGGTGCTTCTCTGGGTCCCTTGCTCTACACGTAGCTCAGTTAAGAGCTTGACTAACTCAAAACAGCAACTTAACTTTCAGCCTCCATTTTAGGAAAGATGTAGACGTTCAAGGGCACAGCGGTAACTGGTCTGAAGATGAAAAATACATTGAAAACAGTGCTTTGCAGGTAAATGTTTGACAGCTTCGGTCTGTAGACAAAAGCCCTGATGTGTAGCCTTTGCCGGTCCCCACAGTGTGAACACCTCGGTCGTGGCCAGTTTCGATGCCCGCACGTCCCTGAACGTTGAGACCAGGCTTAGGTGGCTCGAGCACACGCCCCTGAAAAAAAAAATCATTAAAATAAATGCAGCTTTAAGGTAAAAGGCACCATACTGGTGACAGGACCTCTTTTCTCTCTCACTCCGCACCCCCAACCCATGTTGCTACATCCAAGAATAGAGAGAGAGAGAAAGGGTTTGGAGTCAGAAAACCCTATGGCCCAAGCCAACCACGGAGTTCTGAGGTCTTGTGGCAATCGTAGCACCATGCCGTGCCTCAGTTGCCTTATCTGTGAAATGAGCACCACCCCAGCTACCGCGCTTCCTTCCAGGGTTGACCCGAGGACGGAACGCTGGCCTGTGTGGAGGTGCCGTGCACACTTAGGAACGAACCTCTCGGAACTCATCCTGTCTACTCAGGATACGTTTCTCAAAGTTGGGCTCTGGAGCCTTGTCAAAAAGGTAAATAATCAAGTGTCTGAATTGTGAGCAGGAAACTAGGAAAATACAGATGATGAGTCATCTAGGCAAGGCGTGTCACGCCCGGGGCCTCCTGCGATTAGGACTTCCAGCGCATTTTATTTTTCCTGATTGCTCTAATCATTTGCAGTTCTATAATTAACCGACTACTGTATGCGTAGAAAAACTATCTGCTGAAGGCAGAGATAACGTTCACACAAAAGCGTGTGCTTCTCTGACATACCCTATTCGTTCTTAAAGTCAGCTGCTATTTTTGTATACATCCCATGCACCAAACCCCTGCAGGAATATTCTGAAGACGCCCCTCCCCTCTGTCTGTCAATTACCTCGCAGAATGTGTATTATTAATGGCAGCAATTGCTTTCTGACCTCCGTGCCACGATCCTTTTCCATCCATTAAGGCACTACATTATCCACTTTTGCAAAACATGAATCATAAATGAAATATTGATTTAAAAAAATCGCAACCTGCTTTACATTAAAAAAACAAACAAACAAACAAAAAAAAAAACAACTCCTGTAAAGCCAAGCTTCTTCTAAACTGAAGTGGAAATTTATGCCATTTGAAAAAACCCAATGCAGTTCAAAGAGGGCACAGCGATCAGACAGATACGTTCCTGTGTCATTTCCTGGTGGGATAACTTTATTTTTAGGATCTTAAAACTATTTGTTCTTTGAATTTATCATTATTGTGTTGCATACGTTTGGGTAAATTTATATCTTTTATCGAAGCAAATAGGCATATGTTTTTAAAACCACAGATCTTTCTTACTGTGCAGGGGAGAAATTAGGTCTCCGTTTCCAAAACAAGAGCGAAGACCATTCATCAAGGTAGTTTCTAGAGTCAGGTGCTATTACCAAACGTAATGTGGTGTCTTTCAAAATTTTAATTCTCTCTGCAGTATAATAAAGGGAACTTGATCCTCTGTGACAAGTGAGACACTAGATATTTATAAAAACATAAACTTGTCTCTCTAAATGGGATAATGGAAGACAAGTGTTTAAATCTCTTATGATAGATGATCAGCTCTCTTGGACAGACTTCACCCCAACATCTGAGAAGGATTATGGCTGACGCAGGGAGGAGTGAGCTGTCTCTACAAAAATAAAGTCAAGTGCAGGGAGGCTGCATGGCTGAACTGAACGTTACCCTGGACGGGCGCTAATGAACAGGACGAGGGTGTTTCGACTCACTTTTAAAGTGTGCAGGGATCCTTAAACACACAAAGAAAGGGTGGTTCTCTCCAGGCGAGACTCTTATGAGAAAATGGATCTGTAGCTGCATCGACATCGACATCTGTTTATCGCCACTCTCAACAGAGACACATCTGGTAGCACGTGAGCTGGGTCCCATGCTGTGACATCCAGGTAAGCACGCCGTATGGACGTCCCTGCCCGTTTTCCCCACATCTCAGTAAACAGGACGCGAGCAGATGTTTCGATTCATGAGCCACAGCCCATGAATCTGCACTCCTCTGGTCCACCCCTGACACTCATTTCCGAAGCATCTGACTTCTGCGAGAAGGGGACACGTGAGATGCGAGTGTCCAGCATGGCCGAGAAACGCTCTGGGTCCCCTGTGCGTGGCACACCAGTTGGGAAAACGAGGAGGCAATGATCCACACTTTTTAAGGTCTTCTTTGACTTGAAAATTCTGACAGTTGTCTTATCTTCTTGGTCAAGTGCATGCCATTAGGAAACATCTCCGTGAGATATTACGTTGGCCAACAAAATGTGGGTGGAGGTAGGACAGATCTTGTGTGCTTGCTTCTAGAAAGAAGGCATGAAAGCATTTTAAACTGAATACTCCGTGGTTTCCCATGATTTTCCTGGGAACCAGAACAGTAAGCACCTGGGTTGAAACTCGGTTGGAGAGGCGGAGGGGTAACTCTACTCTTGCAGAAGGTGGCATGTTGGGGGTGCAACTGAGGTTTTCCTGTTAAAGGAGCTCTTGGGGAATTTGGTGCCAAGAGTAGATTTACTCATGCGGAGTGCACCTGTAGTCAGGACCTATGTGTTCCCATGATCCCCTGGGGGAGCCAACGCTCAACTCAAAAACGACCCATTTTGGGATGCTTGGATGGTTTCCAGGGGCAATCAATCAAAATTGAAATTAGGGCTGCTCAAGAAACTTCTAGATGAAAACCCATCTAGCTTAAATGTCTTTTAGTCTAAGCTCATTAGGGCTTGGATTTACTCCTCAAAATCCCTGAGGCCAGGACTTCCATTATATCCCACAAGTAGTCTGCCCCAGGTGTAGACAGCTTTGGGAGATGAGCTGGCATTTAAATTTGCCAGCCTTCTGCTCTCTGGGGAGTGCCCAAAATAAATGTAGAACTTTTTCACCTTGAGAAACACTTCAGTATTTGGTGACAATGATCATGAATACTGTTCCCATCACCCATCATTCTTCCTCACCTCATTGCCTTTAAATGTCTGCCATGCCCTTTAGTTAAAATTATGTTATTTATCCAATAATTAACTTACAAAAGTAATATAATAATCTATTAAAATTTTTTTTAATGTTTATTTTTGAAAGAGAGACAGAGTGGGAGCGGGGGAGAAGCAGAGAGAGAGGGAGACACAGAATTTGAAGCAGGCTCTGAGCTGTCAGCACAGAGCCCGATGCGGGGCTTGAACCCACAGAACATGAGATCATGACCTGAGCCGAAGTCGGACGCTTAACCGACTGAGCCACCCAGGAGCCCCTACAATAATCTATCTTTATAAAAATTTAAACAATGGAGCCATATCTAAGATAAAATGCTAAAATCCCCTCTCATCACCCTCCACCTTCCCTTCTCATGTTTCTCTTCAGAGGTAAACCTTTTTGCGGTAACATTTTGGTGCATACGGTTCCAGATTCTATTCCATCTTATATGCGCATCTACAAACACAGAATGTTTTGGTTTGTTCTTGTTTTAATTGTATTTATTTTAATACAAATGGAGTTACATTACAGGTTTATATGTTTCCGCTCCTTTATGTATTTCCACTGAACACTTGTTTTAGAGATGATGCTATGGTACAACTTATAGGGAAACCTCGTTCGAATTAATGGCTGTCGGAGTATTCCATAATACAACTGCATTGTAATCTATTTAACATTCCCCTATGGATAGTCATGTAAGCGGTTTCCAGTTTTTCACTCTTGTAAACAATGCGAAAATAAACATACTTGTTTGTGCATCTTTGTACGTACGTTCAAATATTTCTTACAGGATAGATTCCGAGTAGCAGAATTGCTTTTTAGAATGATATAGAAACTTAACTTTTTATAGAGTCTTAATGTCCTCTTCTTACTTCTATGGTCTCTAGCCTGTGCTAATTTGCAAACCCGTAAGTAGCGCATACAATTGTCCAATTTCACACGACAGCGTATCTTAGCCTAGGGTGACTTAGATACTGGCAGCAGAAACAGATTGCTACCAGTACGACTGAACATAAGATATATGGCTTTGGCTTCAGGGCCAGAGAGTGGCGAGTGATATATCGAGGCTGAAGAGATAGTAACCCGCATCCACAGTGGTGAAACATCTGGTCAATTTGTTTCTATGATAACTTGGGAAGGAGATAATATACCAAATGAGCTGATGACTTGAGGCAAAGAGATTGGGAAACAGAATGCTAGCAGCAAGCCCTGGTTGTTATTGGCTGTATTTGATGAACTCACACAAAGATTGCGCATTTAAAGAGATTAAAGGGACTGGTATCTAGAGATTCCTGGATTGAAAAATGAAGATACAATCATTCCTCATCTCCGGAGTTTTGAACAATAAAGACCAACTAATATTTAGCCTCATCCAGTGGCAATGAGCACATGTAGTAACTTGGGGAAAGACTCAACATCGGGGCGCCTCGGTGGCTCAGTTGGTTAAGTCCGACTTCAGCTCGGGTCGGGATCTCACAGTTCATGAGTTTGAGCCCCTCATCGGGCTCTGTGCTGACAGCTCAGAGCCTGGAGCCTGCTTCAGATTCTGTGTCTCCTTCTCTCTTCTCCTCTCCCTTATGTGTTCTCTCTCTCTCTCTCTCTTTCTCTCAAAAATAAATAAACATTAAAAAAGAAAAAAGAAAGACTCAACATCATGTATACAGCATTCCTTTTTGTGAAAAAAATGCATTAACAGTATGAGGATTACACAATCAGACAAACCCAGGATCCCCGGTAGAAATTGTTCCATCAGTCTGAGTAGAAGTGTGTAAACAAGACATAGGACAGTCCCCAGACACATCATGACAGATACGTCATTTGAGAAAGAAGTAAACTTTGGAAATTATAAAACAGAGACTTTGAAATTTCTTGTTATCACAGAATGACACCCTAGGCTGATGGATACAGGAATGATAATAATTAAAGTGTTGTAATATCCTCAGATTGGGAATTTTTTAAATAAATTAACTTTAAACGTTATTAATTACTCATCATATGTTCTTAAGGATAACTATTAAAAATAGAAGTAAAATATGTGATACCTATTCCAGGAAGAAGAATTAGAAATAAAGTCTCAACCACATTAAAAACAAAGTCAAGAAAAAGGGGAGACATAATAAAATGAAAATACGAGATACAGAAAAAACAAGGTGGTAGAAAATGTACAAATGTATCAGTATATCAATAACAATGATAAATGTAATAGATTAGGCTCACCTTAAATTTAAAAGGCAAAGACTGTCAGATTCCATCAAATTAAATAAAATTCCGCCATAAGCTGCTTGTAAATAATACACCTAAAAAATAGAGAAACATTGAAAGTAAAAGGATTAAAAATGGTAAAGCAGACAATAATAAACCAAAAGAAAGTTGTGTCAGTTGCACGTAAAACAGATGTTGACAAGACGAAATAGACTTTTAAGACAAAAGGCATTACTGGGGTTAGAGAAGGTATCTAAATGGTGATAAAAGTTTTAATTCGCAAGAAGACACAACAGTCCTTAACATGTACGAACCTCATAATGTGGCCTTAGAAACAGAAGGCAAAGATTAACAAAACTACTGGGAGAGTTTGGCAAACTCTTCATTTTAGTGATATTTAAACACACCTCTCAGTTACTCATACAGTCAGTAGAAATATACACGTAGAGAAGATATGAAAGAAAGAGAAACGATATATTTTTGTCAGGCACTGAGGACATTCGCAAAAGTTGACCACAGGTTGGGTTGTAAAACACGTTCCCACAAAATACCAAAAACTGGTGTTATACAGATCACACCCTCAGATATAATGCATTGTAGAAGTCAGTATCAAATAAAGAAATAAATCTACTAGGAAATTTAAGATACACCTTAAGTACTCTTGGGTCAAAGAAGAAATAAAAAATGAAAACTTGAAAATGCCAAGAACTGAATGACAGAATACTACCTATCAAATATGTGGAAAAGAGTAACAGCTGTGTTTTCAGGCAAATATGTGACCTAAAATGTTAATTTTTAAAAAGAAGAAAGGGCAAAAATTAACAAAGCATGAAATCATGAAATTAGGGGGAAAACAACTGAATAAATGGAAAGAAGGTAAATAAAATATAAAGGATCATCAAAGTCAAAAGTCGGTTCATTAACGGGCACCTGGGTGGCTCAGCCAGGCATCTGACTTTGGCCCAGGTCATGACCTTGCAGTTCATAGTTGAGCCCCGCGTCGGGCTCTGTCCTGACAGCTCAGAGCCTGGAGCCTGCTTTGGATTCTGTGTCTCCCTCTCTCTCTGCCCCTCCTCCATTCACACTCTCTCCCTCTCTCTCTCTCTCTCTCTCTCTCTCTCTCAAGTAAATAAACATTAAAAAAACATTTAAGTTGGTTTATTGAAAAATCTAATGAAATGGACATAATTCTGCTAACTATGACGAAGAAAACAGAGAGAAAGAAAGCACAAATAAACACTATTAGGGATTTTAAAAAAGTTACATTCAAAAGGTAAAAGAAACTCACGCAAGTAAGTTTGAAACTTGGATAAAAAAGATTTTTTTTTAATTAACTTACAAAAACTGAAACCAAAAGGAAATGGAAAGACTGATCATTCCTAATGCACTGCAGAGACAGAACTGATAGCTAACTTACCACTGAGAGAACACCAGAGCCACACGCTGTCCAAACAAGTCCCAACGTCTTTAGGAAAGATTATTCCAGTTGCCTACAAACTATTCTATAGAACTGATGGAGAGAATCCTTCCAGTTCCATCTATGAAGCCAGCGTAATGCTGATACCCTGCAAAAAAGAATATCATTAGAAAGAAATATCGTGTCAAGTTTATACAACAACGAAAACACAAAGATTCTAAACACAATGCCAGTAAACGGAGTTCAACAACACATTAAAAGATACAATGAAAGAGTTGGGGTTATTCCAGGAATTTAAGTCATTTCACGCTGGAAAAAAATCTATACATGTAAATGCAGAAGAAACGACCCAATTAGAAAATTACCATCACTCAACTCCTAATGAATGATATATTCGTGATATATCTTAATATATCTTAGCAACCATCATCAATAGAGGCTAAAACTACTAGGTGAAAGTTGATAGGGGAAGTTCGTCCCAGAAATATGAGGCTGAAACCATCTGAGCCCCATAGATCATTCTTAGCTGGACCTCAAGCGAGGCAACAGGACAAGACAGGAGGTGCAAGTATTCTTGGCAAAACTCAACCTGAATCTAGAAACTTCTATCTTAACTGTCCATTTACAGGACATACGAAGGAGAAACAAACTAGCTGACGATACAGAAGAGACATCAGCCAAATCCCTGACATGGTTTCCACAAGACAGAGACGTAAAGAGAAGAAAGAAATATTTTTACAGAATAAAAAGAGGAACCAGGCAAAACAAAAATGTCCTTCAAGGGTATTCTGAAATATTTCTGGGTGAAACGGCATGACTTCCGTCTAACCATAATCAGATAATAGGTGTAAGTGAAGGAACATTTGAAACAATTGAGACAAAATATGAATAGTGGTTAGAGGAGGCCCTTTGTTTATAGAACCAATAAATTGTTACTGACTTATATGATAAAATTGATGATGGACGCATGGGGGCTCATTTATGCCATGCTGCTCTCGTACATATTTGGACATTTTCATAAGAAATAAAAAATAAATTAAGTGTCATTAATCAGAGAATCAGATTACATAAGGGGAAAAATATGATTACCTTGATGGAGACCGAAAACGTTTGCCAAAGTCAACATCCAAGCGTGATCTAAAGAATCCTTAGTACGCTAGAACAGAAAGGATATTTTACACCTGTTAAAGGATTTCTGCTAAAATGTTAGGTATCTCCTTTCAAAATGGGGGGAGGGGTGCCCAGATGGCTGAGTTGGTGCCCATCCCGACTCGTGCTCTCTGTCTCTCTCAAAAGTAAATAAATAAATTTTAAAAAATAAGTAAATACAATGTTAGTAATCTCCTTCAAATAGGAACAAGATGATGATGCCCGTTATCTTTTCAAAGGTTTACCGTGTGTCCTAGTTACGACACAGAAATATACCCACAAATACTGTACATCCCATATGCATCTTCACACACACAGATAGTATTTTTTAATCTTTTTTTTTAATATTTATTTATTTTTGACAGAGAGAGAGAGAGAGAGAGAGAGAGAGAGAGAGAGAGAGCATGAGTGGGGGAGGGGCAGAGAGAGAGGGAGACACAGAATCCCAAGCAGGCTCCAGGTTCTGAGCAGGTCAGCACAGAGCCCGACGCGGGGCTCAAACTCACAAACCGCGAGATCATGACCTGAGCCCGAGTCAGACGCTCAACTGACTGAGCCACCCGGGTGCCCCAATAGATAGTTTTTAAATTCAGGTGTAAGGAAAGATTTTGGAAGTGAGAAACAAAACTGTCATTATTTAGAAATTATGACCGTCTACCTGTAAAATCTCAAATAATTGGCGATAAACTGTGAGATCTGATAAAAGAACGTTTCTAAGGTCAATATGCAAAATGAGATCAATATTCAAAACTTCCCTGCAGATTCTATAGATCACAACAGTTTTAAGAATGCAATCATGGGGCGCCTGGGTGGCTCAGTCGGTTGAGCATCCGGCTTCTGCTCAGGTCGGAACGTGAGTTCGAGCCCCGCGTCGGGCTCTGTGCTGACAGCTCAGAGCCTGGAGCCTGCTTCGGATTCTGTGTTTCCCCCTCTCTCTCTTCCCCTCCTCCGCTTATGTCCTGTCTCTTTCTGTCTCAAAAATAAATAAACATTTAAAAAATTTTTTTAAAAATGTACAACACTCTTGAAAGAAGACATAAGTGAGGGGCACCTGGGTGGCTCAGTCAGTTAAGTGCCAACTTTGGCTCAGGTCATGACCTCGTGGTTCGTGAGTTCCAGCCTCGCGTCAGGCTCTGTGCTGACAGCTCAGAGCCTGAAGCCTGTTTCGGATTCTGTGTCTCCCTCTCCCTCAGCCCCTCCTCTGCTTGTGCTCTGTCTCTCAAAAATGAATAAACATTTTTTAAAAATTAAAAAAAAAGAAGGCATAAGTGAATATTCTTATGATCTTAGGATACAGAAAATCTATTTGATTTAATTTTATTTGAGAGAGCGTGTGAGTGGGGGGAAGGGGCGGGGGGGGGGGGAGAGAGAGAGAGAAAGAATCTCAAGCAGGCTCCATGCTCCGTGCAGAACCTGACATGGGGCTTGATTCCAGGACCCTGGAATCGTGACCTGAGCCTGAATCGAGTCGGACACTCAATCGACTGAGCCACAGGCGCCCCTACAAGATCTATTTAAACAAGAAACCAAAGCATTAACCTTCAAAATAGTTCATAAGTTCATTTGCACTAATATTAAGACGTCATCATAATTAGAGTCCAAAATAAGTAACAAAGCGGAAAACTATATTTGCCAAATACAATACTTGAATGCCTAACCAGAACAGAGAATCCTATAAATGATACGAAACAAACAAATAAATAAATAATAAACAAACAAACAAACCAGCCCACGTCCCCTGGGATTCTTGTTTTAACTGGAAGCCGGCTCTGGGATGGGGACTGAGAGTCTGTGTTTCTAACAAGCTGTCGGGTGATGCTGACGTGTGTATCTGCAGTCAGCACGTTAGATTGTCATTGACTTATATGATAAACTATATAGCAGTGAATTGAATCAATTACAGGTGTGGATAACCACACGGGGACATTTTAGAGTATAATTTTTGGTGAAAAAATAAAACAAACCACAGAAAACCACAAAGATAGGTAACTTTAAAAAAATAAACAATATATCGCTTGGGGATGTGTATATATGCGGGACACTGCTCTAAAAAGCAAAGAAATTGTTACAATTGTGGTCAGCTCTGGAGGAGAGGCACAGGCAAGGAGGGATATAGCAGGTGCACGTGGTTCTAGTAATATCTAATTTCGTATTCCGTGCTGTGATTTCACAGATATTCCTATAATTACTACATTTCACAATATATGTCTGTTACTTATATACTTATATAGTTTTGTATTTGTCACATGTTGACAATAACGAAGTTTTTTTTTTTTTTTTTTTTTTTTTTAAATTTTTTTTTTCAACGTTTTTTATTTATTTTTGGGACAGAGAGAGACAGAGCATGAACGGGGGAGGGGCAGAGAGAGAGGGAGACACAGAATCGGAAACAGGCTCCAGGCTCCGAGCCATCAGCCCAGAGCCTGACGCGGGGCTCGAACTCACGGACCGCGAGATCGTGACCTGGCTGAAGTCGGACGCTTAACCGACTGCGCCACCCAGGCGCCCCGACAATAACGAAGTTTTAAGTGATGTCCTAAATATGAAGTTTTGTGTTCAGATATAGATACAGATATATTTACATTGATGTGTATTAATGTGTGTCCTCATCCTGACCTTAACGATGTAAAATTATTTCAAGTAGAGGATGAAGAGATACAAACTCCCAGTTACAAAATAAATAAATCACAGAGATGAAAAGTACAGCATAGGGAATATAGTCGATAATTTTGTGATGTTGTTTGCTGACAGGTGGTGACTCCATTTTTCATGTTGACTGCTGAGTAGCGCATAGAACTGTTAAATCAATGTGCCGTCCACCTGAAATTAATATGATATTGTATGTTAATTATACTTCAATGAAAAAATAAATAAAATAAAATTATTTAATGTAAAATCGCTCAAGAAACAGTTACCTAGTTTTATAGAGATTTAGATTAAAACCCTTTTATATACTTCTAAGAAGACATACTTAAAAAATACTTTGTAAATAAAGATATAGATTTATTTTCATAAACATTGATTGCAGAAACCTATACCTTATCCTTAAAGAGTTAGAAATAGAAACAGAAATTGACATATGACACTTGGGGGGCGTATTCAGATACTGATGGTTGCACATTCTTAGAAATAACAGATACCATATATATATACACAAATACAAATATATACATAAATTAATTTACACAATCCCGCACAGGTAGATATACAGAGCCATTTGCATAATTTTGAACATGGCTTATATCTAGACACATGTATATAATCCCATATAGTGTCAAATATATGTATTTACATTTAATCTTATAGATATATCAGATATCTATGAGAGATAGATAGATAGATAGATAGATTTATATAAACACACGAGAGCTCTATTTACATAATCCTTTATCAATAGTGACCCAGGTACTTTCATGATCCCGTTAAGGGACCGAAGCTAATACATTAACTAATCCCATACTGAGGTAGTATGTACTGAGACTTACTGTGACACTATATGCTAAACTACCGAGTTATAGATAGGAATTGACACACATAATCTTGTCCAGATATATTTCATTATGTACTCTAAACAGATAGAGGTACCGATAGAGCATCATTTTTGTAATACTAAACAGATACCCGCACATTTACAGAACACTAAATGTATTGCTGTTCTATAGGTCAAGCTACATAATTTGGCATAGTTACATAATCCATTATATAATCTGAAACAGACTCAGAGAAAGAAAGATTTGGAACATCATGTTAAAAAAATGGATGTATTTGCATAATCCTAACAAAATAACCATTGCACGTAATCCCATGTTGTAAACAATACATTTGCCTAATCCCTTATGAAGATACAGATATATTTACATAACCCATTACAGGAGTAGACTCATGTGTATATGTCTATATATTCCTGTACAGATAGATGTATATTTACCCAAGTCCACCTAGGAATTTCTAGACAGATATATTTATAAACTACTAGATATTAAAAATAGAGATGAACCTTCATAATTTAATGATGCAAGAGACACATATATCTTTATATATGTATTTATTTATACATATATGTAAATATACACATCCCTGCACACATATAGATTTACACAGTTACATAAATACTTAAGCATGATCTTAAACAGATGTGGAATCAAAATCCTATTCTGGCACAGATAAAAAATTGAATTAATAATCCTATACAGTCAGAAAATCTATCTTCATAATCTATTGAAGATACATCTATAAAATCATATAATTGTGTAGAAAATAGATCATAATCCCGCCCAGATCCACACTTGGATCCAGGTTTGTGCCCTTAATCCTGCCCATGCCCTGGTCCCCAACCTCATACAGGCACACAGCTTTAACTCTTTTCCCACCTACAACCAAAATCACAGCCCTAACCGCAGCTCTTCCCCAATTTGCATTCTGTCCCAATCTTAATCCACACACACATGTATATATCCACCCAATGATACCCGTAACCTGATCATGTATTGTCACTCCTTTATAAATTAACATCATCCTATTTCTCTCTATATAGCCATACGTACACTTAGTTCTCTGTGCACATACACAAGTGTATATTTAATCATATGTTTACATATGCCTAGATACCAATTCGAACATATATTTAATCCTATATATACTTACTTTACTATAATAAGACTTAAAACTTATGTATTCGTTTGAATATATACATTTCTGTATATACACATAATTCTATTTATATACACAAAGACACATACGGTTTTTTGTTTGAGGGAGTTATGTTTGTCTTGCAATAATTGAATCATATATATATATATTTTTTTTAATGTTTATTTATTTTTGAGACAGAGAGAGACAGAGAATGAGCAGGGGAGGGACAGAGAGAGAGGGAGACATAGAATCTGAAGCAGGCTCCAGGCTCTGAGCCGTCAGCACAGAGCCCAACGGGGGGCTTGAACTCACAAACCGTGAGATCATGACCTGAGCCGAAGTCAGACGCTCAACCGACTGAACCACCCAGGTGGCCTGATATTGTTACTTCTTTTTGTCTAACAGATCCATCCAAACCTGAGAGATGTCAAAATGTTTGACTCTATATTTTGATGAAGATTTCTTTGCATTTGAAAGAGTTTTCACTTTTTTATCTGCTATATTATTTGGTGCGATACTGTGTACCGGCTTTCTTTGGGAAGGGGGATTAAGACCAGTAACGTCAGGGGCACCTGGGTGGCTCAGTCGGTTGAGCACCTGACTCTTGGTTTCGGCTCAGGTCATAATCTCGTGGTTCCTGAGTTCGAGCCCCGAGTCAGACACTGTGCTGACAGCGCAGAGCCTGCTTGGGATTCTCTCTCCCTCTCTCTCTGCCCCTCCCCTGATCTCTCTCTTGCTCAAAATAAATAAAAAATAAATAAAATAAAAAATCACAGTCTATATTTATTTTCATAAAAGAATTCAGTCTGCTCCAACTTATTGCAATTGGTGAGCTATTCAGCTGCACTCCTTCCGTCTTCCTCTATGTTACACATTTTGCATAAGTGTATCTTTTCTTTTACTTATATTTGGGGGTTTGATCAGAAAAGTATTGATTCTGTTACTTTTACCTTTTGAATCGGAATGTCTGCCGTGTTTCCTGTTCCGTTATTGGTTACCTTTCCTTTACCATCTCCTGTGTCTATGACTCTACTAATAAAACTGAAGTATTACACTTTTTGGGAATAATCGCACTAGATTAGTGGGTTGTAGACAAAATCACGTTCGCAGGTTGTTACATGCTCGTATTTACTGAGCACCTGCCATGCTCCCAGAGACTTCCAAGGTGCTGGAGAGACTTCAGTGGATGAGAGAAGTAAAAGTCAGGTTGTTTCCACCTGAGCGAGCGGTCGTGCCACTCACTGGAGGGGGGTGGGGCACAGGGCAAGCTGGTCAGCTTATTCATGATGGGAAAGCACGGAGCTGAATACTGATAATAATAGCTAATAGTTATAGAGCACTTAACTGTATTCCATTGTTCCATGGGTTTATTTTTTTAATGTATTAACTCAAATCCCCGTTCACAATGGCTCTCGGAGGCAGACAAATGAGTTAAATAAACAATTAACGCAATAAAAATATTTCAATATCTCAGAAATTTGAGGCACAAAGAAACTTAAGTTTCCCATGCTTCAAGGCTACTAAGCGACAGAGTTGGGTGAGGTTCTAAGCACGTTACATCCGGTTCCCATACCCAGAACCGTTGTTCGTTTGGACTCTTTGGATGAGATCACCTAAAGAGTTCAGGAAGATAAAGGAAAGAGGTCTGCAGACGAACCCTGAGACATAATACCATTCGGGGTTGGGAGGGGAGTGAAGGGGAGGGGAGGAAAGGTAGGGAGGAAGGAAGGGAGGGAGGAAGGAAGGAAGGAAGGAAGGAAGGAAGGAAGGAAAAGAAAGAAAGAAAGAAGAAAGAAAGAAAACAAAAGAAAGAAAGAAAAAGGAAAGAAAGAAGGAAAGAAAGAAAGAAAGAAAACGAAAGAAAGAAAGAAAGAAAGAAAGAAAGAAAGAAAGAAAGAAAGAAAGAAAGAAAGAAAGAATTGAGATAGATATACTTGGATATCAATGTGATACAAACAAAAATCCCAATAGACGTGATCAATAAAAATCAGTTTTTAAAAGAGGTTAAATGGACCAATTCTGGTAAATATCATTTTTTAAAGCTAGAGAAAGAACAAGGGTGCAACCTGAAGAATAGAGAGAATTGTATGTCCACAGGTACAAGGGTTATCTAAATACTATATGAGTGGGGCGCCTGGGTGGCGCAGTCGGTTAAGCGTCCGACTTCAGCCAGGTCACGATCTCACAGTCCGTGAGTTCGAGCCCCGCGTCAGGCTCTGGGCCGATGGCTCAGAGCCTGGAGCCTGTTTCCGATTCTGTGTCTCCCTCTCTCTCTGCCCCTCCCCCGTTCATGCTCTGTCTCTCTCTGTCCCAAAAATAAATAAAAAACGTTGAAAAAAAAAATTAAAAAAAAAAAAATACTATATGAGAATATTATGTTCACTCTTATGAAATGCATCTGAAAATATAGGTAAAGTGAATTAATTCCCAGGAACAGATGAATTACCAAAATCAACTCAGGAAGAAGGGAAAAACTTAAATAGACTCAAAGGCATACAAAAAAATTGCAAAGCTTCTAAAATATCTACTTCTGAAAAGCTACTAAAAGGTCTACTCAGATTGTTTTTACAGAAAAAAGAAAAATTTACCAAGTCTTTAGGAAAAAGAAAATGCCTTTTTTTTTTTTTTTTAATTTTTTTTTCAACGTTTTTTATTTATTTTTTTGGGACAGAGAGAGACAGAGCATGAACGGGGGAGGGGCAGAGAGAGGGAGACACAGAATCGGAAACAGGCTCCAGGCTCCGAGCCATCGGCCCAGAGCCCGACGCGGGGCTCGAACTCACGGACCGCGAGATCGTGACCTGGCTGAAGTCGGACGCTTAACCGACTGCGCCACCCAGGCGCCCCAAGAAAATGCCATTTTTAAGAAACAGCTCCAGAGCATAGGGAAATTGAAAACCTTCCCAATTCATCATAAGAAATCGGCATAACCAACTATGCGAAACGGACAACGACAGAAGCAAATAATCACTTTTGAAATCATCCAGAATCATCACTTTTGAAAACAGATGCACACACCACAAAAAATACGTAATGATTAACTGAGTCCAGTCCAGTAGTAAAGTGAATACTCCTTCACAACCAAGCTCCGTGTATCCCCGGAAGGCACAGGTGTTTCACCTTAGGGAATATACTGAAGATATTTACCATATTAACAGATTAGAAAAGTCCCACCTCTGCCTCAAAAGAGGACAAAGAAAACTATCTGAGGTTGTTCCTGATGCGACAAAAAAAGAAAGCACTGATTAAAAAAAAAAATCACCTTGGGGCACCTGGGTGGCTCAGTCGGTTGAGCGTCCGACTTCAGCTCAGGTCATGATCTCACGGTTCGTGAGTTCGAGCCCCGCGTCGGGCTCTGGGCTGATGGCTCAGAGCCTGGAGGCTGCTTCCTAGAGCAAAGGGGCACTTTTCTCCAGCGAGGTGGAGCCAGAAAGTCTCTATTAAGAGATCCTTAAGCTAAAAGCTAAGAAGTAGAAGGTTCTGGCGGGGGGAGAGGGCAGCAAATGTTCCAGGCAGAGGAAAATGCCCAGAGGACAGAAGGGGTTTCACTATTCAAAGATTAAGGCAGCCGAAACACCGCGGACAAGGAGATATCCCGCGGAATTGGTCACGATAGGAAGGCACCGGGTCATCGGTGGCCCGTATGTCTTATAGGAGTTGGGATGCTAATTGCACTGACAGCTGTTGAAGGACTAAGTTGGGGAATGACAGGACACTCCTCCCGGTTTAGGAGCGTCACTCTTGCTACTCGTTGGAAACGGGATTGAGGACATCGTGACTCCAGTTTAGACACAGTTGCGAGCCACCCAGATGAGGGATGATGGTGGCTGGTATGGGCTGGATCGTGTCCCCCCACCCAAACTCAGAGGTCGAAGCCCTAACCCCCAGAACCTCAGAACACCACTCTATTTGGAGATACAGTGCTGGAAAGGCAATTAAGTCAAAACGAGGTCATTAAGGGGGGCTCTCATTCAACGTGACCAGTGTCCCTGTAAGAAGAGGAAATTTGGACATTCCCCATGAAGAGGAAAGACAAGGATCAGGGAGAGGACGGCCAGGCACAAGCCTAGGAGGGACACCTGGAGCAATCCTTCCCTCACAGCCCTCGGAAGGAACCCCTGCAGACACCTTGGTCTGGGACTTTCCGCCTCCAGAATGATGAGACACTAAATGTTTGTTGTTTGAGCCCCCTCGCACCCAGATGGTACCTTGTTTCCGCATCCAGGAAACTAATACAGTGGCCTAGACCAAGATGGGGGTAGTAGAACTATGGGGGGCAAAGGAAAATGTACATACTGTTTGGATACAGAATCACAGATGGACCGATGGGTCATCCAATGCAATCACACAACGAAGTAAGAGGTGTAAACATTGGAAGAGACAAATCGTCACTGGTTTCTGGTACCACCACTGTTGCCCTGGAGCTTTACCCAAGGGCTGTAAGGTCGTAGGTCACGGTCACTGTGATTACTGGTGCTTGGACTTCCTTTAGCCATCTCGCTCAGAGTTTCCCTTTTACCAATTGGAAGACCCAGAACTGGCCTGAGAGCTGCCTTTAAGGATCTACGGGGCTGGCATGGGGATTAGGGCTTTGACTTGTTTTGTGAGGCTTCAGAAGGTGAACAAGGCAAATGGTAGAAATTATAGGGAGGCTCAAAATAAAAAAAAAAAAAAGTTATTACAAGGAGAAGTATCCAACACAAAAACTCTGTTAGTGATGAGCCTCCTGCCCCTAGAAACACTTAATCAAACGCCGAGAGCCGAAAACGCTGCTGCTTTTCAAAGAGGAGCTCTTCCCTGGAGGGAATCGAGACTAGGTGACCTCTCGGGACCTCTCGGTTCTGATTCAGTGATTCCAGGAAATGCAGCGATAAGTTATTGCAAGTCGGTAGCGTAGGTAATACCTTAAGGATTCCAAAGGCGGATACACGAAAATCTCTCCCCGGTCTGGTCGTCCGCTCTGTATTAGTAAATGCAGTAGATTTACAACTGTCCACTCCGCATTAGTCAGTGCGGGACAGCTACAACTTACCGAAGACGCTCCCTAATTACTAGATCTCCCAAATCCAGTCTCTTGCCACAGTCATTCTGTTGTATTTGGTTGTGTGCCCAGCACATGGGTCATCTCACCGTATTCGAGGTCAACCAAGAGAGAAGCTAAATATCCTTTGAATCATTATTAACATTTATCAAATGTTCAGTTTCTTCCCAGCAACATGTCCCACATATGGTTCCATTTTCTATTTAGACTCAAATTACTCTACGGCTGTTTTGTTCCCAGGTTTTATTGCAGAACAAAGCAGTCCCAGAGAGCACGTGAAATTGCTCTGCACCTAACATTCTGTAAAAGCTTGGTATGGGCTGCGGTTCACGAGCTAGTCAACATTTGTAAAACCCTTCCAGACTTGTCTGACAGTATTTCTTGCCAGGAAATTGCTTGATCACTAGATACCTGATGTTTGTGATTAGCAAAAACGAGCTTTCTTACAGTTGATGTGCAGTGTGTGTGTGTTTTCAGTTGGGGTTAGTGGGGCTTTTTTTTTTCTTTTTTTCAGTTTTAAGATATTTACAAAGCATTCTTTACGCTGCCCATAAAAATGCAAACTCAATGTTCCTCCTGACGTTCTGTACGAGCTTGTCAAGAAAATGTTGTGGCCACGTGAGCGGCCTGCAATCCTGTCCTGCAATTATTGTTTGTAATAACTCTGGGAGTCGCAGGCCAAGGAAGGATTATGGGCTGATCTTCAATGCTCTGACACTTGAGCATGAGCAAGCAGTTGCCCGAGTGCCAGTCTGCAAAATCCCAACTTTGCTCCAGCCAGACAGTGAGCACTTTGAAAGGGAAACAGATTTCAGGGACCATATGTGCAATTATTATTTGTCCCCATGATGACTGAAGAGAGAAGAGCGTTGGCCTGCCTGGACCCCGACATGCTGAAGCCGGGGAAGGCCGAGGCCGAGTAAGCCCCACGCGGAAACTTGTCCCACCTGACCCAGAATCTGGATCCCGGGCTCCCCCACGAAGGGGAGGGGCACTATGCTTAGGCCATGATCACAAGGTAAACGTTGTGTCACCCAGACATGCGTCATCCAGATGGGGACGCATGGCCATTTCCTCGGACAGCGTGACCTTGGCTCCTTCGCCATTGCCCTTTCCACCTGAAATACTTGACTTTCATGTGCCCACATTTAATCCTGTTGCCCTAAATTGTGCCCCCATTCGTCTATGACAGAATTGCACACTACCTTTGCTTCTTAGTTGTTTAGTTTAGTTTCGTCTCGTTTGAAGGCAAGAACCAGAAGGAAGATTCCCATTGGTCCCATACCAGTGAAGCTGTTTACACAACAACACAAACCAAGAGGCCAGAAGAAGGGAGTTATGGTTACTGTTGCTTCACCAAGTCGGGCCAAAGGGCGGTTCTCCCATGCTTTTCTCTTCGTCTAATCTTGGGTTAAAAATGAATAAGGCACATTTCCTCAGTTATCATAGCTCTTCATTCTTAATGACCTTTTACCACATCCCCAAATGGCCCTCGATCTCCACAACATCCTCCAGCATGTCCCGTAACCACTGAAATGTCTTGGATTCTGGTTCCTGTCCAGCCGCATTTCAGAGCAAACACTTCACAAAGCAAATCATGGCCAAGAACTGGCTCCAACAATAACCACAGCTGTGTAGTCGTAGGCAAATGATACCCCATCCAAATTGACAGAATTCAGAGCCCCTGATTTGAAGGAAAGAAATCAGAGCCCACTAACCAGGAAATACACTCTCCAGCGACTTTCCCATAATTCTAGACGCATCGACACCTGTAGCACAGCTGCGGTGAACATCTTCTGTTCCGCAATGTCTATTTATCTCCCACTGACTGACGTGACCATGGCAACCACTTGTTCGCCAGTTCATTCGCTCAATCAGCACCCTGTGAGCCTGTCTTATGCCCCAAGTGTTGTCCGAAGGGAACGCAGGGAAAGGGAACAGAGGTGGCCTGATGGGCTGTCCGGCCTCAAAAAGCTTCCAAATTAGTTACTCGGCAGTTGAATCATTTTCAATCAAATTAAATGATCTCTGTGCCTATTCCAACTAACTACAAATTCCCATGGAGGGACGTCGTAAAAGATGCTCCTGGAAGGTTGGCTGCGGCAGATTCTGTGGGGAAGCCCTCAATTTAACAGTCTGTGCCCCCCCCCAAAAAAAAGGGAAGAAAGAAAGAAAGAACAAATATTCCAAATAAAATCACGCTCCTCATAGATCTGTCACCTAATGAAGGTGTGGATTTCAGAGATAATATTCTAAAACTTAAAAAAAAATTCTAAGGAGCAGGGCTACTAAACAGGAGGCCCAGAAGCCAGCAGCAGGTACGGGGACGACATAACCTGCTTCCAGATGTCAAAGACCCAAGAGAGGAAGGAAAGGCAACAACAAATGCCTTTATTTTTGTTTAATAGCTCCTTCTTTTAAAATAGAAATAAATAGGGGCGCCTGGGTGGCGCAGTCGGTTACGCGTCCGACTTCAGCCAGGTCACGATCTCGCGGTCCGTGAGTTCGAGCCCCGCGTCAGGCTCTGGGCTGATGGCTCGGAGCCTGGAGCCTGTTTCCGATTCTGTGTCTCCCTCTCTCTCTCTGCCCCTCCCCCGTTCATGCTCTGTCTCTCTCTGTCCCAAAAAAAAAAAAAAAAAAAAAAAAAAGTTGAAAGAAAAAAAAAAAAATAGAAATAAATTGGGGGGCACGTGGGTGGCTCAGTCGGTTGAGCATCCGACTTTGGCTCAGGTTGATCTCGTGGTTTGTGAGTTCGACCCCCGCATCGGGCTCTGTGCTGATGGCTCGGAGCCTGGAGCCTGCTTCGGATTCTGTGTCTCCCTCTCTCTCTGCCCCTCCCCTGTTCACGCTCTGTCTCTCTCTCTCAAAACTAAATAAACATTAAAAAAAAAATTAAATCTGATGTTCTTACCTCATACATTTACTTCTACCCCTTTTCACCATCTCCTGCTCCCTTCATTCTCCCCGCCCCCCGTCCCCACCCTTGGGCTTTTATTTGTTTAACATGGGAATTGGCAAAACATGGCCCCCGCCCACTGCCTGCTTTTGCACATCCCACAAGCTAAGAATAGCTTTTACAACTTTTCAATGGTTGGGGAAAGCGGGTGAGGGGAGGACAGAAAATTATCTTGTGACATGTGAAAACTGTGAAATTTAGATTGGGGTGCCCCAGACAATATTCGACAAATGGGTGAGGCTGGGTTCTAATCCAACCTTACTTATTGGCTGTCTTGTGCCACAACGGCCAAGCTGAGTAGTTGTGATAGAGGCTCACGGCCCTCTGTGGACTTCACAGAAGGCTGCCAACTCCCGGGTTCATCTTACCCTATTCCATTTCTTCTACTTGGCCTCACATGCTGGTTCAGTTTGTGTCTCCAGCCAGGTCTGTCTCACTTATCGAGCCACAAAATCTGTTCGTTGAGCACTTTTTCTGCCTCCCTGAGCACTGGACTTGCACAGCCAGCTACCCCTTCTTGCAGGCAGAGCAGTCAGTTGGCTGAGCGAGGGCGTCACTGGTCCAGCCCCTACACACCCCACCTGCCAACCTGTAGGCTTTTGCCCGTCTTGATGGCTCTCACTGGGGCTATTCTCAATCATTTTATATCTGGGATGACTTTCTCCCTCCTAGAACTCTCCTGGATCGTCTTTCCACAGTCCTCCTTGCAAATGACTTTGCAGGCTTGACCCCGTGACCCTTGGCCCCCATGCCTCATTTCTCATCCTCCAGGAGGCTCGCCCCTGATGGAGACACATGGCTTGTCCCTCCACAACGTGACCTCCTGCACCGGCCGTCCAGAAATTCTATGGGTTCCAAACATCTTTTACTTTCTCTAAATATTTTAACACAGCTAATCAAAACAATACTGTTTTTAGTTGGTGCAGGTTTTTTTCTATGGTAAACTATTTGGAAGTTTTTGTCACAGTAGTTCTATTAAAGCCACATGGTTAAGACACATAGATGACGAATGTTGTCAACATCCCCCCTGTCCCTTTAATTTGTTTCTGTAAACAAGTTTTAATTTTCCATGGAAATGGATGAGATGGGAGGGTGGGGAGGACCATGAATCAGAGCTATCTAGTGGCAGTGCTTCCTGAAATTTCTTACTCAACTCCAGGACCGAGTGGCAAGTCTGACTCTGTGGATTACGTCCTTTCCTCCTCGTCCCCACACACTCAGTATCACTACAGGTATTGACAGACCATAAAGGGCTCAAATAGATCTGCAAGTAAAGAAAGAATAGGAGTGAGGACCCTGATAATCACCCTGTCCCTGAGCAGGACATTCTCCCCACACAAAGAAGCAGCAGGAGGCTGAAGCCTCAGGAAAGTCAAGGGTGTGGCATGATTACGTGAACTTGATGTATGATCGTACGGTATGATGTATGGCACGATGACAGCCAGACTACATGAGCTTCTCATCTGCCTACGAACCACACACAAATTCTTCTAGAATCCTGCTGTACTGGGTGGTTGGCCGTATTGTCGATTCTGGAAATACACCAAATATGCCGTCAGTAATTCTGGACATTCCTGAACCTATGGGATCCCCTTCTAGGAGAAGAAAGCTGTTGAACCATAAGAGGTGATGGTCCCACGTCTCTGGGAACTCCTAGTCCCTGCAAAAGGCGTGTGTGTGTGCGTGTGTGTGTGCACAGTATAACTTTTTACCGAAGTCTACAGCAAAAGACCTGGGCATCACCTCGATCCTGCCCCTCCACTGGTTATAAAAACCTGTGTCCTTTTGTGCAAATAATCATGCTTACACGGATGGAGATCGCTACCTCTGAAAGAAATTATAAACTCAGTGTGAGGGAAATATGAGGGTCTGATGTTTCTGATGTACACTCTTCATATGAATCCAACTCTTCCATAAGAAAGAGGTAAAATGAGGAAATAATCATTAAAACTTAGAAAAAGAAAAAACAATGTCTATGTGATTCCAATCTGGATTGTGTTCAACTGTAAATAATAATAAGTATAACTCTAGTTATAGGGTTTAGTTTTCTCACATGATAAGTGGTCCTATTTGGCAATGTCATAGGAGCCATCTCTCTGTCCACTCCCACCATCTTTAAGATGTGCTTTTCTCTGTTTATTTATTTATTTTGAGAGACAGAGAGAGAGAGAGAGAGAGAGAGAGCAAGAGAGAATGAGCAGGGGAGGGGCAGAGGGAGAGGGAGAGAGAGAATCCCAAGCAGGCTCCTTGAGGTCAGTGCAGAGCCTGACGTGAGGCTTGATCTCAAAATTGTGAGATGGTAACCTGAGCCAAAATCCAAAGTCAGATGCTTAGGGGCGCCTGGGTGGCTCAGTCGGTTGAGCGTCCGACTTCGGCTCAGGTCACGATCTCACGGTCCGTGGGTTCGAGCCCCGCGTCGGGCTCTGTGCTGACAGCTCGGAGCCTGGAGCCTGCTTCGGATTCTGTGTCTCCTTCTCTTTCTGCCCCTCTCCCACTTGTGCTCTGTCTCTATCAAAAATAAATAAAATCAAAAAAAATTTTTTGAAAGAGTCGGATACTTAACTAACTGAGCCACCCAGGAGCCCCTTGGACCTGCTTTTATTTTAATGTGTGTTGCCTCATGGTCAAAAGAGGGTTCCTCCAACTCCGGCCTCAATACTGCATTCCAGGCAGGAAAGTAAAATGCAATGCAGGGAAGAAAAAAAAATGAAAAGAAAAAGAAGAAGACTAAAACATTTACCAGAAATGCTTAGCTAACTTCTGCGTATGTCTTATTATCCAGAATTCTATCATACAGCTATCCCAACTTCACCATAAATTGGAAAAATTAGTGTCTTAGCTGGATGTATCACAAAATTGGCCTCCTACTAGTAAGGAAAAAAGGGACCGTGGAAATAGGGTAGACAACTAGAGAGGTCGGCCATATATGTATCATTTCCAAGGGAGAGCTCAGAGATGTGTTTGTCTACAGCTGTCTGTAGCTGTTACATAGGGATTCTGATCACAGAGTGTCTGTTTCCGTGTGATATCAAACATTCAGCTGCATTAAAGCCATCTGAAATAGGTTCACATCCAACAGATGTTTGGCATGTTGGAGCCCCACTCTGTACGTGCTGACTTTAGCCCAGCCATCCTTCAAGCAACGGCTCTCCGGGTTACTGAATTAAAATGAAGTACAAGGCATGCCTTATATTAGAGCCAGTGATTTGTGCCAAAACACGGGAAGAATGTACGGAATGATCTATGAAAGTAAAAAAGAATGGTTTTGTTTTATGTGCGATATAGTAAGAATTGTTCTGATCTAGGTGCCCAAGCGGGAATTTCTACCAGTGGAAGGTGGACCCATTAATTACTTTTGAAAGCCCGGGGTTAGTCATGCTGGTCTACCTCCACACGTCTTGGGACTGGAAATTGCCAAATCATAAGCAAAGGAGTCTCTGATATATACGGAAGCTGATTGAAAACCCAAACGTTTTCCAAGGATGAGGTTTGGCCAACTGGATTTGCTGCGCCTTCACAAAATCACTTTATTTTATTTTTTTTCACATCCAGATTTCGTTGAGACCCTGGAATTCTGATTGCATTTGAAGTTCACACAGCTGGCATTCATTTCCAGCTACTAAGCTAAATAACACCCCTACCTGCTACCTTTCCTTCTAAGAGAACAGAAGCATATACATTTAAACGAAGCAGAGGTTTTTAATGGGTCTGGGAGAAGGAAACCAACTTTTATTGAATGCCTACCATGAACCAGACCCCGTGCTAAAAACTCTTTGCATATTTGCAAAGTAAAATGATCCCTTGGTTTGTGAGCCCTCTGGGAAGAGAAGTTTTTCATGACAAAGTGAGGCATGCTTAAAAACTCTAAATCAAGCCGAGAAGTCGAGTCGCATGACAACCCAGTGGAGCAGAGCTTCTGTGTTATCTTCGTGATTCAAAGAGGTCAACGCCATCCAACGAGCGTCGTGGCCAGCTACTTCTCTTCGAGCCTTTCTGTTTTTTTCCCTCGTGGTGGATTTTATCGTTTCTTCTCTAATTCCTTCCACTGATACAAACTAGAAAGATACTATATGTAGTCTTGTTGATAGATTGTACACGGCAGTGGGTGGGGCTCAAATATTTCTAACTGTTTTTATCCATAATTGTGGGATAAAGTCTTTGTCTCCATTCTAAATTCTCGATCTTAAAGCCACATAGATCAGAAAGTTTGACCATCAAGTTCAACAAAACTTTCTAGGGTACAAAACAATTGCTATGCAGATAAGGTCCCACAGCACAGAAAAGAATGGAAAACTCTCCCAATTTAGTTTTACTAGTCTAGCAAAACCTTTATAACAAACCAGACAAGAATAACTAAAAAAGGAAGGTTGTCAAGGCTTCATTTACAACGATAAATATTCTAAATAAAATGCTATCGAACCAAATCCAGCAGCAAATTAAAAATACTGCAAAGCGTATCACCCCAGAATACAAGAATGATTCGAAATGAGGAAGTCTAGTAATAAAATTTAAATGTAAATTTACACAGGAGAGTTATATCAGACCTGTTCTCTTTGGAGCAGGAGAGGAGAGGGACAGAAAGTCCATCGTCCCTCTGGGAAACTTAAAAAGGAAAGGCCAAGCTGCTGATTTCGTTTTTCACCCATGCTGGCAAAATTTTAAAACATTGGTGGCATCCAGTAGAGACAAGCGTGTAAGGAATGGGTACCTTCATACTCTAACGAGTGAGTGTATGTTGGTCCCGTCTTCGTGAAGAGAACTTAGCGGCTGTCTCTCAAAAGGTAAAACACATGTGTCCTAGTGATCCAACAGTTCGACTAAGGAAACTAGCCTCGAAAATGTTTGCATATGTGTCTAAAGATGTATAAAGATTCCCCCGTTTCTGGATTGGGGGAAACAAACAAACAAAAAAGCTGAATGTCTAAAAATAAAGAAATTGGGATACAAATACTGATGTATTCTTAAAGCGGAATACTCTACAGATACGAAATATAATGAGGCGGAGACATATGAGTTGGCATTGGGACATCTACGACGTTTCATTGAGCGATGAAGAGGTGACAGAACAGTGTGTATAAATAATGGTCCCCATTTTATACATAAAACCTCTCCTTGAGCGTGTACACACACACACACACACACACACACACACACACACACACTTTGATTGAATTGTGTTGGCCAAAGTATGGGAACTATTGCAATGTGAAATAAAACAATACGAGTGAATATAAAAAGAATTTCAGGTCAGTGAGGAAGAAATGTTGTGGACAGGCTCAGAGGAGGTGGTCGCTGGGAGGGCATGAGTCGGTGCTACTTGGGGAAAGAGACTCCGTGCCTCCAGGAAGACCAGACAGCTTCAACACCTTACAATTAAACCTCTTCTGGGTTCTGGAGGCAATGAAACCACCATGTAGCTCCTTCTCAGACGCCTCAGTTAGTGCTTGGGGAAAGCCCCCTGTTTCAGAAACAGCGTGAGACAGGAGGCTCCCAGAGACAGGATCTCAGAAAACCCACCAAAGCCCTCCTTCAGAGAATCAAGCTTTCCCCCGACTCACCCCAGCCCTTTGGGAGATGGGATCTTAGTGTGACCCAGGTAAACTCTCTTGAGTCTTTGGTTGCCAAATTCAGGAATGGCTGTGAGTGCATCTTGCAACCTTAATAATGGATTTAGCCAGACCAAACCATGTGGGTGCCTGGGGATAGCATTTTGTCACCTTGCAGGAATAGGGTACTTTAAATTTTGTCTTCCGTCCGTTTGTGTAGGGTCTGAGCACTGCAGGACAAGGGTAGAGAAATCTGTGGGCGGCAGGCAACAAACAAGCTCTTGATCATTCTGAGTAATTTACTTCTGACTTCAGGCCAATCCACCTTATAAGACAATAAATTAACTTGCTTCTTAACCTAAGTCACTCATGACATTCTTTCTTCCCACTACACTTGCTGCTCTCGTTTGCATGGACTCCGGGCACATACAACTGTCCCCACCTGTGTCGCATGTTCGTGGTTGTATTCTTTTTCCATGACCGCCTGGCAAATCGCTGCAAACTCAGAGGCTTAGAGCACCGTGCATTTGTACTGTCACAGTTTTCTGTCGGTTAGGAATCCAGGCACGGTGTCGTTGAACTCTACTCCAGGCGGTAAAGCCAAGTGTCAGCCGGGACCGGGGTCCCTCCAGAGGCTGGACTGGGGAAAGGGCCGCTTCGGAGATCCCTCAGGTTGTTGGCAGAATTCATCTCCTGGCTGTAGGACTGAGGCTCCTGTTTGCTTGCTGGCCATTGGCCACGGGACTCTTGCACATCCTTGAGGCTGCTGACAGTTTCGTACCAAGCGGTAGTCTATTGGTCTGAGGCAAATCACAGCCCCCGCCTCCTGCACTCAAGGGGAGATGATTACAGACGTGAACATAAACCCATCAGTAACTGGGGCCACGCTGGGCTCTTGGTACCCTTTCCTATCAACCCTCTGACTGCTCTACTCCTTAATCTGGTTCCAAAGGAACGATGGCGTCAGATCTAAATTATTCTCACTCCCTCCATTCATGACTGCTTCTTTCATTGCTTAGAAGATTAATGTGCCCACTTAAAAAAATGAAAGTAGACTTTCAAGTGCTCCATAATTTAAGTGTTTTAATAAAGACAAGTATTTGAGCATTGTTTCTCGACCTTTGCGTTTCAGCAATCGCGATTAGTATGTATCTAAAAGTCAACTCGGCTCTGCTTTTCCCAGTTTCCATGGAAGGGTGAAACCCATTCATCTCAGTGCAATTGATACTATTGTAAATGGAATCTCTGGAAATGCAGAATGATACCGTAAGCCATCCATTAGGCCTTAATTTTACTTAAAATCACAGGCTGCTAAGTATCGAGATTCAATTTAAAGAAACAATGGCTCCAGAAAACAATCCTGATAGTGATCCCTGGAGAAACGAGTGAGCGTGCACCCTTGGTGTTGGCACCTTCTCAAGAAAAGAAAGTTTTTAAATGAGGACGCGTGGTGACTAATGTTTCCACGAGTAGAAAAGATCATTTCTTTCCATAGAAATAAAAAGCCACTTGGCTCTCCACGAAGATCAGGAGATTGAAACTGAAGAAAACAAATGAATAAACAGGGAAAGGATATCTGGGGTCAAGGAAGAATAAATCTGTTCCCCAAATCACAAATGCCCTCAAAAATAGAAACACAACACCTTAGGGAGCGAGTCTTACTTATCTGAAGGAGGCAACATCTCAGCAGAGGAGCTCATATGGGACCTATTAGGACTGCATAGCAGAGACCTGACTGCTGGGGCAGTTCTCCACGTGGTCAGAGTGAAAGCCTGCAATGAGTGATAGCATAGCCCCTTCTTCACCGTGACCTTGCCCTCCCTTCGTTTTGCACACCGTCCTCACTGCTCGGATTCCAGAATGGAGCGTCAGGCTCAGCAGCTCTGTTTGCCCAAACCAGCCCACTCCCTAGGGACACTCGTGGCATTGACCCGCACTCAGCTGACTTCTCCATGGCTAGCACCTCAAGCCCTTGCCTCTCTTCATTTTGAAGAGATTTTTGTTTGGTAGTTCTGATGGGACATTGCCCAATTCACGTCCATTGAACCACAGTCTGACTGGAATTTCTTCGAGGGGAGGATGTACCCTTCGAGGAGATCCTCAGTCTGTCTCCACAGTTGCCGTGGCACTCCTTCCTATTTTCCAACATTTACGTAGACTTGTTTTTTTCTCCCTTATAGTTTGATGATGTTGGGGGAAACAAGAGGGCAAGGAATTAAAGATGAGTTCGATCACCATCTCGAACTGGATGGTAGAGATTCTTTTCACATCGAAACCCTGTGTTTTAACTGTTTCTTTCTCTTGAACGAGGAAAAGGAAGGATGTATCCCTGACCACTCTTTGTTCAGAAATCATGTAGAAGATGCTTATGGAGTGACCCCAAGCTTCACTGGCCTTTTGTCGGCACGTCTGATGCTGCCTCCCCAGACATGCAGATGGGCTCTGGCTGAGGGAGGACCTTTGTCTCCAAGCCTCCCATTTTTGTGATGTCCGCTGACCGTCACCTCCACACCAGGTGCGTGGTGTGGGCATATTGAGTCTTCTTACCAGTGCGACTGCCTGCTACACTGAGTGTCCCTGGACCCCAGGGAAGCCAGAGGCCCGGTTCCAATGACTGGTGGCTCCCCAGATCACAGCACTCCCAGCGCTACTCAGCGTCCCCAGAGAGGCTGGACTCCTGGTCCCATCTCTGCCAACCTACAGAGAGAGTCCCTTCCTGTTGGTGAACACATGATCATGCACACTGAAGAAACAAGAGTGTGGAGCATTTTGACAACAGGAATTGGTTTGAAAATTGAAAAACCGTTAGGAGAAGAAGAAAAAATGTAATTATAGTGAATTACTTAAATGCACCAATCTCGGTTTATGACAGCAAGTGCACAGAAACAAACAAGGAAACAAACAAAAAAAAAGAGGTAGGAAGAATTTAAGCTCTGCAGTTGCTAGAGTAGGATTAAGAAAACACAGATGAAAATCTACGTTTGTAAAACCGACAGCACACATTCTAACGCAAGATCTAGGGGGTGCTTAAAGATTTCATTTTGATCACAGAAGAAACCACACACGTAAGAAGCAGAAATAACAGCTATCACATTCTTTAACAAAAACTAATAATTAGGTGCTGTTATTAAAAATATCAGACTAGGGGCGCCTGGGTGGCTCAGTCGGTTAAGCGGCCGACTTCGGCTCAGGTCACGATCTCACGGTCCGTGAGTTCGAGCCCCGAGTCGGACTCTGTGCTGACGGCTCAGAGCCTGGAGCCTGTTTCGGATTCTGTGTCTCCCTCTCTCTCTGACCCTCCCCCGTTCATGCTCTGTCTCTCTCTCTGTCTCAAAAATAAATAAACGTTAAAAAAAATTTTTTTAAATAAAAAAATATATCAGACAAAAAAAGAACTCTGCTATCATTTGCAAATTGAACAGTTCTATTATATAAGTATCAGCATTTTTTTCTGATCTCTGATTTTTCCTGATTTCTGATTTTTCTGATTTCCATCAGACGTAAAATGAACCACTACTTTAATAACATTTTTTTAAGGATTTTTAGGACAAGCAAATTAAGTATATGTAGATTGGGGTCAGAACTTGACGTTAGATCCTTTTTGTAATTTTACAGAAAGACGGACATTCTGACTTATACGTCCGTTTTTGTAATTGTAGTAAAATACACAAAATCTACAAGTTTATCGTCTTAACTATTTTGAAGTGGACGGTTCGGTCACGTCGAGCACACCCACACATTTGCGGAGCCCTTCTCCAGAACCCTTCCCATCTTGCAAAACTGAAACTCTGTCCCCATTGAACAGCAGACATTCACTCCTCTCCTCAACCCTGCAACCACCCTTCTGCCCTCCTGTTTCTGAATGTGACGCTCTTGGGACCCCATTTAAGTGGAATCATGTGATATTTGTCCTTCGTGATCGGCTCATTTCACTTAGCATGCTGTCACCCTAGTTCATCCATGTGATGGTCAGTACATTTTGGGAATATGTTGAGATGACTGTTTTTCTTTTCTTTTCTTTTCTTTTTAATTTATTTTTATTTGACAGAGAGAGAGAGAGAGACCATGAGTGCAAGTGGGGTAGGGGCAGAGGGAGAGAGAATCTTAAGCGGGCCCCATGCTCAGTGCACAGCCCGACATAGGGCTTGATCCCAGGACCCCGGGATCGTGACCTGAGCTGAAATCAAGAGCCAGATGCCCCATTGACCGAGCCCCCCCAGGCACCCCGAGACAATTGTTTTTCTTACATCATCTATTATTACACATTTAGTGATGTATTCCCTAACTATACGGCTTCCATTTATGGATGGATCCCTTCTTGGTCGCGGTATTCTTTTCACACATTCTTGAATCCGATAGGGCTATATTGACTATAGCTAAACATTATGAATTTGCTTTGCAACAGGTGTCTTTGGGTTGTTCGCTTTGGAAGGCCTCCGTGCTCAGCACCTTCCCACCAGCCTTCTGGTTGTTATCTTTGGTAGGAATTGGTGTCACAGTTTGGTTTGCTTCATACCTGGGCAGATGCCCACATGTTTTAATACTCTGGGTGAGTTCATTCATTTTATATAATCTCTTCTTAGGACGTGTCTTATCCTGTTCCTGATTTGTTCATTTCTGGGTTTATCTGTATTAATTCCTTTGTTGTCTCTCCTCGTGGCTCTTTGATTATTATTTTTTTTTTTTTTTAGTTTTTATTTTTTTTATTTTTTTTATTTTTGGGACAGAGAGAGACAGAGCATGAACGGGGGAGGGGCAGAGAGAGAGGGAGACACAGAATCGGAAGCAGGCTCCAGGCTCCGAGCCATTGGCCCAGAGCCTGACGCGGGGCTCGAACTCACGGACCGCGAGATCGTGACCTGGCTGAAGTCGGACGCTTAACCGACTGCGCCACCCAGGCGCCCCTCTTTGATTATTCTTTTCTTTTCTAGAGTGCGTTGTCTTTGCTTGGTAAATGATGAAAGCATTTAAAATTATTATTATTTTTTGCCGATTATAGATTCGACACACTTCCACTGATTTTCATACGCAGTGTTCTAATTTTCATAATTATTTATTAACATAATATTTGCTTTCCTCCTTAACTTACCATAATTCCTTGGTTTTAAAAGGGTCATTTTCTCATAGTTTTTAACATTTTCAGAATTGGTTCGTGACTTACATAAAAAGACCCAGAGCAAATATGAAGAAATAAATTAACATCTGTTCGATCTGACTGGTGGATGTAAAAGATCGTTAAATAATTCTTTGTGCATATTTATATATTCAAAATATCTTATAATTATAATAATTTAAGAACATGCTTAAAAAAAGAATACGCTAAAGTGAGATAGGGAAGGAAGTAGGGAAGGAAGAAAAACACTCATCTAATCCAATCTACTCTTGTCTCTGATGAGGAAACGGGGGGTCATTTGAGAGGAAATTATTGGCCACGGAGCGTGAGTATTTTTAGGCAGTAACTTGTGGAACCAGCTGTCTGTGGAGCACGTCCTGGAGGCGAATGGCCTCGCAGGGGCTGGGGTAGGAGGAGGGCGGAATGGGGGGCGCAGAGGTGACCCACCAGGACCAGTGCTTTAAATTGGTACGGAAATAAAAACAGGCTTCCCATGGTGTCCGGGACACCGCCATTATTCATTTCTTTGGACTAAAACACTGTAAATCCGGGGAAGTGAACGTCTTACCTGGCATTACCTTTAAAACTTTGGCCTCGATTTACTTACTAGATACGATTGCAGCTCATCTTTTAGGACCCTGATTAAATAGGACGCAGAAAGGTTAACCTTTGAGGAGAGAATAATGGTCAGAAAAGCGCACAGCCTGCCGTGCAGCCGGCAAAGGTCTGTTGGCAAGACCGACTGCCCGTCTGGGAGGGAACACGGGGCCGGTGTCCGTGCCAGGACTGAGCCATGGCACCTGGCGGCCGGGCTGCGGGCTCGCCCACTCGGGTCAGACTTCACGGCACACTGTGCACGTGACCAGCCCTGAGCTGCCTCCAAGCTCTGGCTCTGGTCTCCAAATCTGTAGAAAAGCCCTTGTGGACGAGATGACAATATATGGACTTGTGAGACATCAGAGCTGGAAGAAACATTCAAATATTTTTTGATGTTTATTTTTGAGAGAGAGAGAGAGAGAGAGAGCACAAGCCAGGGCAGAGAGAGAGGGAGACACAGAATCCGAAGCAGGCTCCAGGCTCCGAGCCATCAGCACAGAGCCCCACGCAGGGCTTGATCTCATGAACCGTGAGATCATAAACTGAGCCAAAGTCAGACGCTTCACTGACTGAGCCACCCAGGTGCCCCTGGAAGAAGCATTTAGAAAAGTAAATCTAGGGGTGCCTGGGAGGCTCAGTCAGTTAAGCTTCCAAATCTGGATCTGCTCAAGTCATGATCTCATAGTTCATGGGTTTGAGCCCCGAGTTGGGCTCTGTGCTGACAGCTCGGAGCCTGGAGCCTGCTTCGGATTCTGTGTCTCCCTGTCTCTTTGCCCCTCCCCTGCTAGTGCTCTGTGTGTGTGTGTCTCTCTCTCTCGAAAGTAAATAAACATTAAAAAAAGGTTAAAAAAATAAATAAATGTGCATTTATTTTTGAGATAGAGAAAGTGCAGGCAGGGGAGAGGCAGAGAGAGATGGAGACGTAGAATCCAAAGCAGGCTCCAGGCTCCGAGCTGTCAGCACAGAGCCCGATGCAGGGCAGGAACCCACAAACTGTGAGATCATGACCTGAGCTGAAGTTGGATGTTCAACGGACTGAGCACCCCCGCAGCCTCCCCGAAATGTACATTTTTGAAATGACAAAATATTAAAATCGTGAGTCAATGAAAGCTTCAATGAAAGTAGTGTAATACAGCTGGCAGTTCCCTTGGGGTGTTTAGCAGTGGAATAAATTCCTTCACGTCAGTTCTTAGGGGGAAGCCGGTGCGTAAAACAGCACAGGCAGAGGTTCAGCGGTCGCACGTAGGGCTAGGGACACAGAGGCGGCTCATTTGGTGCCGGTAAGAGCAGCTCTGGCTGCAGAAGTCCGGGTAACCACCACCAGGGTGGGTTTCCTGCTCACGGGTCTGTGGGCGGCCGTCGCAGCTCCGTTCCAGGTCGGACGATAGGTTTAGACTTATGCTCTCCACCTGTTCTCACCGCCGGCCCAGGCTGCACACCCAGGACTTCGTGTCCTCGCAGCAGAGGGCGGGGGTGTAAGAGGGAAAGTGGGAATGTGAGGCACCTCTTAAAGTCTCCGCTCACAGCTGGCGATCGGCACACAGTCCCTTTCACATAAATCCCATCGGACGAAGCACGTCGAACGGCCACACCCAACCCAGTGGCGCCCCTCCTCTGGAAACAGGCCTAGAGCTTTGGCCAAACTAAAATACCCCCTGCTGTGGTCTGAATGCTTGTGTCCCCTAAGGTCCCTGTGCTGAAACCTAACCCCCACGGTGATGGTGTCAGGAGGAGGGCCTTCGGGTGATTAGATCACGAGGGAGACACGGAATCCGAAGCAGGCTCCGGGCTCCCAGCGGTCAGCCCAGAGCCCGACGCGGGGCTCGAACCCACGAACCGTGAGATCGTGACCTGAGCCGAAGTCGGACGCTTAACCGACTGAGCCACCCAGTCCCTTTTTATTTTATTTTTTTTTACAGATATTGAAAATGAGGTCAGGACTCGTTCAGGCAGGAGCCTGGTCATGCCGCACGCGGCATCTGACCGCCCAGAGCACAGTGTCGCTGACTTGCCCGGCGCTCCGTCCATCAGAAGAGAGCTCCTCTCCATTACGTGACAGTGCATCAGACTGAGTAAGTATACCTTTATGTACTTAAAATGTTGAGACTCAGGCAAAGCTTATAATTACAGAGACACTGTTAATTCACTTGCGCCTGGAGAAGACTCAGGCCACTAATTCAGATCCTCTGACTTCATCGATGTTGAAGGCATGTTGGCAAAGATTCGCTGTCAGCCCCGGTCACTGGGCTGGGTCTAAGGCCCCATCAGGACAGAAGATGGGAGGAGAGTTTGGGAAGAAAGACAGGGTCTTGTTATTGTATGTGTTGTTGGTGTTTCTGTTTTCGTGTTTCCAGGTTTGTTTGTTTTCATCTGCAACGTTTTCCTGATTGACGTGAAAGAGCCCATCCAGTAGCTGTCTTACAGAAACTGTGTGTCATTCCCAACAAATTCAGGAGGAGGCACAGACAGATACAGCAGAGGGAAAGAACAGCCGATTGTTTGTTTTTGTTTTTGTTTTTTTTAATTCCCAAAAGGGAGTTTTGCCTTATGCAGTTAGCAAACCCTTCTAGAAGATTCCCAAGTGTTTCTTTCTACTACGGAAGTTCTTCACCGCAGCCTGCAGATTTTAGGGCGATGGACTTTCCTGAATCTTGAGCCCTTTCTTTTAGAAATCGAAGGAATGACAGGTGCCTGGGTGGCTCAGTCGGTTGGGCTTCCGACTTCGGCTCGGGTCATGGTCTCACGGTCGGTGAGTTCAAGCCCCGCGTCGAACTCTGTGCTGACAGCTCGGAGCCCGGAGCCTGCTTCAGATTCTGTGTCTCCCTCTCTCTCTCCGCCCCTCCCCTGTTCACGCTCTGTCTGTGTCTCTCTCAAAAACAAATAAACATGAGAGAAGAAGCAGAAGGATTGAAAGGTCGGTACTCTCCTAGCAGAAGACTTTTGGCAAGGCTGTCCCCTCTTCTGATGTGGGACAGCAGACAGCAGAAGTCCCAGCCTTGCTTGGCTCTTCAGAAGTGAGTCCCGAGCTTTTCGTACGGAAATCGGGCCGCTGGCAGGTGGATTGTTGAGCCCGTGGCCTGGGAGAACATCTTCCTGAGCATGCCGGCGGTGCTGTGCTCCTTCCTCTTCAGACAGGAGACACGCTTTTGCGCGTCTCCTTCTGAGCAACCAGGGAGAAGCACAGGGTGGGGAGAGCACGGACCGCAAGACGCAGGGCCAGGACGGGCGAGCCTCCCGGGTCCGCAGCCTCTGCTCCTTCTTCCAGGAGGAAGACAGCCTGAGACACACGGGAAGGCGGCCGCGGGTTTCAGGATGCGATCCAACGTTCTCACGAGAGGCGTTCACGGTCATTAAACCGATCCTGACCCGGAAGCAATCAGGTTTATGATCTAGCTGAATCTCTGTTCGTGACGAAAAACCGAGTCTTAGTGATCTGGATCCATACAGACCAGGAGGATGCCTGTACCGCCTGGGTATTTGTGCACCTTCGGCGGGCCTTAAATTCCCTCTGCCCAAGAACTGAGCAAAACATCGATCGTTGAGTGAAACAGGATTGTTTGTTTCAGAATTAACGTGGGAACCCCAATTTGTCTCTGCGGCCTTGCCAGTGGAAAATAAAGCAGCTTCAGCTTCCAGTCTGCCCTTCGAGATCACGCTCACGTTTTAGATCTAAAAAGCTGACGTGAAAAAATCATCTAGCGTGAGTTTAAGTTAACGGATGATTAAAAGTCAGAGAGAAGAGGAGCGTTTCTGACTGCGGTAGGCAGAATTCTGACACGATCCCCCAGATTCCTGCCCCCTGGTGTACATGACATCCTCTCCCCTGAGTGTGGGTGGGACTATTACCATGAAGGATTGCACTTTTTTTTTTGGTGGGGGGGGGGGGCGGTTAGGCTATGCTATACAAGGGGCAAAGGCAAAGGAATTTCTCACATGTAATTAAGGTCTCTAATTAGTTGATTGTGAGTTCATTAAGAGGAAGACTACCATGGGTGGGCCTGACCTAATCAGGTGAGTCCTAAATGAAATCGGAGATTCAAAGCAAGAGAGATCCTCTTATTGGCCCTGAAGAAACACTACCGTGTTGCAGACAGGACCACGCGGCAGAGAACTTTCTCAAAGGAGCTGAGGCCCTCAACTCTACAACCACAAAGAAATCAATTTTGCCAACGACCCGCGGGAGCTTCCAAGAGGGCCCTGAGCCTCAAATGAGCCTGCAGCCCTGTCCCAGTTCCGCTGAGACCCTGAGCTGCGGACTCGGCTGACCTGTGCCAAGCTGCGGATCCACAGGCCGTGTAACAACAGATGTGCCTTGTTTTAAGCCTCGAAGTTTATGGCAATTTGCTGCACAGCATAGAAAACGGGTACACTTAGCTCAGACACTAAACTCTGCAAGGCTGGGCCTAAATTATTCACAATTTAGCTTCCCTCTGGTGGTAGCTGTCCCGAAAGACCTCAGCTAGCCTCCAAGAGCACAAACCATAAACGCGACCCCCAGAGGAGCCCGGAACCCTTGAGAAGGAGTCCCCGGAGCACAGCCCCCAGGCACAGCTCCATGACCCCCCACCAGCCCCAAAAGGGGTTTGTCGGAAGTTTTACTCGCATACGTTTAGGGCAGAAATCACGCACTTGGCACCCCTGGGCCTCATGCACCCTGCACGACCCAGGCCTGGTCGCAGCTCCGCTCTATGGAAACGCCCCCAATGCTGCCAGCGCCCTCACGGTCAATGTCGGCCAAGTCCCCGTGGCCTTGCCCTCAGCCGAGCCCTAGAGGCCCCACTTTGGTTGCACACAAAGCACAACGTGTCTTGGAGCCCTTCCAGCCCAGAGCGCAGGTCTCATCTGTCACGCAAACGGGTGTCCCCAGCTGTGACGCAAGCCATCTCGGACTTGGAAGGTCGTCGGCTCCCGGGACCCGGCCCTCTCCGGGTCACCCGTGCTGGCCCAGCGCCGGGTCTCATCCCACTGCCCCCCGTGCGTTCCCGCCAGCAGATAACCACGCCACTGCCCTGACCTGACTGCACAGTCGGGCCCGGACACCGGCAAGGAAGGCAGCCTTCCTGTGGCCCAGAAGACGCATTTGGAACCGACGTTTCAACCGTAAAGCCACTAGGAACGCCAAACGTGATTAGTGGTACTATGGCCTTGGAGCTAGAGCGGAAAACGTAAATCGTGCGTTCTGCAGCCGGATTGGGGCTTACGGCCCTATGCACTCGCCACTCATTCGCATCAGGCTCTCGTCGCCTTATTTATGCCGGAGACCAGCTCGTCGGAAGGCACTGAAATTTGCGCCAGAGACGCAGAGGGGGCACCAGACGCGAGACAGAGGCTTGCACGCTCCTGCCGCGTGCCTACAGGTATCCAGGAGTGTGTGAGGCTTCTGGGGCCTCCCAAGGGCCACCCGAGTCCCGCTGGCCTCGGATCCGCTCAGTCCCCTGTGCTGGAAGAGGGGTCCTCTCCTGGGCTCATCCGCTGCCAAGTTCTCCGATTCCTATAGTTAGGAGCTTGGCCTCTTCAATGTGCACAGCAGCGAGGACTAACCGACAGAGAAACACCTTCCGTGCGGCTCAGGGAGCTGCGGAAGGGCCCCACCAGGCCACCCGTCCCCCGCCCCCCACCTCCCCAGGGCAGTGGTTCTCTTTCCTGGGTGCCGGTGCGCTGTTTTTCTCTCCTGATCCAAGACTCCCTTTGTTATGGCTGAGGGAGCAAACAGCCCACGTGAACCAGCGGTCGAGGGTCTCGCACGTAAAGGGAAAAATTCCTCTGACGACTGCTTGTATCAGACTCTCCAAAGAGGGGCGTCCGGCTGGGAATGCCTGCTCGGGATGTGTGTGCAAAGCTCCACAGAGAAGCTGCCATCAATCATTTCTTTTTTTTTTTTTTAATTTTCTAAGTTTATTTCTTTATTTGGAGAGAGAGAGCGAGAGAGCACAAGCAGGCGAGGGGCAGAGAGAAGGAGAGACGGGGTCCCAAGCAGCTTCCACGCCATCAACACTGAGCTCGATGTGGGCCTCGAACCCACAAACCGCGAGACCATGACCTGAGCTGAGATCGAGAGTCAGATGCTTCACCGACTGTGCTACCCGGGAGCCCCCTGCAATCAATCATTTCCTAGTCCAGTCCCCTCGTTTCCTCCTTTAAAGGGAAAGGTACCACCAGGAAAACATCTTCTAATGAGGACGTACCAATCGCCTCTTCCCTGAGTCATACTTGACTCTCGATTCATTCAGCAACAGCACCCTGATCGATTTCCATTGATGGGGGGATAAGAACTCATGATGATCCAGCTATTATTGGTGAAAAATCCTCCTAAGTCAGTTGGTTTTTTTGTAACCATATAACTAAAAAGCACCTTCTAAGGGGAATGGACTGTGTGGCTTGTGCTCAAGCCCACGTAACGTGGACAACTTGTAATTTGGCCCCTTGAAGCGTTCCAGGGTTTGGAATAAGTTCATTTCTTCCTTCCTTCCTTCCTTCCTTCCTTCCTTCCTTCCTTCCTTCCTTCCTTCCTTCCTTCCTTTCCTTCTTATTGGTGAAAAATCCTCCTAAGTCAGTTGGTTTTTTTGTAACCATATAACTAAAAAGCACCTTCTAAGGGGAATGGACTGTGTGGCCTGTGCTCAAGCCCACGTAACGTGGACAACTTGTAATTTGGCCCCTTGAAGCATTCCAGGGTTTGGAATAAGTTCATTTCTTCCTTCCTTCCTTCCTTCCTTCCTTCCTTCCTTCCTTCCTTCCTTTCCTTCTTTCTTTCTTTCTTTTTCTTTCTTTCTTTCTTTCTTTCTTTCTTTCTTTCTTTCTTTCTTTCTTTCTTTCTTTCTTTCTCCTTTCTCTCTTTCTTCTTTCTCTCTCTCTTTTTGGTGTTGAACCATAAGCCGATTATTCCACCTTTCCAAAAGTCAGTGTCAAATGATTTTTTTTTTTTTTCATCTGCAAAAAGAGAACCTGGAAAGAAACGCCAAGTCCTTCCTGGAAAACACGTATCCTTTCCTGCCCTCCCTCCACCCCCTGATAAATAACATAAGCAGCAGTGATTTGCCAACAGCAGCCCCAGGCATGAGGCACAGCATCTGTTACCGAGACACTGGAGAGACAGTGGAAGGCGGACTGGCCGCCCGCCAAGCCTCAGACTCCAGATTTTTGCTGACAAGGCTGTCAATAAATGGGCAGATGGCTTCAGCACTGCCGGCAGGAGAGTTCGGTTAACCCCACATGGGACATTATCTCAAGTCCACGGTGCACGGGGCTGAACCCTTTGTTGGGCCATTAAAACCGTTCCCTGATGGAGGTGCGGGGGGAGGCACTGGCTTCATTTAATGAGATTAACGAAGGCTCCCTCGATCGGCAGGCGGAATGAGATCAGCGCTGCTGGCCACGGCAGGCGTGGGGGGTGGGGCATCTCATGCACACGCTGCGTTCCCCGGCATTTGAACACGGGGATCCAGTCCTCGGTAACTGTGCAGGGCCCTGCAGGGAGAACGTGACCTGATGTAAACACTCACCGGGAGGGACGTGCACGTCTCCTTGCCGAGCACGGGAGCTCGCCCCAGAGGGCCTACCGGGGCTGCGTACGCAAGGATGCAAGGTGCATGCTGGCAGCGGCTGGACGAACAGCCAGTGGGGGACCCAGGCTCTCGCGAGGCCAGCAGTGAGCAGGGGGGACCCGCAGAGACAACCTCTGGTGGTGACGTGGGGACAACACCCTCTCCTTTAGGACAGAGCCATTGACACCATTTAGACCGGAAGCTTGGGGTGATCACAGCGTCGTTGGTGACAGATGTGCGGTGTGACCCAAGGCAGGGCATTGGACCACCCACCCTATTTCCCCACCTATCAGCGGGGGAGGAGAACGAACCGCTCAGCCGCTGGAAGTCATAAATGAAATATTCCCACACACTGCACAGCATCTCAGAGTTACCACGTGCCTTTTGTAAGCTTAAGACAGTGGTTCTCAACCGGGGGTGATTCTGCCCATCGGGGAACATTGGGCAGCGTCTGGACACGACTGGCATCTCTTGGGAAGAGAGCGGGGATGCTGCGACGTGTCCCAAGCACAGAGCACAGCCCCTCAACAAAGAGGGTCACGGCATCCAGGCCGAGAAGAAGGCCCGTGTGGCAGATGGGGACGGCGGAAGTCTCCTGCACACCCTGAAGACGGGGAAAAAAGAGAGGCAGGCAGGCCGGAAAGGAGAATTTGTTCTGTGTCTTCAGTCGACTGACTTTCAGTGAGGCTGCTCCAAATGCGCTTTGCTATTTTTTAAATTTTTAGAATTAAGTTTATGTATTTATTTTGAGAGAGAGAGAGAGCAAGCGGGAGCAAGGGAAGGGCAGAGAGAGGGAGAGAGCATCCCAAGCGGGCCCTGCGCACCGTGGACGCAAAGCCCGGTGCAGGGGCTTGAACTCAGGAAACCGTAAGGTCGCGACTGGAGCCGAAATCAAGGGTGGGACGCCTCACTGGCTGAGCCGCCCGGGTGTCCTTTCATTTGCTATCTTAACCCTTCACTAAACCGCCGGTCCCCCCAGTCTCTTCTAAGCTACTCTTGTGAACTTGAATAATGAAACATCCACGTCCATAAAAAGGGCTTTGAGGTCAGTTTCTCAGTGTCCGACGAGAATATACATCAGCTCCGTAACGAGGCCCACAGTAAGTTGAATAAAAGCCAGGGTTCCCGTTGGTGATTGGGGTCGGGGACACGAACGAGATTTGAGGGGGTGAAAGGCCATGAAGGCGGGGTAGGGGATTGGGATGTGGTCAGACGTGGTCTCTTTCTCATTTCTCGTCTTGGGCTCCAGTCGCTTTGGATGGGCAGGCGCGGGGGACGGCCCGGGCCCAGTTTTAAAGATGTTGCCGCCTCTTTGCAGGCACCAGTCAGGGGAGCCTTCGGCCTGCCTGTCTCTGTGCGGTGAGACGGGCTGACTCGTGTCCTTATTTGGAAACAAGGTCATTACAGAAGCAGTTAGTTAAGATGAGCTCATCCTGGAGCTGGTTGGACTCTTGAGGCAGTGTGACCGGAATGTGGAAATTTGAATGGGGACGGGCACCAGGGGCAAGGACATGTGACAACAAAAGTAGAGATTGGGGCGATGTGCCCACCAGCTAAGGAACGCCAGCACGACCACGGGGCAAGACTGCCAAAAGATGGCCCCCGAAGTGCAGGAGGCAGGAGGGGCTCAGCACAGTCTTTCTCGCAGCCCCCAGAAGAAACCAGCCGTGTCCCCACCTGGACCACCGGCTTCCAGCTCCCGGCGTGAGGCCGTCTCTACCGCAGCCAGTCTGTGATGTTCTGTTACCGCAGCCAATGAGCTAGGTCAGGTGGGTGGGGGCTGAGGGGAGGGCGAGTGGGCCGGCCACCCTGCCAGGATCCAGGCCACCCTTCTTGGCCCCACTCGCTGCTCCCGGGGGCAGGCCCCTCGGCCTATTCCTCTCTCCAGCAGGTAGGAAGGAGGGACATTTTCATTTCAGCAGGCCCCGAGGGGGTGCCTCCAAGAATGTTTGCCGGGGGATGGGAGGCTGCCTCCCTTGGCTCCTTCCACTCTGCAGCTTGGGGACCCGGGGTCTCGCCACCCTTTGCAAGGAAGAGCAGGGCCGTCTGCCAGGAGAGCCATGCGGGAGGGGGAGGACCAGCCCAGTGACCCCACAGTCACGTTATGAAAGAGGCACACGGAGACCCTGAAGGGCTCTACGCTGGGCAGCGATGCGGTCACAGTTCCCTTTAAGAATGTCACGTGAACAGCGACAAAGAGGATGCTTTGGAAAGAGGAGGAAAGGAAGGACTAAAGAAAGACCAGCGAGAGGTTGCCGTGTGGTCCAGGTTAGACGGGTTGTAGGGCAGAGACTTGAAACGGCATGAAAATGATCGCTTTGACAGGACTTGGGCGGAGTCCATTTGGGCACTGAGAGAGAGAGGGACGAGTCACAAGCGAAACCCAGTGCGTGTAGGGGGGTGACACTCACTGGGATGGATGGGCAGGAGCCCCGAAGATTCTGAGTGGGCTCTGCTCTGGGAAAGGAGGCTGGGACTGGAGTGAGCACGTGAGGGTGAGTCGTGCTTTTGGGAGCTGTCACCATTTCTTGAGAACGGATGGAGACCAACGAGGTTTACAGGGAGTAGGGACCGAGTGAAAGGGCGCCCCTCGGACACCCCGGAGAGAAGGGAGGAGGGATTGTCGGAGGCAGCAGACAAGACCACTTCTGTCAGACCGGTGTGGGAGTAACCAGGGGGTTGGGAAACTTAGCAAAAGAGTTCCAGCGGATGGTGGGGAGAGGAAGCCAGCAGAGAAAGGATCCAGAGGCTGGGAGATGGGGAAAGCCAATGGAGAAGAACAACTTTTGTAATAATGATGTCCCTAATCCCCACACGGAGGGCTTTTTAATTGTGAAAGCATACGCATAACATGAAAGTCGCCACTTGAACCGTCTTAAAGGACACAAATCAGTGGTATTGGGGACGCTTACCATGTGGCCCCATCACCACCCCTGCTTCCAGAACCAAGATGAACTTCAATAAACCTCCAGCCCCCCAAATAAACTGCACACTCATTATGGGGTCCCTCCACCTTCCTCCCAACCTTGCCGGCCCCTGGAAACCACTCATCTTCTTTGTGTTTCTATGAGTTTGCCTGTTCTGAATGTCTCGTGTCAATGTGACGGGGTAACGCGTGGCTGACGTCTGCCACTTAGCGTAAGAACTTCTCGTTCCTTCAGGTCATCCACGTTGTAGCATCTATCAGTGCATCATGTCTTTTTTACGAATGAACAATAATTCCGTTTTGTAGACACACGACATCGGAGCCGTGCACTCGTCCGTCTGTGGGTATCTGGGCTGCTCTGCATAGACTTTTAGAATTCACCGATCACTATCTCGATCCGCGTCCTCTGAGAGACAGGTGCCAGAATGGGCTCAAATATTAAAGATGCGTGGATTACGTTAAGCCACCTATGAGGGAAAGTGGGGAAGGCTGGGGACCACCGTGCGAGCCTGATCCACCTGGAAGGGAGAGGTAGAAGGGTGCCTGGAAATGTCCTAGGCACCAGCCAATCCAATGGAGACTCAGCAAGGCCATTAGAGAGTCTACAAGTCACAGTCGGCTGTCCGGGGCTGCCGTTGCCCATGAACAGGCTCACCTGTGGCCCCCGGGGACAGCCCAAGCAAGGCAAGGCTGGGCACCAACCAGCAATGACATCAGAGCCCAGCAGCTGAGGCCCTTGGCTAAGGTGATAGTCTGTGGGGTGCTTTCTCATGGCCTCCATACAATCCTCAGTCTATGGAGGGGATATTATGATTACTCTCCATAGTTTAGAGGTCATGAACATCGAATCATAGAGAGTGTCTTGGCCAATCAACCAGCCAGGAAGCAGTAAACCTAATTGTGAAACTCAGATTTTTAGTTTAATCTTGCTTTTCTCCCAAAGGGTCTTCAAAA